>NC_056737.1:1076347956-1076663658 GCF_019279795.1 Protopterus annectens
AAACCCGCTTCTTACACGAGCTGTTTTGGGCTTCCTGGATCGCTAATCAGCCTCATTTGCATGCTATTCGGCTGCAAGTGAGTTGATTAGCTTATCCACGCTTACCCGTAAGAGCCGTTTTAGCTTGACTCTTACACGGACTTTGGGCTGTTCCTGGATTGCGAAGGCTGCATGGAGTCTTACACTACTCTTAGACTCCGTGCAAGCCTTCGTGAATCCGGCCCCTTGTGTGTGGACATACACTTTTCATGACTCCAATCCAATCAAAACCTTTTGCTGTCTGCATCCTCACTACCTCCCCTTCTTGTAATAGATTGAGCAGTTTGCTGGCCTTATCATAATAGGACTTCTGGGATAAACGTCTTTTCATAAGTTAAGCTTTCACTGTTTTGTTGTTCTTAGCACAGGGAACCAACAGATTGCTACTGATTGGTAACATGGTTCTAGTTTGTCTCGACAAAAGTCTCTGAGCAGGTGAACCAAGATGTTTATCATGAAGAACATTTCTGAGATTCCGGAGATTTAGAAAAACATTGCTATTGTCTCATTTTGACTTCTCCAATAACTGTTTCACACTTTAAACTGCACGTTCTGCAAAACTATTTGACTGTGGGTACTCAGCGCTACCTGTAACATGAATAAAGTCCCACTCTTCAGCAAATCTCTTGAACTGCTGGTGTGCAAACTGTGTACTATATAACTTTGTGCAGACTACCATGGACTGCAAAATGATGCTTCAGCTTAGTAATGACAATACTGGATGCTGGATTAGGAAGTAGGACAATCTCGAACCAATTTGAATAAGAGTCTGCTAACACCAAGTAATGTTGATCATTCCATTCAAAAATGTCTGTAGCTATTGTTGACCAAGGTAGCTGAAGAATCTGGTTTAGGTGAAGTGGTTCTTTCTTTTGATGTTGCTTAGTACTATTACATACAGAAGATGAAAGTATTCTCTCAATATCCTTTGACATAGAAGTCCAAAATACTAGTTCTCTAGCCCTTCTTTTGGTAGAATCAGTTCCTGGGTACGATGCAAGATGGTAATATACTCTTGTTGCAAGGATTTTTGGAACAATCACTTTTGGACCCTTCATGATGATACTATCGTCAAACACAATCTGATTTCTGTAAGGAAAATATGGTTGCAGGTCATAAGGTAAACAAGATTGCTTTGAAGGCCATCTTCGACTGATAAAGTGGTTGAGCTTCTGAAGAACTGGATCTGAGGCTGTGTGAATTCTAAGCTCATCAAGACATGTGGAAGAAAAATCATTCACTTCCATGACTTCAAAATCAAATTTCTCATTTTCATGCTGTTCAGTGTTTTTTTTTTTTTCTGGGCAATATAAAGTATCATCAAGATAAAGAAGTTTGCCTGTTGTGTAGACAAGATTGAAATTATGCTTTTGCAATTTTAACATCACACATTACAATGTAGTAGAAGCTATATGCATAGGCTTTCTCAAATTAGTGACTAGAGGTTGGTGATCAGTTTTGATTCGAATAAATATAATCATGGAACTTCGAACATGCAAGCACAATTGTCAAGAGTTCTTTCTCTATCTGCGCATACTATATCTTGGTTTTCGTTAGAGTTCTTGATGCATAGGCTACTGGTCTATCCTCTTGAAGAATGACTGCACCAAGACCAAACTTCAAAACATCACAAGAAAGAGTTATTGGTTTGTGAACATCATAGTATCTTAAAGTAGGTGGACTGGCAAGTCTCTGTTTCAGGTCATCAAATGCTCTTTGATGTTGTTCTAACCAGGACCCGGATACATCTTTGCTTGTCAACTCTATGAGCGGTGTTGAAAGTTGGCTCAAATCTGGAATGAACTTGCCTAGATAGTTAACAATGCAAGAAAACATTGTAGGGCTTGAACATTGTATGGAGCTTGCATCTCAAGAATTGCTGATTGTTTGGAAGGATCTGGTCATAAGCCCAAACTGGTAAACAAATGACCAATATAAGTAACTTCTCACAGCCTGAATTTGCACTTCTGAGGATTCAGCTTAAGATTAATTTCACATGCTGTTTCCAGAACTTTTTGAGGTTTCTATCATGTTCGACTTCACCGTTACTTACTACTAGAATATCATCTATTATAATAGCACATGGATAACCAGAAAAAAATTGCTCCATTGCACGCTGGAAGACTTCACTGGCAGAATTTATCCCAAATGGCATTCTGAAAAATCTGTACCTGCCAAAAGATGTACTGACAGTGGTTAGCAATGAATATTTTCCATCAAGCAAAATTTGCCAAAATGAACTTTTTGCATCCAAGACAGAAAAAACAGTGGCATTTAGTATAAGAGCAGCAACTTCTTCAACTGCACACATTGGATGATGTGGTCATGTTAGTGCTTTGTTCAGATCTCTTGGATCAATACATATTCTGATATCATCTTAGATTTTCTTATGAGCTACCACCATGGAAGACACCCATTCAGTAGGGGTAGAAGATCCTGCTGGACAAATCACACCTTGCTGCACCAGTTTTTCTAGCTCAGCTTTATCTCTGTTCTGCATAGCAACGGGAACTTTCTGGGCTGAGTTCAGGGTCTAACTTCATGGAGTTCACAACTAGGAGTCTGCCGAATTTGTCTTCAAAAAGATCAGCATAGGTAGAAAAACAATCTGGGAAAAATTAGAACAGTTGTCTTTTGAGCTTTCATGGTGGACTCCCTTATTAAATTAAAGCAGTCCCATTTTCAAACTGTCTCTGAGGCCTAATAATGACTCTACGTGTCTTTTGACTATGTAACATTTCAAGTCATAGCTGCTCCCAGCAGAGTAACATGAAAGCACTACTGAGCCTTCAGTTTGAATTTCTTCACCACCATAAACATCAAGCTTCTCACCAGCACATACTCTAGCAAATGTTTCTGCTGACATAACATTGCACTTTTAACCTGTATCAACTTTGAGGTCTAGGGGTCTCCATTAATCTGAACATACAAAATATTTCATTCTTTGCCTATAAATGTACTGCATTGACAGTTTCTTTAAGCGCAGACACACCATCAACATAAAAAGTAGGGTCACAGCTTTCTAATTGATCAACTTGTCTCTTTGAATGTTCTCTTTTAATAAAAGAATGAGGCTCTTTTGATTTACAAAATCTTTGGAAAGGATTCCACTTTTTACATCTGTGGTACTGCTGACTAAAAGCTAAACATTTTTCTCTTCTAGATACATGATTGCCACCACAATTATGACAGTTGACTATGACACTGGGTGAGGGCACATAGTTTGAGTTTGCTGGCTCACTCGTGTAATTCACTGAGACTGTGCATGCTCTGGAATTTTCCAGAAATCTATGGGGTTTACCAGGGAGTATTACAGGGCATGCAGCAGCCCTCATGTGCTTGGGCTTGTTTCTCTTAACCATGTGCTGCATACTGTCAACATTAGCTTTAGAAGACACTGGAAGCATGCATTTCTCATTTATAAGCATATTTGTCTGGAGCATTTCTCCCCGGGCCTCCGCTGAAAACAGGCTCTTTGGAACCTAGTCGGACATTCCCGGTCAACAAATGTTAAATAAATAAAAATAAATAAAAATAAAATTTGTGTGCTTTTCTGTGAGCTCATGTATCTGACAAATATCTGTGGCCTTATTCAAAGTTAAATGACTGTCTTGAAGCAAAATCTTTCTCACAGCATCATCTTTAATACCACACACAAGCCTGTCTTTTATCAACTCATCCCTTAAATCAACAAATCTGCACATTTTAGCCTTGATAAATAAGGCTGTTATATGCGCTGCAAAAGTTTCACCAGGCTTTTGATCCCTTATGTAAAATAAGTGCCCTTCCATTGTAATATTCATTTGGGGGTTACACTTTTCTCTAAATTTACATTTTAAGCACTCGAGGCCTTCCTTTGTTTCAGATGGAACCACTATATGTCGGTCTTCCCCATCCCTTCCAAACACAGCAGATGCACACACAAATTAATGCTCCCTTTCTATGGCTTCTAAACCAGCTAAATTAAGTAGAATAAATGCATTTGTATGTGCATCTTTATCAGAAAATGCTGTTTGTATGAAAATATCATACTCTCTCTCAAACACTCTTCAGTTCTCTGCAATATTATTATTAAATACACATACTGCTGGTCTGAGAAAGCCATCTGCCATGCCAACAAATTATGTTTAAACACATTGCAAAATGGTCCTTGGAATTATGTACGAATATGCACACACACCAGCTACTTGAAATAACATTCAAATGCACAACAAATTCTTCAAAGTATTATACATGGTGAGATATGCTTTGAAATGGCTGTATTTTGTGAAATAACTGTGCTGTAATACTGCACAAACTTGTGAACACTTTGTATACTTTGGATATTTTGAATACCTTTAATTAATGTGAAAAAGTAACACATAGTGAAGAAATGCGGTTGTTTTCCTTGTTTTATACATTTTATGCAATTTCGGACATAGTTTCAAACATTTTCATAACTATTTTGAATATTTTTATCAATATGTCACAGTTTCAGACATTTTGTTTATCTAGAAATTCATTTTGAGCTTTCTGAGTGCTTTGTTTCATATTTATAGCAAAAGAAATCATTTAACCAAGTTTTAGTACCTGGAATTCATTTCTGACCTGTTTTGTAAGTCGTACGTGCAGTAGGGATGATCCATTCCTCTATATTCCTCCAACATTAACTGAGTTCCTCTTGGTCTTGATTCTGGATCCCATTCTGACACCATGTTGCTTGCCCTATGTTATCATACAAGATGAACAGGCAGGGCAGTTCATTTATATGCTTTATTACATGGAAACACATCAGGATGGATAGCAGCAACATAAAAAATAAACTAACTGATCAACTGACAGACTAACATATACATGCATGCTTACATCTCAACAGCTCTCTACAAAATGACATTGTGGCTTGCACATGCTTAGTATTTATACACATGTGCAAGCCCATGGAAAGCTTCTTAAAGGTACATACACACTGTGATCTACATATAAATATATATATATATATATATATATATAGAGAGAGAGAGAGATAAATATATATAGATATGTGAGTATCATGTGAATCTGAAAGTTAGTTATGTGTGGTACACATCACATCTGCACATTAGGAACAGATGTATACCAACGTCTTAAAAGTGATGTTTCAGTATTACCATATTAAGAGGGATACAGGCTGAGACAAATTATGTCATTGAAGGCCTATAGAATGCCACTGGACCATTGAATAGAATGCTTCATTATCACTCGGTATCTCCAAACTACACTTCATACGTTATGACCTTGTGGACACTCCGACAATCTGATGTTATCTGCAAACAGCCACATGTACTAACAGGTAAACCTGCAGTCTCAAAAGAGATGGTCAGAATTCATCCAGATCTCCAGTGGGATGAAGAATGGTGAACATGTGTCAATACTTCTGCATGTGGCAGGAAATCAACATGTGCCTTTTAGCTCAGTACATGCGTATTTACTGGCAATTTTGTGTATTAAAACATAAAATGATACACACAGGACACTATGACTCTCTCTGAACATGGATGGGCCCCATTTGTGAATGTAGAAACACAAGCTGCTCACCTACTGAAAGCTTAGCTTTTGGTTGTGCAGTCAGGCAGGTATACCTAACAGTATGAGCACCTCAGCACAAACAACCATTAAGTACTATTTCCTCCATACATAATTAATGAATTTCATTATCACAGAATGTTGTAGAATCATATCCATGTAGTTTCTAAACTGTTACCACATTAACCAATAGCTCTGCATAAGTGTACAGTGCTCTATGCAAATGCCCAGTAGTTGCCAATGTATGTGTACACATACAGCATGTGCCTGTGTATTGTAGAATAAGACATTATCAGAGGTACGACTGCACATTTCGTAGTTACCCATAGCTGAACAAAATTTAATTGTAGCCATACATTGTTTTATACAATAATATTCCTGCATCTATCAATGTCTGTGTGTGTTAATGCTTTAACATATTTTATATGCATAGAACACCTAGTACTACAGAAAAAAAGAGACTATGTGGAGTAACTCAACAGGTTAACTATCAGAGTAATAGACTGGGAAGCATTGTGACTGTGGGTTCAAAACCAACATAAGCTTGTTGTATTCTCTTGCATGTGCGATCCATTTTTGAAATACTTTATCTGCTATGATATTGAAGGATGTACAGATGCTCCTTTTATACAAGTGAGGACGTGTTTTAGTTTCATTGTGTACAAATGCCTACTGCAAATAGGTGAGGATGACTAGGCATTTCTACCTTCTCCACAAAACTCCAAGATTATTTCTTGTTATTTAGTTTAATTTGAAGAATACTGGTGAGCTTTGTCCTTACTTGTTAGATAAACACTTAACTGCATAACCTCAGTGTTAACTGTGTATCACTCGTCATGGATGCACACTTACTTAGTTACTCCTGACAGATATGTTAGGTATACATTTAACTGCATAACATCAGTGTTAACTGTGTATCACTGGTCATGGATGTACGCAAACTTAGTTATGCCTTACAGATATGTGAGGATTGCAGGTGTGAAGGCATTGGCTGGAAAATGCAATTACACTTGTCTTACAGCAAATGTTAATATAGGATTATGCAATTTTAGTACAGCAGCAGAGGTAGGTGTATAGGTACAGGCAGTCATTACACTGTGAATTGTTGGGTGATATGCGTTCAATCCCCACATCTGTCCTTTTTGTTAAATGCTCATGATCTTACTTTGTTGTGTCATAGAGTTCTACAGGGTATGTGCAAAACACATACTTCTACATACATTTGAGTGGTACTGCAACTATTCCATGTAGGCCTTGAATCATGCCTCTCAACCTCTTGTAGCAAAAATCTGGACAAAGCCATAAATAATGAGTGGACAAAGGTTAAAAAATAGGGACAATTTTTAAATATTGCTTTTGCAAACATAGAAAATTGATAGAATAGCAGATTTTGCATTATCATGAACTTTCTGAAAGGTAGAAAGTCTGAATCTCAAATGTCTGTCATTATTATATGACTTTACTCCTCAATGATTTGCCAGAAAACCCCAATTTTATGAGAAACAGACCAAAAATAAAAGGCAAAAATCTGGGCATTCTGTGAAAATTTGTACAGTTGAGAGGTATGAGCGTTGAATGACTAAGCATACCACTGTTGTCCACAAGGCCACGATACTTTACAGCAGTTGTTTAATACTGGGACTTTGTAAATATTACATGCTTATGACTGAGAAATATGTTTTATACATGTACAATTATATATATATATATATATATATATATATATATATATATATATATATATATATAGTTCCACTAGAAAACATTGAAAACCCATAACATCTAAACCACAACATCTAAAACCCAAAACATCTAAAACTCATAACATCGAATCTCAAAACATTGAAAACTACAAAGCAACTATAAATAACATCCCACAGAGGTTTTACTATGTTTATGCAGGGGGGCAAGCCCCCCTGCACCCCCTGTAAATTAAATATACCAACTCCAAGGTCATACTACAGTGGGGTAAAAAGTTAATTTCCTAACCCCACTGTAGTGCAACTCTGCACATAAAAATCTACTGCCAATCATTAGTGGACCGGAGTTCCGTGGTGGTGACCCCTAACCGGGAAAAGCCGAAAGACACAACAAAAACAAGTGTAGTGCGTGAACATAGTTAACAGTGTGTGGGACGTTACTTATAGTTGCTTTGTAGTTTTCAGTGTTTTGAGATTCGATGTTATGAGTTTTAGATGTTTTGGATTTTTGATCATTTGGTCTCACTGTTTTGAATTTAGATGTTATGAGCTTTCGATCATATGAAGTGGAACCATATATATATATATATATATATATATATATATATATATATATATATATATATATATATATATACATATATATATATAGTTTCACTTCATATACTCGAAATGCTGAAATGTCAAATTTCAAGTAAATAAAGCCAAAACCATCAAAACACCGAAACCCCACAAAGCCGAAATCACAAACCCGAACACACAACATACACTACACCACACACAAACCACAACACCTACACCACAAAAAAACATAAACACAACAAAATACCACACAGACACATACCTACACTAAACAAATGCAGGGGGTCCTGCACTCCCCACACCCGAGATCGCACAGAGAAAAAAAACACACACACATTCTACAGTCTCTTGCGCACACACACACACATAAACATAAGTTACATACACGCTCACATACACTCACTCACCTGAGAGTCTGAACACAAACATCCCAAAGAAACACTTCCCGTAATGTAGCATCACTGCGTAAGTGCGAATTGGACATTCGCATTCACGCTTATGTACTTTCGCTATTCTAACGTTTCGACTTCATGTACTCGAAATGCTAAAATTCGACATTATAGCATTTTGAGTATATAAAGTGAAACCATGTGTATATATATATATATATATATATATATATATATATATATATATATACATATATATATATATAAATATACACACACACACACACACACACACACACACATATATATATATATATATAGACACACACATATATGTATACATATATCTATAAATGTTAATGTATATAGGTAATTATATATGTTGTTATATATGTTATTTATAGGTATATATAATTGTTTTACTTATTTATGCAGATAGGTATATTACAGTCTTTGAAGTCCATGTATGTGAATATTGGATGGAAGATACTTTTGTACATTCAAATACCTACATACTGCCAAACACACAAAATAGAATTATTCCTCGATACAATCCACTGCTCATGATAATGAGAGGGTCATCTTTCCCATCATAAATCAGGCCATCTTTACATTTTCTTTGCCATACATTCTATATTGCCCATTTTCTGAGTTAAATTAAATGTCTTTGAAATTGTAGTGTGGGTTACATGTTTATCCATTGATCACAATTGGAAGAACTGCAGGACCTCATTCTGGATTTTGTTATGGCATAGCATTGCATGTATAATTAGGCAGGTAGGGTTCTGGGCTATCATGCAGGCACAGGATACTGTTGTAGGTTCAAAGTCAGCATCTTCTAGGTTATTCTGAGGTATCCTTCTGTGCAAGATAATTCCGCATGTGTATCTACTTCTGCATGGTTATGGTACATGGACTTGATGAAATGTGTTAATATCTTTACGTTTAATATTCACAGGTTCATAGGAGATTACTAGGCTAATGGTTTAAGAACCCTTACAAGTCTAGCCAATATAACCCAATTTTATCCAATATATGGCCCCTAGAGGCATGAGGATAACATGGATTTGTGCCTGTGCATTAAGCATCTTAGAGATTGCCCCTGTCCATAAGGTATCATACCTCTCATCCTCTTAGAGCAAGAAATCTGGACAAAGCCAAAAATAATGGGGGAACAAAGGCCCAAAAATAGGGACAGTTTTTAAATATTGCTCTTACAAACTTAGGAAGTAGATAGAACACATTTTAAATTAGCATGAATTTTTCTGAAGGGTATGAAGTCTGAAGCTCTAATAAGTGCTATGATTTTTATGACTTCAACCCTCAATGACTAGCCAATTATTTGCCAGAAAACCACAAATTTATGAGAAACAGACCAAAAATATGAGGCAAAAATCTGGACATTCTGTGAACATCTGTGCAGTTGAGAGGTATGTAAAAGCTATAGGCACTACCCCAGGGGTGAACTTGTGATTCTCCATCCATTGACCAAACTGCATTTGAAAAGGGCCAGGAAAGGGTTCTGCTTAATCTGAATATGAAGCCTGATCCAAAGAAGGGGCAATCTCTGAAACACATCTGTCTCTCTAGCATGTTTTGTTTGAGTCACTGACTATAGACCCCTAGATCAGGTGACCCTTGTGCTGCTTGACTTACAGATGTGTAGCCGCTCCATCAGGGCTGGATTTCTGAGTGCCTTGTAGGTCAGGCATAGGTCACCCCTATCCATATATTCCATGTTGTTTGCACCCTGTAGCTTCTTTGCGAGGAACCTCTGAGTTCACTCCTGCTGTTATTTTAAGGTGCCTAGTCTACTACATGCCAAATGTTGCACTGTACTTAATTATTGGTCTAACGAGGGCTGAGCACACAGGGACTATAATTTCCTTGGACCCGGATGCCATACCCTTACTTATAAGTTGTGTCCAAAAAAAGGATTCCCTCACCACTGTGGACACATGGCGGTCAAAGTTCAGGCTACTATTTATCTGTTTACCCAGCTGTCTCACCTCTAAGTCTACTATAAGGGGTGTGCAATTGATGATGTAGTTTGCAGGGGTATCTGACTTCCCAAAGGGTATGATAATGCATTTTTGCATTTATATTTATGCCATGGTTCTGACACCAATCATTTGTCTGATCTAGACCCCCCCTGAAGGATATTTACATTGTTGGGGGAGTTAATGATTGTCCCCAGCTTGTACTCGTCAGCCAACTGTCATCCAGAGACATACATTTGCCTTGACTTACAATATTATTTTTTGAAATTATGTCATTATCCAGCCTATGATTTATGTTTATGTACAACTGCATAAGACACATATTGCTGTATTTTTTAATATTCTTCTCCTCTTTGTATCTTCCTACAGGTGCTGAGGACAGAAGATGCAATCATGCCATCAGCATAGAATGAATACACTGAATAGAGAAGCAACAATAGGAGAGAGGTTTGGCTTCTCTGTTTGCTGCTGTGGTTGCTCCATTTTACTTGGCTTTTTGTTTCTATTTATGAATGTTTATACAGTTGAGTTCAGTAACTGCAAATGTTTTTACATGCTTCCCATAATGCAGCACCAGTTACATATCCAAAGAGTTGTTATTGTCATGTCTTTTGTATGTGCTGATCTCGTGCACATATTTTCCACTGCAGGCGGTACAGTGATGATCATTTTACAATTGTCTGTTGTAACGGCAGATTGAAGAAGAGGACATGTGTCTGTGCAGCCCAAAAAGGACAAAAAACAAGAACCAGAGCTCATGCAGTGTGCCAGCCGTCAAACTAGGCTAAACATCTTTACGACCACTTTGAATACAATAAAATATAAACAACTTCATATACTCCCGAAAGGTTTATTAGTATGAACATAAGGTTAACAGCTTTTACCCACAGCATAACCGGACTTCATTTGAACCATAATTCACACTAGTTTTCTCATTTAAATATATGAAGCAGTCATATGACTTGAAAACCATTTACCTTAAAGGAACAACAGAATGTGAAATCACCAAAGTGCAATATAGCTTTATTGAATTAGTATTATCTATATAGTAAAAAATATATATAAATAATAATCATTATTACAACAAATATCCCCAAAACTATGCCCAATGACATTCAATAAGTCTTTTATCAATAAACCCAAAAATGTAGTTGTTAAAAAATATATATGTATATTCAAAATTAATAATTTAGACAACCAGTTAAATTGAACAATATAAATGAAGTAAAATCGACCAAACTATTAAAACTCCATAATCTCTCACTTTTAACCACAACCAAGGGACTATAAAAAGATGTTCATTTAGCCCTGCTAGATTACATGCAGCTAAACTTAACTGCTAAAAAAATTTTTTAATTTGCAATGTGTTTTCCCAATCACCTCCCCACTCATTGGGTGTGACCACTTCTAAAATTCCAAAATGGAATTTTGTGTAGTATAAACACATCAATGTGCGTTAAAAAAGAGAACTATTTATATTTTCTCTCAAAATACCATAATTATGTTCATATATGCATCTATGCAGGTCTCTGTTTTACCTACATAGAAACTTGTACATCCCAAACATAGAGCCACATATACCACCCCTTTAGTGGAACAATTTCCCCTTTGCTAAATTTATTCTTTGGTCCAACAGTACAATACAATCACAGCCCAATATAAATGGGCATTGATTGCATGTCCCACAACTGTGGGTACGACTTTGAACATGTACTTATTTATCTTTTCTGATTTTTCCAAAATACATTTAAGGTTTCTCCCAACCAAGATGAATAACTGTGGATCAATTTTAAACATGTTCTAGTTATGCATAATCACATCTTTAATCTCTTGTACAAAAGTGCCATATTTTATAACTAATGAAGCATGTACATTTTTACTTTTTTTTCTCCTTTTGGGCTGCACAGACACATGTTCTCTTCTTTTGTGTTTTTTAATCAGTGTGTTTGGGAATGTGGCAGTGTGCTTACTAAGTCTTTACACCTATGGATTCCCTGATCCACTCCATTTCTGGTTCACCACCTCTTTCTTTGTTTGTGGATCATACCACTAAAGAACCAACACAGCAGGGATATCTTACATAACTTATTGCTCTGATCTCCCAACAGTATACACTACTCAACAACACATTGGAATTATTAGCTTCAAATTCATCACCTCATTTCAAAAACAAGTTAGTACTGACCAAATTGCTGGAGAAGCTGTATGATGTTTCAAAAATGGGCCAGAAGTGATTTGTTCAGTGAATTCTAACATGGAGACAGAGTCCATTCAGTCGAGACCAACTTCAGCCGACAATAATATGAGGAATTTTAACAAGAACTTAAATAACTGGTAAAAAAAGATTTGAGGTTTGAAAATTACAACTTGGACACTTTTCTGACACAGGAAGGTAGCTTGTCTACACTAATTGGGCATTTATTTTATTTTTCTTACTGGATGGCACAATGGTTTAGTGGTAGCAGGTTTGATTCTTGGCTAGAGTACCTTCTGTGCGGAGTCTGTATGTCCTCCCTGCTTTCATGTGGGTTTCCTCTGGATGCTCCGTTTTCTTTCCACATTTCAAAGACATGCGTCTGGAGTGTTTATCGCCAGGTCTCCACAGAAAATTGGTTTTGTTCCAAGTTAGACTTTCCTGGTAAACAAATGTTAAATAAATAAAATAAATAAAATTCAAATGTTAAATAAATGAAATTTGTTTACCGGGAGACTGACTGGGTCTAAAAAGGCCCATTTTCAGAGAAGGCCCAGGGACAAAAGCTCCATGAACTACAATGTAAACATAACAAACCAGTTTTTTCATAAACATAGTACATGCAGAACAAAATACAGGAAGAAAAAATTAATATGACATTATAAAGGTAAAATAACAAACAAAAAAACAAAAGTAGCACGGTGACCATTAATAAACGTTTTGACCAAACAGAAAAACCTTTTGATCAATTATTACATAAATATACACAATCATTACTCATTTTAGGTTGAGAACAATGCAGTTGACTGGTAGGAAAAAGGAAGGTAACCAGGCAACCGGGACAGGAGAAGGAGGTTAAAGGATGGAGAAAGTTAGGGGAGAGATCCAAAAAGAGGGTACATTAAGTACAGGAGGGAAAGCAAGGTAAAGAGCAGGTTTAGAACTGCTAATCAGGTTTAGTGCAGGAGCAAAGCCAAGTGTTAAGGTGTTCTCTAAGAAGTTGTTTGAACTTGTATTATTTGTGTTAAGTATGTCTTGGGGTATATCATTCCAAGTTTTGGCAAGTTTGTATGAATATAGCAAATCCCCATAGCTATTGCTGGATTTGTTGACCTTCAAGAACAATTTACTGGAAGATCTCAGTGTTCTACTACTGGAGTAAGGCTTAACTAGGCTGCTTAAAAATGGGCAGTTGTTCGGGTAGTAGATGGTAGAATGATTTAGAACTAGTTGTTTAACAGTTAGCAGGTGTGGGAGTTCTAACCAGCAGAGTTAGTGTAGTACCTTACAGTGATGAGTTCTTGCAGGTTGCTTAGAAGCAAATCTAGCTACTTTGTAGTAGCAGGATTCTAGTTTGTTTAGGTCACATTTTCTTAAGTTAGTGAAAATGGGTGAGGCATATAAGAGGGTAGTTAGAAGGTGAGTTCTGCAGATGGCATGCCTGGTGCAGTCGGTTAGGAAGGACTTTACTCTGTACAGGGAGCCCACTTTCTTGATAGTTAGGGATAGGTGTTTATCAAATTTGAGGTCTTTTCAATGGTGACTCCTAATATCTTTATAATCAACAGGTTCAATACGGATATTGTTAGATGAGTAAATCGTGAAAGTAGGGTACATGACTTTTTTACTACTGGAGAAAAGCATAAGTTTTGTTTTTGAAGCATTAAGAATTAGTTGTGAGGTATTAAAGTATTTTACTATGTCCAGAAAGGATTGTTGGGTTTTGTTGAGTAGAGCAGGTAGTGATGGAGCAGACCATGTGAGGGAAGAGTCGCCCACATATTGAACCAATGTAGTATATTAGATGGCTGAGTTGAGTCTATTTGTAAATATGGTGAAAAGAAGGGGACCAAGAATGGAACATTTGGGTACACTGACAGAGATAGGAAGAGGAGAGGAGAGAGTTGGTTTTGCCATTTAACTGCTCGTTGATGGTTGGTTAAGTAACTAATGAACCAGGTAAGGGTAGAATGACAGAGGTTAAGGGAGGCTAGCTCGAGCATGTGTTTTTTTGTGGAATACCATATCAAAGGCCTTTGACAGATTGAGAAATATAGAGGAGGTAAGTAATCCATTGTTCCTATATTGGTTCACTGTATTTACAAAGCTAATTAGGGCAGTTGTTGTACTATGTTTAAGTCAGAAGCCATGTTGGGTGGGAGACAAAAGGTTGTTTTTAGGAGGTAATTGAGAAGTTGTGAGTGAATGCATTTTTCCAGTATTTTTGCTAGAGGGGAGAGGATGGCTATGGGCGTATAGTTAGAAAAATCAGTGGAAGTGGCACCTTTATGAAGAGGGATTACCTGGGAATAGACCGATTTATAAGGATGGATATAGGGTAAACAATAGCACCTGCAGACAGTTTAGGATATTCATTGCGAAGTTGGTCAACACCAGTGGAAGAGCATTTCAGTTTGGATACGAGTTTTTTTTTTTATGTAATGAGTTTGTATAGGCTGACTAGTGAAGGAATCAGCATTTTTTGTGGGTAGAGAGAATTGGGAATTGTAAAGATAGTATAGAGTTTACAAAGTAATTGTTAAACTGTGTTGTAATGTTGTCATGGGAGTTTGTAGTATTTGGAGTAGGGGTAATGGCCTGACCAGGTTTTAGGAGTTGGTTAATGTCACCCCAAAATTTCCTTGGGTTATTACGGTGCCTATTTCGGATTATTGTAGTGTTGTTTTTTATCATACTTGATTTGTTTTTTTGCTAAGTTACGAAGCTGTCGGTAGTTTTGTACGGTGGTTGAGTTTTTTAAGTGTTGGTAATTATGCCATGCTTTGTCTCTTTGTCTGAGGAGAATTTTTGTGTCAGCAGAAAGCCAGAGAATGTGTCTGTTTTTTATGCATGCTCTTCTAAGGGAAGCCCTCCTATTTAAGATAATGAGAAATGTTTCATTGAACTGCTTGGTCAAGGTGGAGATGATTTAGAGGGGACCAGTTGACTTGATGGAGAAGTGTGGTAAAGGTTTCTGGAGTAAAGTTAGTTTAATTGTGGATAGGTTTGTATGTTATTTCTCTAGAGGTACAGGAGTGTTTTCTTAGCAGGTATGTTGGTAGATGATCATTCAGGATGTCTGGAAGACACCCAGAGAGATAAGTCTGGATTTGAATTATAAAGGGACCAGTCAAGGATGGAATGTTTATTAGTATATTTGTCAACCCTAGTGGGACTGAGAATTAACTGGTTAAAGCCATAGAGATTTTTATGGTTAGAGGGATTATGAGAACCAAGTGTCCAAGTCAAGGTTAAAATCACCCATTATAACAGTTTCTTGTCTTAGTGTTGAGGAGGACCAGGTTAGTATATCTTCAATAGCAGACAGGTTGTTGCCTGGGGAAGGTAGATGGCTATGATGATAATATTCTTATGAGGGGTTATTTGAAGACAAGTGTATTTCTGTGTTTGAACTAACTGGGGGTGGGTGGGTGCTGAGACGTTCTAGTTTTAAATGGTCTTTATATATTATTGCTAATCCCCCAGCATGTTTGAGGGTTCTATCTTGTCTTTGGATATTGTATCCTAGGGGTAGAATTTCCTGAATCAAAATGTGTGGTTTAAGCCAGGTTTCAGTTAAAATGGATATATGGGGTGAGTATGAACTTATTTAATACGCTTCTTACGTTACAATTTAGTATTAAAAGGTCAAGAGGTATTATAGTGCAGGTCATTTATACAAGTTGAAATAGGTGCATCTATAAGGGAGGCAAGCAGAGGATGGGATGGTAGACCTGGATTGGGGTGTATGTCTCCCCATACAAGTATGTAGTTTTTCAAGGTAAGATGTGTGCACTTCAGTTTATTAAGAAATCTCAGGAATCTGTACAAAGAGTTGGAGAAGGAATTTGAGTGAACAACTTTCATAGTTTCATAGTATAGTACTAGGCTATCTGTCCTGGGGCATTTGTAAGCCTAGCCATAGTGATGTGGCTTTTGCCACCCCATGAAATGGTACAAAAAATGTACAGAATAAATTTAGAATACTGTGCCTCTGTCTAGTAGTGACACAATGAAGGTCCCCTTACATAATAGAAACACACGCCCAAGCAGGGGCTTGAACCCTGGACTCTCAGATTAAGAGTCTGATGTTCTACCGACTGAGCTACCCAGGCTGTGAATAGGATGAGATGAGTGCAAGAGCTGTTAAATAGATGAGGTGATATGATAAAGATGTGTGGAGGTATAAGGGGTGGTGGATGTCTGGATAGGTTGGGGAGTGGGTAACTATGATGTGCAGATTGTTACAGTGTGTAGAGATATAGGCATATAAAAGAAATGAAGTGTGGAGAGTAAAAGTAATATGTTTGGTGGAAGTCATCACCATTTTAGGAGAAGTCTAGAGAAAAAAGTAAATGAAAAAGTCTAAAGAAGAAGTGTATAGATATGGTCAGATTAGACAGAGAACAGAAATTGGATAGATTAAGTGGGAGGTAGGATTGGTGAGAACTAGACTGGATAGTGTAGACTGGTTAAGGGGAAGGAGTGGGAGTGTCAGAGTTGAGTGTATAAGTCTGAGAAAAGTGTGTGTGTGTGTGAATGGTGGCAGGGTAGGGGAGTGGAGTTAGCCTGAGTGCAGCGGTGGTGAATGGAGTGGATTGAGCCTGGATTCTGTTTGCAGCAACAGAAAAAAAAAAAACAATTTAAAGTTCAAACTGTGAACTTATACATTTCTGTAAAGGTAAAAAGATAGTCAAAAACTAATTGAAAAAAAATAATGAAATATGACAGCTCAGTAAGCTTACAGAACATTAAGTGTGGGTTTATTACCGACAGCTAATCTAATATGCAGGCTGGAGAAGATATACAGTAAATAAGAAATGTGGGGGGGGGGGGGTGCCAGAGGTGTCCCAGTGATGTGCTGCATTTTTTAAAGAAACACACAGATTGAGACTTGGTCAAAAAGCAGCAGCAGGATTTTCCCAAGGTACCATGGAGTACTTCTACTTCAGAGTCGAAATTTCACTCAGACTAACAGGGGGTTTTGCAGATATGTATACTTTATATAATTTTTTTTCTGGCTGGAGACCTGCAAAGAGGGAGAGAGAGAGAAAAGGTTAGGTCAGTTTTAGTGAACAGGATATTAAATGAGTAAGACATAGGAGAAACAAGGAGAAAATAAAGACAGCAGTGAGGACTACTGGGCAGTAATGTATTTTAAAGTAGCAGTGAGGAATTTAGAGCTGTGCTGAGTCAAAAAGAGCCAAAAAGAGCAAGAGCAGGTAAAGTCCCTGGATAGGGGGAATGAAAAACAGAAAGAAGAGAGTGTACTACATCCCTTAAAATCCAACATAAACACTTAAAAATGAGATTAGATGGAGGGTCTTCTTAAGACTGACTAGGAGGCAATATTTTCAGCACCACAATTGTAATGCATGCTCAGTATGTGCAGTAGTAATAATTTCAAAAACATAAGCTTAATGTATACAAAACTTTCAGCAACACATAATTCAGTGTGTTAGAAGAAACAATATTTACAATAACATAGGCTTTACGACTTCAGTGACAGAGACAAAAGCAATCAATAGTTTCTCAAATGCGGAATTCAACTTGATGGTGCAATGCCTCGTGTATAAACTTATGACTTCGAGCCTTAGAGTAGTCGAATACGCACGGTCTAGTTACATATTATATATAAAGAACACACTACTGTGCAAAAACAACCACTTGTGTTGGTGAAAAGTTACTGAAAGTACACAATTTACAGCTAAACAGTTTTTAAATGAAAGTTTAAATAAAAAAAGAGTACCTAAGGAATTAAGACTTTTTAAATTTCCTAACGGACTACAGAGGAACATTACTGAATTCAATGAGCTAATTAGCATGTTTGATAGGAATGGATTAGAGCTCATGAATTTTATTACTGAATGGAATTCAACTCAGATTATTTGATTAAATTACTCTTTTAAATAATAAGATTGTTGATAATTTACTTTCTGATTTAAATAAATATAGGTAAGGTCAAATTGTTTAAATGTAGAAGATAAATATAAATCTATTACAAATCATAAGGAGAAACTTCTGAGGAACTATAACGGCTAAACTCTACATCATACCATATACCTAAAAATTTTCATTTCTCAGATTTACCTACTAGACGTCAACAGATGAATATGTTACCACATCACCCTGACTCTGGTACAGATGTAGAAGTAGGCCACATGTAAGATAATCTGGGTACTAAATTCCAGCAATCAAATGGGCAGTTTTCTAATGATTTGAATGAATCCCCCCCCCTCACCCTATAGATCTGAATGTTTGGGTGCCAGACCCAAAGAACAGAACCCACAATTATTTTCAGGATGATCGTCACTATTGAAGTGACACCCTGACTGCTGCAAAAATGGGAAAAGGGGGGTTTGGATGAGTAGATAGCTATATAAACCTGATTTTTTATGTTTTGCATGTGGGGTTGGGGTGTCACATCAACAGTGATAATCTCCTAGAGCCAATATTCACATCAACAGTTAACTGTAGGAATTTTGTCTCATTTATGTGGGACCTTCCAATATAAATATCACTGTATTGCTGTCACCCCTTCTAAATAACCCCCTAGCTCATGTCAGAAAGCTTAAGGAATAGTATCCACAGACTGAACTGTAGTTACAATGCTCCTATATTACAATAGGCCTCTGTACCACACTAAGTTCACCCATCCAAGACAAGGACATCCACAGTGACTGTCATTTAGTTGCAAGTATGCCCCATTACAGCAACCACATGTATAGGGCCAGCCATAACAAAAACGGTAATTTAGGTGAAGGGTTTTCATGGCACCCTGATGTCTACTGCTTACTTCGCACACATCCTGAAGACCTCCCCATTTACCCCACCCTTGCCTCCCCACACCATAAAACAAAAAAACTTTTTTCTTCCTTTTCTCTCATTTGGCCGTACCCTTCAGATTTTTCTAGAAGCCATGGTTTTCTAGATGCTTTGAAGTATATTTTAGAGGATTTTTTTTTTTTACGACTTTTCATCCAATGATGACCAAAACAAGAATCATAACTAAGAAATTAAATTCAGTGGGTTACTGTTCAGCTTTACTTCTCTTGGCATCCTTTTAACACATAATAATGGGCCAAGACTGCACAGTAATAACTGTATAGGAAATAAAAGAATTAAGTTGGAGGTAGTGTGGCCACCAGAAGTCATGGGGTTGTAGATGCTCTGAGGTGAATTTTAGTGCATTTTCCATCCTTTTGATTCAGTGATTGATTGAACAAAAATCATGAATAAGAAAAGAAATTTGGCTTTACATTTTTCTTTCAAGAAATAAGTAAGTTGTACCAAGACTTAATATCCAAAGTCCATAAAGCGGTAGCTTATAATAAACTAAGAAAGCAAATATTTGTCAGAATACATAAATCCTCTGCATCTCTGATGTTCAATTAAGATGAAAACAAATCCACAAATGCCAGTCATGCATTTCAAGAGGCTGCTGTCACATATACACGCAGCATGCCTCCTCATACCTACCCAAAAGGTAGCTTTCTTCTGATGTTAGGCTGGGACAAAACTGAAAGACAAATAGAATACGGTGACATATTTCAACCTGTTGCAGTCAGGTGTATATTAACATGTCTTCTAACCACTGCCCAAGATAGTTGTCTGTCTGTCTGTGTGTGCATGTTGAATGTTTGAAGAAAGAGAAAAATAATGATCAAAATAATGTATTCAAACTTATTGTACCTAGACAGCACACTGCCCCTCACACAAGCTTATAGTGACCTTGCTTATACACAATATGTGTAGAAAAGTAAAATAAATGACAACCCCACTGCCCATGACCCCAACACAAACTAGGGCAACCTTCTTTGCACACCTCTGAGCAGGGCTGGTTTGATAAAGGTGTGACTGAAGGCAGAAGCTACTATTAAGCTCATGTCAAAATTCCTTTATACAGTCTAGGCTGTGGGGACCACCAGACCCCTAGACCTCTAAGGGTCTGAATGATCAGTGTGGTGTTATATGCCTTATTTTTGACAGGTAATTACTTTTTATCTGCATTTTTACTAATACTAGAAGAGTTATGCAAGTGCCTGGTGTTGCTGTTTGCATCCATCGATAAAATTATTGATATTTTTACAGACATATTCACTGACACTACTCCTGAAAAGGCAAGTCTATCACAAGATACACATACAGCATGCTCACCTTCAGGGAAACTGGAACAACACCAGGTCACCAAAGCATAAGGGTAAAATCATTCAGGGACAAGGACATGCCTAATTCTTAAAGACAAAATCCACAGCTAAGAACTCAACTGGAACAAAACTTTACAATGTGCCAATGAACAGTTACTTTCACACACATCCTGCTCCTGATAAACCAGCAAAGATACCCACCTAGCATGCACAAGGCTGGTGTTCATGATGGTAAGTAAAATAAATTGTGGACAACTAGTTACTCAAATACAAAGTAACCCCCCTCCCCAACATACACATACAAGCATAAGTTATACTGCCACACCAGATCAGTTGCTGATGTTCAACAGTGATCAAACAACAGCTGGGGCAAGTTGGTTGTTTCACAATGGTCTCTGTATCAGTGAATTATAATCACTTTACTGACTGTACAACTAGATGTCTGACTGTCGTAAAAAAATAAGGTTAATGGCAATCACAGTAATTAATGCTTGTTTTAGACAATCGCCTAGTAATCACAGTAAAATATTCCATCTTACTTCAAAGAAGCATACATTTGTCCTGCAAAGTCAGCTTACTCACACCAGCAGCATACACACGTATATAAAATAAATTCACCATTATGCACATGCAAAAAAATTAGCATTCCCTTGTATGAAACATTATGGGTATACAAAATAATAGTTTGGAGGTTTACAGTGGTAGCTTCTTTTTATTATGTTTAATATATAGATAGATATTGTGTCATTGTTGCCGAGTTGTTAATGGAGTAGTGTTTTATGGGCATTGTTCCTCCTAAAACTCACTTTAGTATACAAGTGAAGGTTATTTACACTTTCATGGTGCAGTGTGATGGGTACTGTAGTCACTAATTCACATATGCTGGAGGTATGTAACGACTTATGCTCTTATGATTTTGCTGGATGTTGTACTACACTTTTGAGAAGCAAAGCTTAACAAGACATGCTTGTGGTACGCGACAAAAAAATATGTAGGTAAATAGAACTGACAATCCAACTGTGATAGTTAGTGGTTTGTATTGTTACACAACTATGTGATATCACCACCACTAATTTGTATATTATCCAGGAGTCTTTTGTCATGTAGATACAATACTATTCCTATAATATCAGTCATAATAAGTTAGCACTGTGCATGCCCATCCTAGGGGCGTACAACTTTGTATAATGCACACTGAAGATACTTGTGTAATAAGCAACAATGAAAACAGGAACATAACTATACACTTCTTGAAGCAGTACATAACCACATTACTAACCACTACTATGTGATAATGCACTCTTCCTTAAATAATTAAAAGTAAAAAAAAAAAACAAACATTAACTATATACATCCTACCCAGACCCCAAGAACCACCAGGAATATATAACAAACACCATAATACTCATTGTGCATGTGGTTGTTTCACTGTCTGCTAAACATAATGCATGCTGAATACATTTTATAGTAGCTGTATACGCCACTGCTGTCAGCACACCTACATCTATGTTGTTATATAAACTTTTCTGCAAGTATGCAGCAAATCCTCATCGTAATTTGTACAATATATTCATAACAGTAAATGCTATTTTCTCAGTTCCCAACACAAAAACTAGCCTGACAAAACCTATCATAATAGGGGGTCTATATCAGATTGTCGAAAGCTGACAAGTTTGAAGCACAAGTTCAGCACTAAACTTTGAACTTGAAAGTTCAAAATCTGATAATGTCGAATGTCAAAACAAACAAACAAAAAAATGGTCATGCAGGAAAGCCCCCTGCACCCCCGCTACTTAAATATACCAACTCTAATGGTCGCAGTACAGTAAAGGGAAATCTTCCCTTCCCGCACTCTATGGCAATCTCCATTCTACGTTTCAACGTTATTAGACTTTGAACTTTCAAGTTCGCAGTTTAGTGCTTCGAACTTGTCAGCTTTTGACATTACGATATAGAACCTACAATAGTATAGAAGACAAACACAGATACAAATAAAAATAGAAGTTATGCACTTACCATAATGATGAATCCTTTTCATTCTAATTCTATAATATGACCATTAGATATGGAACTGCTTGTCAGGTCAGATTTGATCTGGCCAGCTGCTAGTGTCCTTATCCTCAAGTTCTTTTAATTTTTTTCCCCTGCCATAACCTCTTCTGCCTCTTCTAGCTTTAGATAAAGTTTGTCTGAATGGAACGACTATTCTATGAGAACATATGAGAGAAAGATGAAACAGAGAGATAAAAGTAAGGTTCTAGATGCTGCTGTAAACTGTGAAGAAAAGTGCAATTTAGTGGGAGGAAAGAGGCTGGGATATAATTGTAGACAGACTACAATAAAAAAGATGCAGTGTTACAATAAGTACATGATGTCCATATCCTACATCATCCATCCAATCTGACTGTTAGGACAGAATCCAAAGCTACCTTCTTCCCAGGCGGCAACATAACAGATACCTTTTAGAACTGAAGCACCCTTCTATGTGGCACTCCTTTTAGAACTGAAGCACCCTTCTATGTGGCACACCTCATCACTAAGGGCTTTCCATCCATAAAAAAGGAGGGCATTGTCCCACAGTACTCATCCCTCATTAGACCCATTATAGAGTACAACGTCCCGTTTGGTACCTCACAAGACATCTGCAACAGATGGAAAGGCTGCAGAAATACCTCACTAAAAGAATCACAGGCCTAAAGCAGATGCCCTATGCTGACAGTCTAAAAAAACTTCAGCTATGCTCTGTGGCATAGTCTACTCAGAGGTGATCTCTGCTTATCATACAAGGCCATGTCAAACCCTGAGTTGTTAGACATGCTCCACTTAAAGAAATCCCAATCCCTCAGAGCCACACACTCCAGTGATCTAAACCTTGTCATCACAATAAACAAAACATGCTGAAGAAATAGGTTCCTGACCCAGAGACTCCCCATACTCTGGAAGAGACTGCCCATACATGTCAAGCAGAGGGCAAATAAAGCCAAAACCATCAAAACACCGAAACCCCACAAAGCCGAAATCACAAACCCGAACACACAACATACACTACACCACACATAAACCACAACACCTACACCACAAAAAACATAAACACAACAAAATACCACACAGACACATACCTACACTAAACAAATGCAGGGGGTCCTGCACTCCCCACACCTGAGATCGCACAGAGAAAAAAAAAAACACACACATTCTACAGTCTCTTGCGCACACACACACACATCACACATAAACATAAGTTACATACACGCTCACATACACTCACTCACCTGAGAGTCTGAACACAAACATCCCAAAGAAACACTTCCCGTAATGTAGCATCACTGCGTAAGTGCAAATTGGACATTCGCATTCACACTTATGTACTTTCGCTATTCTAAAGTTTTGACTTCATGTACTCGAAATGCTAAAATTCGACATTATAGCATTTTGAGTATATAAAGTGAAACCATGTGTGTGTGTGTATATATATATATATATATATATATATATATATATATATATATATATATATATACACACACACACACACACACACACACACACATATATATATATATATATAGACACACACATATATGTATACGTATATCTATAAATTTTCATGTATATAGGTAGTTATATATGTTATTTATAGGTATATATAATTGTTTTACTTATTTATGCAGATAGGTATGTTACAGTCTTTGAAGTCCATGTATGTGAATATTGGATGGAAGATACTTTTGTACATTCAAATACCTACATACTGCCAAACACACAAAATAGAATTATTCCTCGATACAATCCACTGCTCATGATAATGAGAGGGTCATCTTTCCCATCATAAATCAGGCCATCTTTACATTTTCTTTGCCATACATTCAATATTGCCCATTTTCTGAGTTAAATTAAATGTCTTTGAAATTGTAGTGTGGGTTACATGTTTATCCATTGCTCACAATTGGAAGAACTGCAGGACCTCATTCTGGATTTTGTTATGGCATAGCATTGCATGTATAATTAGGCAGGTAGGGTTCTGGGCTATCATGCAGGCACAGGATACTGTTGTAGGTTCAAAGTCAGCATCTTCTAGGTTATTCTGAGGTATCCTTCTGTGCAAGATAATTCCGCATGTGTATCTACTTCTGCATGGTTATGGTACATGGACTTAATGAAATGTGTTAACATCTTTACGTTTAATATTCACAGGTTAATAGGAGATTACTAGGCTAATGGCTTAAGAACCCTTACAAGTCTAGCCAATATAACCCAATTTTACCCAATATATGGCCCCTAGAGGCATGAGGATAACATGGATTTGTGCCTGTGCATTAAGCATCTTAGAGATTGCCCCTGTCCATAAGGTATCATACCTCTCATCCTCTTAGAGCAAGAAATCTGGACAAAGCCAAAAATAATGGGGAAACAAAGGCCCAAAAATAGGGACAGTTTTTAAATATTGCTCTTACAAACTTAGGAAGTAGATAGAACACGTTAAATTAGCATGAATTTTTCTGAAGGGTATGAAGTCTGAAGTTCTAATAAGTGCTATGATTTTTATGACTTCAACCCTCAATGACTAGCCAATTATTTGCCAGAAAACCACAAATTTATGAGAAACAGACCAAAAATATGAGGCAAAAATCTGGACATTCTGTTAACATCTGTGCAGTTGAGAGGTATGTAAGAGATATAGGCACTACCCCAGGTGTGAACTTGTGATTCTTCATCCATTGACCAAACTGCATTTGAAAAGGGCCAGGAAAGGGCTCTGCTTAATCTGAATAGGAAGCTTGATCCAAAAAGGGGCAATCTCTGAAACACATCTGTCTCTCTAGCATGTTTTGTTTGAGTCACTGACTATAGACCCCTAGATCAGGTGACCCTTGTGCTGCTTGACTTACAGATGTGTAGCCGCTCCATCAGGGCTGGATTTCTGAGTGCCTTATAGGTCAGGCATAGGTCACCCCCCATCCATATATTCCATGTTGTTTGCACCCTGTAGTTTCTTTGTGAGGAACCTCTGAGTTCACTCCTGCTGTTATTTTAAGGTGCCTAGTCTACTACATGCCAAATGTTGCACTGTACTCAATTATTGGTCTAACGAGGGCTGAGCACACAGGGACTATAATTTCCTTGGACCCGGATGCCATACCCTTACTTATAAGTTGTGTCACAGAAAAGGATTCCTTCACAACTGTAGACTCATGGCGGACAAAGTTCAGGCTACTATTTATCTGTTTACCCAGCTGTCTCACCTCTAAGTCTACTATAAGGGGTGTGCAATTGATGATGTAGTTTGCAGGGGTATTTGACTTCCCAAAGGGTATGATAATGCATTTTTGCATTTATATTTATGACACCAATCATTTGTCTGATCTAGACCCCCCCTGAAGGATATTTACATTGTTGGGGGAGTTAATGATTGTCCCCAGCTTGTACTCGTCAGCAAACTGTCATCCAGAGACATACATTTGCCTTGACTTACAATATTATCTTTTGAAATTATGTCATTATCCAGCCCATGATTTATGTTTATTTACAACTGCATAAGACACATATTGCTGTATTTTTTAATATTCTTCTCCTCTTTGTATCTTCCTACAGGTGCTGAGGACAGAACATGCAATCATGCCATGAGCATAGAATGAATACACTGAATAGAGAAGCAACAATAGGAGAGAGGTTTGGCTTCTCTGTTTGCTGCTGTGGTTGCTCCATTTTACTTGGCTTTTTGTTTCCATTTATGAATGTTTATACAGTTGAGTTCAGTAACTACAAATGTTTTTACATGCTTCCCATAATGCAGCACCAGTTACATATCCAAAGAGTTGTTATTGTCATGTCTTATGTATGTGCTGATCTCGTACACATATTTTCCATTGCAGGCGGTAGAGTGATGATCATTTTACAATTGTCTATTGTAACGGCAGATTGAAGAAGAGGACATGTGTCTGAGCAGCCCAAAAAGGACAAAAACCAAGAACCAGAGCTCATACAGTGTGCCAACCGTCAAACTAGGCTAAACATCTTTACGACCACTTTGAATACAATAAAATATAAACAACTTCATATACTCTCAAAGGGTTTATTAGTATGAACATAAGGTTAACAGCTTTTACCCACAGCATAAGCGGACTTCATTTGAACCATAATTCACACTAGTTTTCTCATTTAAATATATGAAGCAGTCATATGACTTGAAAACCATTTACCTTAAAGGAACAGACTGTGAAATCAGCAAAGTGCAATATAGCTTTATTGAATTAGTATTACCTATATAGTAAAAATATATATATATATATATATAAATAATCATTATTACAATAAATATCCCCAAAACTATGCCCAATTCAATAAGTATTTTATCAATAAACCCAAAAAATGTAGTTGTTAAAAAATATATATGTATATTCAAAATTAATAATTTAGACAACCAGTTAAACTGAACAATATAAATGAAGTAAAATCGACCAAACTATTAAAACTCCATAATCTACTCGCTTTTAACCTCAACCAAGGGACTATAAAAAGATGTTCATTTAGCCCTGCTAGATTACATGCAGCTAAACTTAACTACTAAAAAAGTTTTTTAATTTGCAATGTGTTTTCCCAATCACCTCCCCACTCATTGGGTGTGACCACTTCTAAAATTCCAAAACGGAATTTTGTGTAGTATAAACACATCAATGTGAGTTAAAAAAGAGGACTATTTATATTTTCTCTCAAAATATCATAATTATGTTCATATATGCATCTATGCAGGTCTCTGTTTTACCTACATAGAAACTTGTACATCCCAAACATAGAGCCACATATACCACCCCTTTAGTGGAACAATTTCCCCTTTGCTAAATTTATTCTTTGGTCCAACAGTACAATACAATCCCAGCCCAATATAAATGGGCATTGATTGCATGTCCCACAACTGTGGGTACAACTTTGAACATGTACTTATTTATCTTTTCTGATTTTTCCAAAATACATTTAAGGTTTCTCCCAACCAAGGTGAATAACTCTGGGTCAATTTTAAACATGTTCTACTTATGCATAATCACATCTTTAATCTCTTGTACAAAAGTGCCATGTTTTATAACTAATGAAGCATGTACATTTTTACTTTTTTTTTGCCCTTTTGGGCTGCACAGACACATGTTCTCTTCTTTTGTGGTTTTTAATCAGTGTGTTTGGGAATGTGGCAGTGTGCTTACTAAGTCTTTACACCTATGGATTCCCTGATCCACTCCCATTTCTGGTTCACCACCTCTTTCTTTGTTTGTGGATCATACCACTAAAGAACCAACACAGCAGGGATATCTTACATAACTTACTGCTATGATCTCCCAACAGTATACACTACTCAACAACACATTGGAATTATTAGCTTCAAATTCATCACCTCATTTCAAAAACAAATTAGTACTGACCAAATTGCTGGAGAAGCTGTCTGATGTTTCAAAAATGGGCCATAAGTGATTTGTTCAGTGAATTCTAACATGGAGACAGAGTCAATTCAGTCGAGACCAACTTCAGCCGACAATAATAAGAGGAATTTTAACAAGAACTTAAATAACTGGTAAAAAAAGATTTGAGGTTTGAAAATTACAACTTGGACACTTTTCTGACACAGGAAGGTAGCTTGTCTACACTAATTGGGCATTTATTTTATTTTTCTTACTGGATGGCACAATGGTTTAGTGGTAGCAGGTTCGATTCTTGGCTAGAGTGCCTTCTGTGCGGAGTCTGTATGTCCTCCCTGCTTTCATGTGGGTTTCCTCTGGATGCTCCGTTTTCCTTCCACATTTCAAAGACATGCGTCTGGAGTGTTTATCCCCAGGTCTCCACAGAAAATTGGTTTTGTTCCAAGTTAGACTTTCCTGGTAAACAAATGTTAAATAAATAAAATTCAAATGTTAAATAAATGAAATTTGTTTACAGGGAGACTGACTGGGTCTAAAAAGGCCCATTTTCAGAGAAGGCCCAGGGACAAAAGCTCCATGAACCACAATGTAAACATAACAAACCAGTTTCTTCATAAACATAGTACATGCAGAACAAAATACAGGAAGAAAAAATTAATATGACATTATAAAGGTAAAATAACAAACAAAAAAAACAAAAGTAGAATGGTGACCATTAATAAACGTTTTGACCAAACAGAAAAACCTTTTGATCAATTATTACATAAATATACACAATCATTACTCATTTTAGGTTGAGAACAATGCAGTTGACTGGTAGGAAAAAGGAAGGTAACCAGGCAACCGGGACAGGAGAAGGAGGTTAAAGGATGGAGAAAGTTAGGGGAGAGATCCAAGAAGAGGGTACATTAAGTACAGGAGGGAAAGCAAGGTTAAGAGCAGGTTTAGAACTGCTAATCAGGTTTAGTGCAGGAGCAAAGCCAAGTGTTAAGGTGTTCTCTAAGAAGTTGTTTGAACTTGTATTAGTGTTAAGTATGTCTTGGGGTATATCATTCCAAGGTTTGGCAAGTTTGTATGAATATAGCAAATCCCTATAGCTATTGCTGAATTTGTTGACCTTCAAGAACAATTTACCGGAAGATCTCAGTGTTCTACTACTGGAGTAAGGCTTAACTAGGCTGCTTAAAAACGGGCAGTTGTTCTGGTAGTAGATGGTAGAATGATTTAGAACTAGTTGTTTAACAGTTAGCAGGTGTGGGAGTTCTAACCAGCAGAGTTAGTGTAGTACCTTACAGTGATGAGTTCTTGCAGGTTGCTTAGAAGCAAATCTAGCTACTTTGTAGTAGCAGGATTCTAGTTTGTTTAGGTCACATTTTCTTAAGTTAGTGAAAATGGGTGAGGCATATAAGAGGGTAGTTAGAAGGTGAGTTCTGCAGATGGCATGCCTGGTGCAGTCGGTTAGGAAGGACTTTACTCTGTACAGGGAGCCTAATTTAAAGTGCACTTTCTTGATAGTTAGGGATAGGTGTTTATCAAATTTGAGGTCTTTTCAATGGTGACTCCTAATATCTTTATAATCAACAGGTTCAATAAGGATATTGTTAGATGAGTAAATCGCGAAAGTAGGGTACATAACTTTTTTACTACTGGAGAAAAGCATAAGTTTTGTTTTTGAAGCATTAAGAATTAGTTGTGAGGTATTAAAGTATTTTACTATGTTCAGAAAGGATTGTTGGGTTTTGTTGAGTAGAGCAGGTAGTGATGGAGCAGACCATGTGAGGGAAGAGTCGTCCATATATTGAACCAATGTAGTATATTAGATGGCTGAGTTGAGTCTATTTGTAAATATGGTGAAAAGAAGGGGACCAAGAATGGAACATTTGGGTACACTGACAGAGATAGGAAGAGGAGAGGAGAGAGTTGGTTTTGCCATTTAACTGCTCGTTGATGGTTGGTTAAGTAACTAATGAACCAGGTATGGGTAGAATGACAGAGGTTAAGGGAGGCTAGCTCGAGCATGTGTTTTTTTGTGGAATACCATATCAAAGGCCTTTGACAGACTGAGAAATATAGAGGAGGTAAGTAATCCATTGTTCCTATATTGGTTCACTGTATTTACAAAGCTAATTAGGGCAGTTGTTGTACTATGTTTAAGTCAGAAGCCATGTTGGGTGGGAGACAAAAGGTTGTTTTTATGAGGTAATTGAGAAGTTGTGAGTGAATGCATTTTTCCAGTATTTTTGCTAGAGGGGAGAGGATGGCTATGGGCGTATAGTTAGAAAAATCAGTGGAAGTGGCACCTTTATGAAGAGGGATTACCTGGGAATAGACCGATTTATAAGGATGGATATAGGGTAAACAATAGCACCTGCAGACAGTTTAAGATATTCATTGCGAAGTTGGTCAACACCAGTGGAAGAGCATTTCAGTTTGGATACGAGTTTTTTTTTTTATGTAATGAGTTTGTATAGGCTGACTAGTGAAGGAATCAGCATTTTTTGTAGGTAGAGATAATTGGGAATTGTAAAGATAGTATAGAGTTTACAAAGTAATTGTTAAACTGTGTTGTAATGTTGTCATGGGAGTTTGTAGTATTTGGAGTAGGGGTAATGGCCTGACCAGGTTTTAGGAGTTGGTTAATGTCACCCCAAAATTTCCTTGGGTTATTACGGTGCCTATTTTGGATTATTGTAGTGTTGTTTTTTATCATACTTGATTTGTTTTTTTGCTAAGTTACGAAGCTGTCGGTAGTTTTGTACGGTGGTTGAGTTTTTTAAGTGTTGGTAATTATGCCATGCTTTGTCTCTTTGTCTGAGGAGAATTTTTGTGTCAGCAGAAAGCCAGAGAATGTGTCTGTTTTTTATGCATGCTCTTCTAAGGGAAGCCCTCCTATTTAAGATAATGAGAAATGTTTCATTGAACTGCTTGGTCGAGGTGGAGATGATTTAGAGGGGACCAGTTGACTTGATGGAGAAGTGTGGTAAAGGTTTCTGGAGTAAAGTTAGTTTTATTGTGGATAAGTTTGTATGTCATTTCTCTAGAGGTACAGGAGTGTTTTCTTAGCAGGTTGGTTGGTAGATGATCATTCAGGATGTCTGGAAGACACCCAGAGAGAGAGAGAGAGAGATAAGTCTGGATTTGAATTATAAAGGGACCAGTCAAGGATGGAATGTTTATTAGTATATTTGTCAACCCTAGTTGGACTGAGAATTAACTGGTTAAAGCCATAGAGATTTTTATGGTTAGAGGGATTATGAGAACCAAGTGTCCAAGTCAAGGTTAAAATCACCCATTATAACAGTTTCTTGTCTTAGTGTTGAGGAGCACCAGGTTAGTATATCTTCAATAGCAGACGGGTTGTTGCCTGGGGAAAGTAGATGGCTATGATGATAATATTCTTATGAGGGGTTATTTGAAGATAAGTGTATTTCTGTGTTTGAACTAACTGGGGGTGGGTGGGTGCTGAGACGTTCTAGTTTTAAATGGTCTTTATATATTATTGCTAATCCCACAGCATGTTTGAGGGTTCTATCTTGTCTTTGGATATTGTATCCTAGGGGTAGAATTTCCTGAATCAAAATGTGTGGTTTAAGCCAGGTTTCAGTTAAAATGGATATATGGGGTGAGTATGAACTTATTTAATACGCTTCTTATGTTACAATTTAGTATTAAAAGGTCAGAGGTATTATAGTGCAGGTCATTTATACAAGTTGAAATAGGTGCATCTATAAGGGAGGCAAGCAGAGGATGGGATGGTAGACCTGGATTGGAGTGCATGTCTCCACATACAAGTATGTAGTTTTTCAAGGTAAGATGTGTGTACTTCAGTTTATTAAGAAATCTCAGGAATATGTACAAAGAGTTGGAGAAGGAATTTGAGTGAAAAACTTTGAATGGGATGAGATGAGTGCAAGAGCTGTTAAATAGATGAGGTGATATGATAAAGATGTGTGGAGGTATAGGGGGTGGTGGATGTCTGGATAGGTTGGGGAGTGGGTAACTATGATGTGCAGATTGTTACAGTGTGTAGAGATATAGGCAGATAAAAGAAATGAAGTGTGGAGAGTAAAAGTAATATGTTTGGTGGAAGTCATCACCATTTTAGGAGAAGTCTAGAGAAAAAAGTAAATGAAAAAGTCTAAAGAAGAAGTGTATAGATATGGTCAGATTAGACAGACAACAGAAATTGGATAGATTAAGTGGGAGGTAGGATTGGTGAGAACTAGATTGGATAGTGTAGATTGGTTAAGGGGAAGGAGTGGGAGTGTCAGAGTTGAGTGTATAAATCTGAGGAAAGTGTGTGTGTGTGTGTGTGTGTGTGTGTGTGTGTGTGTGTGTGTGTGTGTGTGTGTGTGAATGGTGACAGGGTAGGGGAGTGGAGTTAGCCTGAGTGCAGCGGTGGTGAATGGAGTGGATTGATCCTGGATTCTGTTTGCAGCAACAGAAAAAAAAACAATTTAAAGTTCAAACTGTGAACTTATAAATTTCTGTAAAGGTAAAAAGATAGTCAAAAACTAATTGAAAAAAAATAATGAAATATGACAGCTCAGTAAGCTTACAGAACATTAAGTGTGGGTTTATTACCGACAGCTAATCTAATATGCAGGCTGGAGAAAATATACAGTGAATAAGAAAAGGGGGGGGGGGGTGCCAGAGGTGTCCCAGTGATGTGCTGCATTTTTTAAAGAAACACACACATTGAGATTTGGTCAAAAAGCAGCAGCAGGATTTTCCCAAGGTACCATGGAGTACTTCTACTTCAGAGTCGAAATTTCACTCAGACTAACAGGGGGTTTTGCAGATATGTATACTTTATATATTTTTTTTCTGGCTGGAGACCTGCAAAGAGGGAGAGAGAGAGAAAAGGTTAGGTCAGTTTTAGTGAACAGGATATTAAATGAGTAAGACATAGGAGAAACAAGGAGAAAATAAAGACAGCAGTGAGGACTACTGGGCAGTAATGTATTTTAAAGTAGCAGTGAGGAATTTAGAGCTGTGCTGAGTCAAAAAGAGCAAGAGCAGGTGAAGTCCCTGGATAGGGGGAATGAAAAACAGAAAGAAGAGAGTGTACTACATCCCTTAAAATCCAACATAAACACTTAAAAACGAGATTAGATGGAGGGTCTTCTTAAGACTGACTAGGAGGCAATATTTTCAGCACCACAATTGTAATGCATGCTCAGTATGTGCAGTAGTAATAATTTCAAAAACATAAGCTTAATGTATACAAAACTTTCAGCAACACATAATTCAGTGTGTTAGAAGAAACGATATTTACAATAACATAGGCTTTACGACTTCAGTGTGAGAGAGACAAAAGCATTCAATAGTTTCTCAAGTGCGGAATTCAACTTGATGGTGCAATGCCTCGTGTATAAACTTATGACTTTGAGCCTTAGAGTAGTCGAATACGCACGGTCTAGTTACATATTATATACAAAGAACACACTACTGTGCAAAAACAACCACTTGTGTTGGTGAAAAGTTACCGAAAGTACACAATTTACAGTTAAACCGTTTTTAAATGAAAGTTTAAATAAAAAAAGAGTACCGAAGGAATTAAGACTTTTTAAATTTCGTAATGGACTACAGAGGAACAGTACTGAATTCAATGAGCTAATTAGCATGTTTGATAGGAATGGATTAGAGCTCATGAATATTAAATGGCATTCAACTCAGATTGTTTATTTGATTAAATTACTGTTTTAAATAATAAGATTGTTGATAATTTACTTTCTGATTTAAATAAATATAGGTAAGGTCAAATTGTTTAAATGTAGAAGATAAATATAAATCTATTACAAATCATAAGGAGAAACTTCTGAGGAACTATAATGGCTAAACTCTACATCATACCATATACCTAAAAATTTTCATTTCTCAGATTTACCTACTAGATGTCAACAGATGAATATGTTACCACATCACCCTGACTCTGGTACAGATGTAGAAGTAGGCCACATGTAAGATAATCTGGGTACTAAATTCCAGCAATCAAATGGGCAGTTTTCTAATGATTTGAATGAATCCCCCCCCTCACCCTATAGATCTGAATGTTTGGGTGCCAGACCCAAAGAACAGAACCCACAATTATTTTCAGGATGATCGTCACTATTGAAGTGACACCCTGACTGCTGCAAAAATGGGAAAAGGGGGGTTTGGATGAGTAGATAGCTATATAAACCTGATTTTTTATGTTTTGCATGTGGGGTTGGGGTGTCACATCAACAGTGATAATCTCCTAGAGCCAATATTCACATCAACAGTTAACTGTAGGAATTTTGTCTCATTTATGTGGGACCTTCCAATATAAATATCACTGTATTGCTGTCACCCCTTCTAAATAACCCCCTAGCTCATGTCAGAAAGCTTAAGGAATAGTATCCACAGACTGAACTGTAGTTACAATGCTCCTATATTACAATAGGCCTCTGTACCACACTAAGTTCACCCATCCAAGACAAGGACATCCACAGTGACTGTCATTTAGTTGCAAGTATGCCCCATTACAGCAACCACATGTATAGGGCCAGCCATAACAAAAACAGTAATTTAGGTGAAGGGTTTTCATGGCACCCTGATGTCTACTGCTTACTTCGCACACATCCTGAAGACCTCCCCATTTACCCCACCCTTGCCTCCCCACACCATAAAACAAAAAAACTTTTTTCTTCCTTTTCTCTCATTTGGCCGTACCCTTCAGATTTTTCTAGAAGCCATGGTTTTCTAGATGCTTTGAAGTATATTTTAGAGGATTTTTTTTTTACGACTTTTCATCCAATGATGACCAAAACAACAATCATAACTAAGAAATTAAATTCAGTGGGTTACTGTTCAGCTTTACTTCTCTTGGCATCCTTTTAACACATAATAATGGGCCAAGACTGCACAGTAATAACTGTATAGGAAATAAAAGAATTAAGTTGGAGGTAGTGTGGCCACCAGAAGTCATGGGGTTGTAGATGCTCTGAGGTGAATTTTAGTGCATTTTCCATCCTTTTGATTCAGTGATTGATTGAACAAAAATCATGAATAAGAAAAGAAATTTGGCTTTACATTTTTCTTTCAAGAAATAAGTAAGTTGTACCAAGACTTAATATCCAAAGCCGATAAAGCGGTAGCTTATAATAAACTAAGAAAGCAAATATTTGTCAGAATACATAAATCCTCTGCATCTCTCTGATGTTCAATTAAGATGAAAACAAATCCACAAATGCCAGTCATGCATTTCAAGAGGCTGCTGTCACATATACACGCAGCATGCCTCCTCATACCTACCCAAAAGGTAGCTTTCTTCTGATGTTAGGCTGGGACAAAACTGAAAGACAAATAGAATACGGTGACATATTTCAACCTGTTGCAGTCAGGTGTATATTAACATGTCTTCTAACCACTGCCCAAGATAGTTGTCTGTCTGTCTGTGTGTGCATGTTGAATGTTTGAAGAAAGAGAAAAAATAATGATCAAAATAATGTATTCAAACTTATTGTACCTAGACAGCACACTGCCCTCACACAAGCTATAGTGACCTTGCTTATACACAATATGTGCGAGAAAAGTAAAATAAATGACAACCCCACTGCCCATGACCCCAACACAAACTAGGGCAACCTTCTTTGCACACCTCTGAGCAGGGCTGGTTTGATAAAGGTGTGACTGAAGGCAGAAGCTACTATTAAGCTCATGTCAAAATTCCTTTATACAGTCTAGGCTGTGGGGACCACCAGACCCCTAGACCTCTAAGGGTCTGAATGATCAGTGTGGTGTTATATGCCTTATTTTTGACAGGTAATTACTTTTTATCTGCATTTTTACTAATACTAGAAGAGTTATGCAAGTGCCTGGTGTTGCTGTTTGCATCCATCGATAAAATTATTGATATTTTTACAGACATATTCACTGACACTACTCCTGAAAAGGCAAGTCTATCATAAGATACACATACAGCATGCTCACCTTCAGGGAAACTGGAACAACACCAGGTCACCAAAGCATAAGGGTAAAATCATTCAGGGACAAGGACATGCCTAATTCTTAAAGACAAAATCCACAGCTAAGAACTCAACTGGAACAAAACTTTACAATGTGCCAATGAACAGTTACTTTCACACACATCCTGCTCCTGATAAACCAGCAAAGATACCCACCTAGCATGCACAAGGCTGGTGTTCATGATGGTAAGTAAAATAAATTGTGGACAACTAGTTACTCAAATACAAAGTAACCCCTCCCAACATACACATACAAGCATAAGTTATACTGCCACACCAGATCAGTTGCTGATGTTCAACAGTGATCAAACAACAGCTGGGGCAAGTTGGTTGTTTCACAATGGTCTCTGTATCAGTGAATTATAATCACTTTACTGACTGTACAACTAGATGTCTGACTGTCGTAAAAAAATAAGGTTAATGGCAATCACAGTAATTAATGCTTGTTTTAGACAATCGCCTAGTAATCACAGTAAAATATTCCATCTTACTTCAAAGAAGCATACATTTGTCCTGCAAAGTCAGCTTACTCACACCAGCAGCATACACACGTATATAAAATAAATTCACCATTATGCACATGCAAAAAATTTAGCATTCCCTTGTATGAAACATTATGGGTATACAAAATAATAGTTTGGAGGTTTACAGTGGTAGCTTCTTTTTATTATGTTTAATATATAGATAGATATTGTGTCATTGTTGCCGAGTTGTTAATGGAGTAGTGTTTTATGGGCATTGTTTCTCCTAAAACTCACTTTAGTATACAAGTGAAGGTTATTTACACTTTCATGGTGCAGTGTGATGGGTACTGTAGTCACTAATTCACATATGCTGGAGGTATGTAAAGCACTTATGCTCTTATGATTTTGCTGGATGTTGTACTACACTTTTTGAGAAGCAAAGCTTAACAAGACGTGCTTGTGGTACGTGACAAAAAAAATATGTAGGTAAATAGAACTGACAATCCAACTGTGATAGTTAGTGGTTTTGTATTGTTACACAACTATGTGATATCACCACCACTAATTTGTATATTATCCAGGAGTCTTTTGTCATGTAGATATAATACTATTCCTATAATATCAGTCATAATAAGTTAGCACTGTGCATGCCCATCCTAGGGGCGTACAACTTTGTATAATGCACACTGAAGATACTTGTGTAATAAGCAACAATGAAAACAGGAACATAACTATACACTTCTTGAAGCAGTACATAACCACATTACTAACTACTACTATGTGATAATGCACTCTTCCTTAAATAATTAAAAGTAAAAAAAAAAAAAACAAACATTAACTATATACATCCTACCAGGACCCCAAGAACCACCAGGAATATATAACAAACACCATAATACTCATTGTGCATGTGGTTGTTGCACTGTCCGCTAAACATAATGCATGCTGAATACATTTTATAGTAGCTGTATACGCCACTGCTGTCAGCACACCTACATCTATGTTGTTATATAAACTTTTCTGCAAGTATGCAGCAAATCCTCATCGTAATTTGTACAATATATTCATAACAGTAAATGCTATTTTCTCAGTTCCCAAAACAAAAACTAGCCTGACAAAACCTATCATAATAGGGGGTCTATATCAGATTGTCGAAAGCTGACAAGTTTGAAGCACAAGTTCAAAGCACTAAACTTTGAACTTGAAAGTTCAAAATCTGATAATGTCGAATGTCAAAACAAACAAACAAAAAAAATGGTCTATGCAGGGGAAAGCCCCCCCCTGCACCCCCCCCGCTACTTAAATATACCAACTCTACGATCGCAGTACAGTAAAGGGAAATCTTCCCTTCCCGCACTCTATGGCAATCTCCATTCTACGTTTCAACGTTATTAGACTTCGAACTTTCAAGTTCGCAGTTTAGTGCTTCGAACTTGTCAGCTTTTGACATTACGATATAGAACCTACAATAGTATAGAAGACAAACACAGATACAAATAAAAATAGAAGTTATGCACTTACCATAATGATGGATCCTTTTCATTCTAATTCTATAATATGACCATTAGATATGGAACTGCTTGTCAGGTCAGATTTGATCTGGCCAGCTGCTAGTGTCCTTATCCTCAAGTTCTTTTAATTTTTTTCCCCTGCCATAACCTCTTCTAGCTTTAGATAAAGTTTGTCTGAATGGAATGACTATTCTATGAGAACATATGAGAGAAAGATGAAACAGAGAGATAAAAGTAAGGTTCTAGATGCTGCTGTAAACTGTGAAGAAAAGTGCAATTTAGTAGGAGGAAAGAGGCTGGGATATAATTGTAGACAGACTACAATAAAAAAGATGCAGTGTTACAATAAGTACATGATGTCCATATCCTACATCATCCATCCAATCTGACTGTTAGGACAGAATCCAAAGCTACCTTCTTCCCAGGTGGCAACATAACAGATACCTTTTAGAACTGAAGCACCCTTCTATGTGGCACACCTTTTAGAACTGAAGCACCCTTCTATGTGGCACACCTCATCACTAAGGGCTTTCCATCCAGAAAAAAGGAGGGCATTGTCCCACAGTACTCATCCCTCATTAGACCCATTATAGAGTACAACGTCCCATTTGGTACCTCACAAGACATCTGCAACAGCTGGAAAGGCTGAGAAATACCTCACTAAAAGAATCACAGGCCTAAAGCAGATGCCCTACGCTGACAGTCTAAAAAAACTTCAGCTATACTCTGTGGCATAGTCTACTCAGAGGTGATCTCTGCTTATCATACAAGGCCATGTCAAACCCTGAGTTGTTAGACATGCTCCACTTAAAGAAATCCCAATCCCTCAGAGCCACACACTCCAGTGATCTAAACCTTGTCATCACAATAAACAAAACATGCTGAAGAAATAGGTTCCTGACCCAGAGACTCCCCATACTCTGGAAGAGACTGCCCATACATGTCAAGCAGAGGGCCTCCTTGGGCCTCTTCAAAAGGGACCTTGACGATTGGATGGGACATAGGAAATTCGCCCCAGGGATCACATCAGTCGCCCTGCTAGACAGGGGTCCAGGGAAGTAAATATTGTGGGAAGAAATATCCAGGGAATTGTTATGGCTAGGCTTGTATAGGTAGAGCAGATAGCCTAGTACCAGCCTATGAACCAAGGGAAGCTCTGGACCTGCACATCACATCTAATTTAAGTTTATCAAAGATATGCAATGTAAACCATGTTGCTGCAACAAAAATTTCCTCCACAGAATTTCTGAAGGCAGCCATGGAGGTTGTCATACATTTAGTCAAATGAGGTTTTGGTTAAGTAAGAAGAGTCCCACTGTTGCGCGAGTAAACAAAGGTAATTCAGTCAGACAACCATCTGGATAACATTTGCTTGAATATTTTTTTCCTCATCTTGTTTTGAGCAAAAGTGATAAAAATGTCAATCTTTCCTTAAGGTCTTGGTTCTGCAGAGATGAAACCTTAGCTGCCTATAAACCTCCAGTGTGCAGAAAATATTTGACTATTAGAATGGTTGGGGAAGAACACTGGTAGATGAACTGGTTCACTTTAGAATCTGAAGCTACCTTTCATATGAAGGGTTTGTTCTTAAGGTGATCCTATACTTATGGAACAGGAAGTAAGATACAGAAAAAAAAAACAAAGAACAAGAGTTTTTGAACACAAAACATTTATGTCAACTCAAGAAGCTGGAACAAAGATGGGGTTTCACTAAAGCTTAAGACAAAATTAAGGTCTCCTGGAGGAGAAAGGTCCTTTACAAGAACACACAATAACCCCTTCAGGAAGGCTTTACATAGCTTATGTGAGGTGAATGAGGGACACTGGAAACCATGATGTTAGTTGGAGATGGATGTTAACTGCACTTTACAGTTGAAACTTGTTTCAAAGGGTTGAAAGGAAATGTAATACATTGGACAAAGAAACTGTAAGAGGGTCCAAATCTTGATTGACAGACCATACATAAGTGTTTCCATTTACTTTTGTAGACCTTGCAAGCAGAATGTGGGATGCTGAAAATATGAATACCTGTTTTGGAGAAACAGTAGTCCTTGGCAATTATAGGAACTGGAGATACCAGGCAGTTAGCATGAGACTGACGGTCCTGGTGAGGCACACTGGAGGAGGTAAGAGAGAAAATATGCGAGTCTAAGCCAGGCAGGCTTCTTCAAGTGAGGTCAGAGCAAAGGGAACCAGATTTGCCTGGGCCAGAGGGAGATAAGAATTACAGTTGATTTGTATTAGGATGATTTCTGAAGAAATTTTGAAATGGGGGAAATAGGTGGGAAGGTAAGTAGAATACTAGAGCGCCACAGGCAGACTACAGCATCCTGTGAAGACAGCATCTCTGGGCTTATCAAGACAAAACAGATGCTGCACTTGTTGTGGGAGAAAGAAAAACAGGCCCATTTGTCTTGCTTGATGGACAACCAAAAGTCTAAGTACAGAGAGAGAGAGAGAGAGATGCCCTGTGTCCACAGATGGATATTTGAAGAAACACTGGTTCTGTTTGGTGAGAAAACGGACTCCTGAATTACTAGTTTTGTGGGTCCCCATGACCCTGTCCTTGGCATCTATTAAAGATGCCACATCTGCCACAGTCATTTCCTACCTGAGGAGAAGTCAAAGGGTTGTAATTTCTGTTCAAGGATGGAGTGCTCACAAATTGTAAACGTATGGCAGACAGCATCTTAATTTACCGTTCACATCTTGAGAGCTTTTCCTTTCACTGTAGGTCTGAAAAGGGTGGAATCAACAAAAGGAACATTTGTGAAGGATGCCTTAAAAGTTGTCCAAAAAGTCACACAGCAAAGCCATGTAGGACTCCATATGGTGTCAGTACCTGTTGGAGATATTTATTTCAGTTTGATTACCGGGGAGGTCCACTGGGCTTGGGGGCCTGTTTTCAGTGGAGGCCCGGGGAGAAAAGCTCCAACAGGAAACAGTTTAATTACATGAAAATTCAAAGACAGTTTGCATTATAAATAACAGGTTGCTATAAAAAGAAAACACTTAATTTCTATTTTGTTCAGGAGGAGAAAAAAAAAAGGCTTATAGCATAAAAATCAGGATTTTACTATTTAGTTACCTATGCTAAGTATATTTAAAAGAAGTTAGGAAGGTAAAGAGGTTAGCCTGGAGAGAAGGGGAAGATAGCTTGAGAGGTATGGGCTGAAGAGTGCAGTTGCATTTCTTGTTTAGATAGAGGTAGGAATGAAGTTGGATTTTGAAGTTATTAGGGTTGGTACATGTCCTTAGTGTGGAGGGCAGGGCTTTACATTTTTTAGCTAGAGTAAAGGATAAAAGAAGTTGACCTGCTTGGGTTTTTGTACGGTGATCAGGATTTGGTGAGAAGATCTAAGGGGGGGTATAAGGTTGTAGAATATTGGAAAGAGCAGGGCAGTTAGTAGGATGGAACAATAATTTGTGGGCTGTGGTGATTTGGAGAAAGTCAAGTTGATTGGGAGTTCAAGCCAGTTTAGAGAGTGAAGGGAGGTGCAGTGATGAGGAGGATTTGGCATTTGTGGCAAATCTGGAGATTGTTGCAACATTGTTCCAATTTGGAGGCAAGTGCGGATGATAAATTAGTGAGCAGGGGAGCACCATACAGTAGGGAGGGAATGAGGTAGGTGAGGAAAGAGTTAGTCTGGTGGGAGGAGAGAGGAAGTGGTTGTTTCTGTACAGTAAGCCAAGTTTTATGTGTTTTTTATGTTTAGCTGGATAAGAGTATTAAATTTTAGTTGGTCATCAATTGTAACACCAAAAAGTTTGGCGGAAGGTACAATCTCGATAGTGGAGTTGTCAAGGCTGGTAATTTTGAAATTAGTTTTTATCAAGAGAGGAGGATTTAGAGGGGAAGAAAAGGAGGGTTTTAGTTTTGTTTGCATTTAGAGAGATGCTTTTGGAACATCCAGTTTTCAGTGATTGAGAAGGCATTGTGTTAGGGCTTGGAGCTCTGTTAGGTTGGAGGCACAGCAGATCAAAGTGGAATCGTCAGCGTATTGTACAATTTTGGTGTTAGGAATGGCTTTGTGGAAGTCATTAATAAAGATATTAAATAGTAACGGGCAGAGTATGGAACCTTGGGGTACTCCAGTAAGGGTAGGAAGGAAAGTAGAGGTGGCTTGGCCCCATTTCACAGCTTGGGACCCATTTGAAAGGTAGCTGGAGAACCAGGAAAGTTTTATGGCAGAGGTTGAGATTAGAAGGTGGGTATGAGAGATGGTGTCAAAAGCTTTGGAGAAGTCTAGTAGACCAGAGGATACTATATTACTGGAGTCACGGGCTGAATTGAGAGTGCAAGAAGGAGAGAAGGGCAGTGTTAGTACTGTCCAGGGCGGAAGCCGTGTTGGGTAGGAGAGAGTAGTTTGTGTTTGGTAAGGAATGGTAAAAGCTGCAGGTGGATGTATTTTTCAAGGATTTTGGAGATAGGGGAGAGGATGGCTATGGGGCGGAAATTGGAGACATTACAATTTTTGCCACCCTTGTAGAGAGGAAGAATGAAAGCAGTGCGCCATAGTTTAGGTACATAGGATTCAAGTAAAAGACCTATTAATTCAGATGCTGACAGGTAGAGCGATAGCGTCAGAAGCTATTTTTAGGAAGGAGGATGGAATGCTGTCAGGGGGCATTGGAGCAAGGCTTTAGTTTATAGAGAAGTTTCTTTATTAGGTCGGTAGATACAGGTTTGCGTTCAAAAGAGGGGGGAGAAGTTAACGGAAGATTGAGCAGGGAAGGGAGGAGGGTTATTGTTGGCGAAAGTCATTGTTAGCTCAGCAATGGAAGAGGTGAAGAAGGAATTTGGTATCAGGACAGAGGTTGTTTTTTTGTACCTAAGGAGGGAATTAATAGAATTCCAGAATTGTTTGGGATTCCTTGCATGGTTTTCTTGTAGTTTGAAGTAGTAAGACGTTTTATCTCTAATGACTTGTTTTTTGGCAAGGTTTCTCAACTGCTTATACTGTCATCAGCTGCATTATAAAGCAAGAGCATGGAGACATTTCTGATGTTTAACACTATCCCCAGAGTTCTCAAATTGTTTTACAACAGTCCTATGGGGGCAGCTTTTGCAAAGTATACACAAGCCTATTATGTTAGGTCCCTTTTGAAAAAGTTTATACGTAAAGTAATTTAAAAGGTTTAAGGGCACTTCCAATTCTATTACCATGTATTCTCCGTTACAGGGAGGGAAAGCAGAAGCCATCTGAGCGCTCTCCTGTGGTTGCAGTAACAATCCTAGTGTTCAGAGAACATTTTGACCTATGCTACCTATCTTTACGAGGAAGCAATATTGTATCTGGTTTGTGGGGAATGGTTTCTGTTATATCCTATTCCTGACATGCCCTCCTGGTGACCAGAACATTAGACAATCAGCTGGATGAAACAGCAGACTGGAAGAGGGAGCAGAATGACGCAGCTCAAAAATGATTTCTTCATTCTGGCAAGGTGGTTTGGTGGGCTAGGATCCCCTCTGCCTCAGGAGGTGTCTTCAGGAAGGAATTGTGGCCCTCCATCATCCAAGTCTGTCTGATGTGAGGGACTCTACAGGTAGTCCACCTCTCCTCTTAGACCCATTCACTTCCTAGTGACTTCAGAGTGGGATTGATTCGAGTCCCCAGATGATTTTGTGGGAACTTGTATTGGTTCTTTTAGGATATCTGCTCTATCCCTGGCAATCATGATAGGATGGCCAGGGAACAGTGGGGTATTTTGGAGTGCAGCCAGTGCCTATGGATTTACCTGTAGAATACTTCACTAGAGATACTACTATAGTCTCCATTACACATACAGGATCTGGTCAGCAGTCTCCAAAATCACTTGAGCAAAAAAAATGCATCAGAGAAGCTAAATGATCTACCCTGGAGACAAGAGGACAGGATGATACCCAGGCTAGGTGTTTTGTGGAAGGCCCTCATCATAGGTTCCTAGTCAGCTTCAGAAGTAATTTTGAAGGACCTAATTTCTCAGAAGCAGCAAAAGCTGGTCTGAAAGAGATAAAATTAGTTTATAAATCCAGAATGATTGGCATAAGCTTGGACGCTATGGGCTGTCTTCAGTGGTGGGAGGGATCATTGTAACCCCAACAGAACAGCTATTGCCCATCTCAAGCTGGGCATCCCCCAGCCAGTAAGATGCTGACCTGCCACAGTCTGCCTGCTCCAATGGGTGTTGGAGTTTTGGCAAATACTGAAGAGCAGACTAAAATCCTGTGCCAAGCAATAAAAAAAGCAAACTGCCAATATTGTGACTGGCAAGCTGGAATGGCAGGACACTATGTCCTGGCCTCTCTGATTATCTTCATAGGTTTATACTAGGCTATCTGCCCTAAGGCATTTATAAGCAGAGCCCAAATTTTTGTGGCTTACGCCACCCCTTATATGAAAAAATACTGTGCCCATTAGTTTGTTGTGCCTCTGTCCAGCAGTGACACAGAGATGATTCCCGGGGTAAACCTACGATCTCCCATCCACAGGTCAAGATTTCTCTTGAACAGAGCCAGCGAGGTGCTCTGCCTCACATGGACCGGGATTTTATTCCACAGCATAGGGAGTCTCTGAGTGATAAATCTATCCCTCCAGCACATCCTATTTATGTCCGTGCTAAGGTTTAAGTCGCTTGCTCTAGTGGTTTTGGTGGATTTGCATTTTTTGAGGTGGAGCATGTCCATTAATTCCGGGTTGGACATGGCCTTGTATGTCAGGCACATGTCACCTCTGAGCAGACGGTATGCGACTGAATAGAGCTGGAGTTTCTTCAATCTGGCAGCATATGACAGATTTTGGAGTCCCTTTATCCTTTTGGTGAGGAACTTTTGGGGTCTCTCCAATTGCTGCAGATGTTGGGTGAGATACATCCCGAATGGGGCATTGTACTCGATCATTGGTCTGATAAGTGAAGAGTACAGGGGAACAATGACCTCACTAGATCTGGATGTGAATCCCTTCATGATCAGGTGGGCAATGTAGAAGGTCTTTCTAACCACTTTAGCAACGTGAGTGTCAAAAGAAAGGCCACTGCCAACCACCTCTTCTGTGCTTAGTGGATTGCCACCTATATGGTAGCTTGGGGTTACCTTGTTTTTCCCGAAGGGTATGACTATACATTTTTTGGCGTTTAACTTCAGGCCATGGCTCTGGCACCAGCTATCTGTTTCCGTGAGTCCCTTCTGGAGGATATCTGTGTCCGATGCACTTTCCACTATGGCGCCCAGTTTGCAGTCGTCTGCAAACTTTGTCAGCCAAAGTCCTCCCATGTTGGCCTGTACTTCTGAGAAGTAGATGCCGAACAATAGGGGGCCAAGGACCGAGCCCTCTGGGACACCACTTGTGACTGGCTTGGAGTCTGACATAGCGCCAGCAACTCTAACCCTGTGGGTTCTGTCCTTAAGCCAGTTTGCAACCCATCTTGTGACATATGGGTTTACATTTAAGCTGGTAAGTTTTTCTACAATACCCGAGTGGGGTATTGTGTCGAAAGCCTTTGCAAGGTCAAGGTAGGCTGTATGGACTGCCTTTCCCTCATCAATGGCCTTGGTGACTGTTTCGAAGAAGTCAACCAAGTTCAAAAGGCATGATCTTCCCTTGACGAAGCCAAACTGGGTCGGGTCCAATGTCTGCAAGTCCCCTATATCTTTGTTTATGAGCTCCATTATGATCCTCTCCATAGCTTTGCAAACTAGACTTGTTATGCTTATGGGGCGGTAATTACCAAGGTCCGTAGAGGCACCGCCTTTGTGGAGTGGGACCACAGTTGCCGTACGCCACTCCTTTGGCACGTATCCTGTGGTAAGGCTGAGATTAAACAGCTGCCTTATGTGCGGGTTTAATTCCTCATTTAGCTCATGTAGCACACAGCCGGGGACACCATCCGGTCCCATTGATGCTGTGTTTTTAGCTTTAGAGAGAGCAGCTTTCACCTGTGCATTTGAGATGTCTGGGAGGCTACACTCCGCTGGGATAGTTATCTCTCCTTTAGGGAGGGAGAGGGGGGTGAAGTTTGCACTGAACTTGTCTGCCAGTATGTTGGCAATGTCTGTGGGTTCAGTGATTTTTGTATCATTTTGGACTAATTCTGAGCATATCTGGGAGTTTCCACCCAGGTTCCTAACATAGCTGAAAAAGGCCTTATGATTGTCCTTTGAATCCATGGCAATTTTTCTCTCAAAATTGGCCTTAGTTGATTTTATGAGTGCTCGTATTTTTTTACTAATAATGATCAGGGGTGACTTCCCTTTTATGGATTTTGTTCTATCATGTAATAGCTTTCTCCTCTTATTGTAAAGTTTGTTAATGGCTGGGGTCCACCAGACTGGACGTTTGCCCTTTGTGGAAAGAGTCTTGGTTTTATTTGGGATTGCCTGATCCATGCAGTCCTGGAGGTGTTCATAGAAGGCATTTGTAAAGGGCTTCCGCAGCTTGGGTTGTGGTTTCCACTGGCTCAGGGGCCTTGAAGGATACCACACCAGTCTTGAGTAGTGTGAAGTCTGCTTTAGAGAAGTTCTTCACTGTGGTCTTTTTTTGTTTGGGGTGGGGGTGGGATGTGGATTTCCAGTGAGATTAGTTTATGATCAGATCTCACCAATGAGGGATATACTTCCGGTGTGGAGCATTTTGTCCCCATGTTTGTGATAATGAGCTCTAGTATATTTTCTCCTCTCGTGAGAACAGTGACTAGCTATTCCATGGTATTTGAATTTATGAACTCCAGGAACTGTTGGGCTAGAAAGTTAGGGCTTGAGTAATGTTCCCAGTCTATATTCGGGTAGTTGAAGTCACCCAATATGATGATGTTTGGAGATACATTTATACCCTCCAGTGTCTTCAGGAAGGCTGTGTGGGGTTCCTGAGTTTGAGAGGGTGGCCTGTAGCATGCTACAATTTGTAGAGCAGTTTTGCCTATGGTTAGTTGCACCTGGATGGTTTCCGAAACTTCGTGCATTGCCACCAACCTGGAGGTGTGGGTATCCTTTATGAATATGGATACAACGGCTCCTTTTGTGGTGTGGTCCGGGTTTTGGGGCCGGAACGCATGATATGAGGTAAAACCTAATAGTGCCGGGGTGCTCTCAGGAGCCTTGAACCAGGTTTCAGTTACAGCACAGACATCGATGTTCTCCATACTGAGAAGGGCCTCGAGTGTGTGCATTTTGAGATTTAGACTTCTGGCATTGAGCAGCATTACCCTCAGTTTCTTCCCATTTTTGTTTTCTAGGGTGGTAGGTTTAGAATTTGAGCCTTGCCTAAAAAAGGCACTATGGGGGGGTGGCAAGAGCCTTAGCCAATATCTGGAATCCCAGGGGTGACAGGTGCAAGCAGTCCCTCGCGAAGCAGCATGGCTTGTCAAGCATGTCATCCCAGGCAGACAGACACTGGATCCCCTTTGAATGACACCAGACATTAAGCCAATTGTTAAAGCTGATCATCTTGTCTCTATATTGTGGCATCATTCTTGGTGAAGGAAGGATACTGCTCAGGGTCAGGGTCATACCTGCCTGGGCTACATAATCAGAGAGCTCCTCTATGTCTCTTTTCATGTAGTCCAGGGAGGTACGTCTCAGGTCGTTCACACCAGCATGGACAATGACTGTCATATTTGTACTTGCCATGGAGTGACCCGAGTGCTTGTGTTATGTGGCGGATTCTAGCGCCCGATAGGCAGCTTACTGTGACCCTCTCCTTGTTCAGCCTGGTGAGTGGGACGTCAGTGTGTCTGACTATGGAGTCACCTATGACAAGTATGTTTGGTGTTGTATTTGGCCTTAAGGGCTGTGACTGCTTTGCACACTGCTTTTGTGGTTTATGTGTTGCTTGTGGGGTGTCTTGAGGTAGCAGTTGTTTGGGTGTCTGCTTTGGAGGCCTCTGCTGTTTAGGTAAATTTTACTCAGAGCCTCCGAGTATGTCTTTGTGTGTTTGTGTGTTTGATTCAGTGGTGTGGTAGCATTATGTGAGGCTGGTTTTGTGGTGTGTGTAGTTGCCTTCTCCTCCTGTCTGGTCTTGCCAGTCCTGAGTTGAGAGAGCTCAGCCTCCAGTTTGGCTAAATAGCTGCATCTCTCGCAAGTATTTGTGTTATGTGGGAGGAGGAGAGTGTTGTCTGTGTACATGAGGCAGTTATAACATTGCCTCTAGATTCCCAGATTCACCAGCTGGACCGGAGAGGAGATTGACAACTGACCTTTGGACATGCTAGAATAATATTGGGAATTCCTTAATAATTGAAAACAAGGGCCAGTGGGGAGTGAGGGTGTAGTGCTTTTAATTTTTAGTGCTGACTTATATAATTGCTTTAGTGAGCAAGTGCCAGGTAACTTGAGTGCAATGTGTTACAAGTAACTAAATGCAAAAACGACAAACAGTAACTTTCTTTCAAGTGAAACAAGGAAATAAGTACAGTAAGCAATGCAGATATCACTAGTGATCCACAAAAGTGCTGAGAAGCCGCGTATTAGGTGGAATTAACTTCCAGGGTAGTAACAAGCAAACAAGCATATAAACAAAGCTAGATTCAGCAGGCCTGGATCTAGTCTATGCTAGAGCAAACAAGGTGTACCAATTTCAGTAACATACAGTTCAAATATTTAGGCACTATAAACCTTTAACCAGAAATTCCCAGCTCAGAAGGGCAGAGTCCAGCCTCTTCTCCCACAAGAGTGCAGACCACGAACCTTCTTAATGTAAAATAACTGGCCTGAAGCCCAAGTTCAATGACTCCAGGAAAACTTCTATCATCGACCACGAACTGAAAGAGGCTCCACATCAATACTGCTGCACTGCAGAAGACCAGACTCCCAACAAATGATAGCCTCAAAGAACAGGACTACATGTTCTTCTTGCAGGGGGGAGAGAACCAGTGGGGCAGCAATTGCATAGCATCAGATTTACAGTGAGAAATTCCTTGCTGAACTCAATCGAACCATCATCAAAAGGTACAGCTTGAATCCTCTCTCCACATCTCAACATCGTCAGGCCCAGTGACCATCCCGGGTGTTTACACACCCACACTCTGCTGCTCAGCAGATACAAAGGATGAGTTTTATATGGAGCTTGAGACTTGGAGGGATACCCACTACAGGACACATGTTCATGCTTAGAGACCTCAATGCCCAAGTTGGTGATTACCATGATTCCTGGCCCAGCAGAATCAGTTCATTGTTGGCAAGCTGAACGAGAATGGGCAGAGATTGTTAGAATTATATTCTTACCACAACCTCTGCATGACCAACACATTCCTTGCCAACAAGCCTAACCATAGAGTATCCTGACAACACCAGAGGTCCCATCACTGTCACCAGCTGGATCTTAACACTAGAAGATGCTTGCTGAACTGTGTCCTTGTTACCTGCAGCTACCACAGTGCTGACTGATATTGATCACTCCCTGTTTGACAGCAAGGTGCAACTCCAGCCCAAATGAATTCATCACTCAAAGTAGAAAGCATGCCCTCATATCAACATTGTCAGGACAAATGACAGACCTGCATGAGCGTTTTGCCTATAATATTGTAGAGGCCCACATCTGTGACATCATATACAACTCCACCATGGATACCTTTGGTAAAAGAAAGGGGCAGAACCCAGACTGGCTTGGAGCAAGAATCACTGAAATTGAACCAGCACTCAGCCAAGCAAGCAGCACCGCTCAGCTACAAGAGGGAGCCTACAGAGGTGCACTTAGGCCAGAAATGACACCCAGAGGATCATTTGACAATGTTCCAAAGACTATTGGCTACATACCTGTTACAGCATCCAACTTGCCGCTGACTGTGGCAACATCAATGCCATGTATAAGGGCACGAAAAATCTCTTTGGTCCTAGTACAGTCAAGATTAATGACTTCACCTGAGGCAACATTTAGTGGCATACAGACCGAGGCAAACAGATGGAGAAATGGGCAAAACATTACCAGGAGCTCTACTCAAAAGCAGACTACTGTCACCGATGTAGCAGTCAAAAATACAACCCCCCTTCCTATTATGGAAGAGCTTGATGATCACCCTCTGTACAGGAGATTAGCAAAGCCATCAATTCCCTCGTCTATGGTAAAGCTCCACAAAAGGATGCAATTCCCCAGCAGTCATCAAGGCTGGCAAGAAATATGTTCTCCTTGGCCTCCTGCTACAGTGCTAGGAGGAAGAACAGTGCCCAAGGATATGAGTGATGTCAACATCACACTGTACAAGAACAAAGGAGACAAAACAGACTACAATAACCGCAGAATATCCCTCCTCAGCATTGTTGGGAAGGCCTTCACCAGAGTAGTTCTGAACAGACTGCAATAACTCACAGAACGTGTTTACCCTGAGGCACAGTGTGGACTTCTCACCAAGGCAGCTGTAAGAAAAGTGCTGTGAGCAAAGGAAACCAATGTACATTGCCTTCATTGATCTAACTATGGTATTGGACTTGGTCAGCAGGAAAGGCATCTTCACCCTGCTACAGAGGATTGGATGTCCCCCACCCCAACTCGGGAGGATGATTACATCCTTCCACGAGGAATGCAAGTTGTTGTACAATATGATGGCTTTTCCTCAGACCCATTCTCAATCAGGAGCGGAGTGAAGCAAGGGTGTGTACTTGCTACAACACTCAGCATCTTTTTCTCTCTGCTACTGTCCCATGCCTTCAATGAGTCCAAAATTGTTGTACACCTCTATACTAGAAGCAATGCCAAGCTGAACATCTGGATTAGTAAGGCCGCAACAGCAATGGCACGCCTAACAAAGAAGGTGTAGTACAACTCCCAAACCGACCATCAACACCAACATGAAGGTGTGCCAAGCATATGTGCTCAGCACTCTACTCTATGGTAGTGAAACTTGGACTCTGTACTCCTGCCAAGATTGCAGGAGTAATGCATTTCATCTATGCAGCCTCAGAATGATCCTGGGCATCTGGCAGGACCGCATCCCAAACAAGAAACATCCTAGAGTGGGGGCAGGGATACAGAGCATGTTTGCCCTGCTCTCCCAAGGGTGCTTATGCTGGCCTGGTCATGTCAGCCACATGCAGGATGGTCAAATCCCCAAAGACCTTCTATATGGTGAGCTAGCCACCAGCTCCAGACCCACAGGAAGACCTGTTCTGTGTTTCAAAGAGTTCTGCAAGTGTGACATTAAGGCAAGTGACATCAGTCCAACAGACTGGAAAGCCATAGCCACAGACCATGTCACTTGAAAACTGATCAAGACAGGTAGAGAGACAAGCAAGAAGTGGAGAGAGGAGCTTTGGGAGGAGAACCAAGAGCGCAGACAGAACACCTTTGGACCTTTGGTACCATAGAGTCTGCTGGTCAAAAAAAAAAAAAAAGACTTTAGTCACAACAGGCACTGCACTTCAGCCACAGACTGCTTTCAGGACGCAAAATGTGATAGTCTAGAGATGGAAAATGGCCAACCAACATACAACCATAATGAACACACACCACATTAGTCCATTGGATAAAATCTGCCTTGTTTAGATTACTATTCCTGGGCATAGCATAGATTAATACCGATATCTTTCCTATTTAATTACTCCAAAATTTCACAGTATAATACTTAATTTCACCCACTGTGAAGTCACCCCTCATTTGCAAAGATGCGTCAAGTTAGATATCGTTATTCAAATGCAAACAATGTTGGAAAGTTGAAATGACATAAGAGATATCAAAATGCATTTTTATTTCAAAGGTCTATTCAGAACTCAGTTTACAATGTTATGAACTTACACAAATGCAAAAATACGCATTATAAAAAATTTTCTGTACTGTTATCGAAAAAAACATGTTTAAGCTACCATTACAGCATGCTAGGTTTATGGCTTGCATTTTCTATAGAAAAGAAAGCCAATGCAGTGCTCTCTTTTCTCACTGGCAGATTATCAGCAAACACCTTTTCTTCATTATGTGGGTTCAGACAGCTGGACAGGAACAAAGCTGTAAGTTAAAAGTAAGCCAACAGGTCCTCATGGGTCTTTGATGTCTGGATGCTATCGAGACTTACTTCTCCCCCATGACAAGGAAGTTTCACATATATACGTACATGTATACATCCACCACCAACATTAACCTAAAAATGTATAAACAAGTCCAAATCAGGAAAAGGAAACAGATGCACAAGTTAATCTGATGCATGCACACCAGTACTATTATGCACCAGAAATACTGTAAATGCTCTATTTTATCCATCAGCTCCCACACAAGACTATAAAGGTGCAAATGTAAAACTGCTACTTGGCAGAAAAAATATTTATACTTTATTATAAATTTTAATTACACCAAGGATAGTAGATATGACACTTCTGTTACCCGCAGAACACCACATATTAAAGTTCAGACTTTCTGGCAGGATAGCATTGCCTAAAATAAACTGTAGAAATGTTGAAAAACAACCTTTCAAATGTGGGTGGGGAGTCTTTATTATTGAAAATATATGGCTACAAACAATAAGTGGTAATTGTACCAACTTTTTACCCATATATGTACCAAGAATGCAAAGCTGCAGAGAAGGCAAACTGTACACAAGCTAGCTGCACACAGGATAAAGATCTAAATGTTAACCATGTAACTATGTCCACATTAATCTGTCCACATTATAATCTTTGTATGCTATTACATGTGCAACTGCTTGCCTTTCAGAAAGTGTGATGTCTACAGTTACTGTTGAAATTCACTGCTATGAATAACCCATTAACACTATAAACATTACTCCTCTATCTAGATCATTGCTTTACAGCACCCCATCATGCTGAAACAATATGAAATGTAATATGTTAATAAAGTTGTATATCCAGCTCGGTCATGGGTGAAATGGGTCCACCTATGATAAATCTTCCCAGTTAAAATATAAGCCACTTTTCCTAGTGTGTATATATACCAGACATTAACACTTTGCTGGCACAACTGACAGCTGGTCACCCCAATGACCTACAGGTAGGAGAAAAATTAAATGCTAGTATTGGAACAACTTTACATAGTAGTTTTGACCTGAACTTCCAAAAAAGTGAGCTCTTGAATCTGTATATGGTTAGTGACCACAACATATTAATTCCTAAAACATAGCATTACAAAATTCTAAGTGAAAGACCAGAACTGGTAGAGGTTTTTAGTTGAATCCAGAACAAAAGCTGCTGTTAAAAAAGGAATTAGTCGGGCATATAAAATATTGCATTATAACTACAGGAATCAATCTGTGGAGGTTAGAAAGGATTGAGGGGGGGACTAGATAAGCAATTCACAAAGAAACAAATGGGAGGATACATGTATGGCTCCCAAATATGCAAAAGGTGTCTAGAAGACTTAGAATTTTTGCTTGAAAGTGTTGAATATGTGTTTTTAAACCCCAAGCAGACTACAGTTTATTTTTTTCCTTGGGTAGATTGCAAACGAAGTTGTGATGGAGAAGGAGGTAAGTGAGAGGACAGAGTGTGTAATGAGTTGTCAGAAGTCCCTGCGGGCTACTCTCAGAAACAATGGGTGAGCAAATTGGATCGACTAAAGAAATTTATGTTGCGATACAGGACCAGAATTCCCTAGACATAGTAAATAAGGCCTTGAGTTTTACTGGTGGGTGCCAAAAAATTACTAGAAAATGGAAGTCAAAGTATAAACCAACTACATTAGAAGTAATGACTACAGTAACAGATAAACTAGAGGTGGGACAGGATCTTCAGAAAGGGGTAGGAGCAAATTACATAGAAAAAAATGGAAGTGTGGGAATGCAGAATAATGTTTTTGGAGGAATGACGTTTAAAGGGAAGGCAGGAACTGAATAAGCTATGTAATGCTCATTTGGCAATGACTATACGTATGTGTGATGTATAATGTTTGCAAATGAAAATCATTTATATGCATGACTGCCTAGATCATAAATTCAATATATTTTTGTTAAAAAAAGATTACAAGTTAAAGATTAAATCAGAAATGGACAACTTGTACAAGTAAATCACAAAACATAGATTAAAAAAGATTTGTGTGCGTGGCACAGCAAACCCTATACAGTCAATGCTTGTTGGAGATTACTTCTCACACTCTTTGCCAATCAATGGAATCAAATTGAAAATCATAACTCAATTTCTGCCAGGATGGGACATCCCCAGGAGTTCTACTCCAGTTCGTACAATCAGTTTTCAGCAGCATTATACTTTGGTTGAGGACTTCAGCACTGACAGAGCATCTCAGAGAGCAAGCCACAGAGCTTTACCATATACAGAGTGTCATGAGCCTCAGGAAGGCAGACTGCAAATGGGGCACTGCCTTAGAAACCCTTAAAGGGAAAAAAAATGTATGGAGAAATGGGCTACAACCCACAGCAGCCTGTATGAAAAAACAAACATGCAGATCAAAAAGGGGATCACAATAATAGGATCAAAGGAAGTTACTAGATTATTGGCCCTAAGGCCCTTACAGGCCTAGCAGGAATTTAGCCCATGTTCTGACAAGTCAGCACCCGATACCCCTGTCCAGCAGGGACACAGGTGGAATCCCAGGGGTGTATTTTTTCTGTTCCCCATCCAGTTATCCAGGTTGTGCTTAAAAGGGTTAATGAGGTACTCTACTTGACATGGAACAGGAGTCTATTCCACAGAAGGGGAAGTCTCTGGGACACATCTGTCCCGCCAACAAGTCAAGCAGTCCCATCAAGGCGGGGGTCTGAGATTGCTTTGTATGCCAGACAGGTCACTACTTGAGGAGTCTGTAGGAGACTGAATTGAGCAGTGATGGTGAACCTTTTGGGTTTGGTGTGTCAAAAGTTCCTAACAAAATTCAGTGCAAGCCACATGATCAACGAAAACAAAGCAGTGTCTTTGTAACTTGGGTGTTGGTGATCACTGGCGTGTCACACAAAATGTCGTGCATGTGTCACTTTCACATGCATGTCATAGGTTTGCCACCACTGGAGTAGAGAGATGGGGCCTTTAGCCTATGTAGGGTACATGTTTGAGGCCCAGGATTCTCCTGGTGAGAAACCGCTGTGGTGTCTCCAGCTGTTGCATATGCTTTGAGAGGTACATGCCAAAGAGGGCATTGTACTCAATAATAGGTGGGAAGACTACAGAGATGTTATGACCACCTTATACCCTTACTAATGAGGTGAGCCACGTAGAAAGCTTTCTGTAGAACGGAGGCAATATGGTGGTCAAACCTCAGTTTGCTATCAACCTGGGTGCACAAGTCCCTCATGACTGATTGTGTGCTTAGAACCTTGTTATTAAATGTGATTGTGGGAACACTCCCCAAAGGGGATGATGATGCATGTTTTGGCATTCAGTTTGAGGCCATGTTTCCGGCACCGGTCATTTGTTTGGGTGAGACCCTTAGGATATCCACATCACTAGGGGAATTGATGACAGCGCCCAGCTTGCAGTCATCTACAAGCTTGGTCAACTACAGCACACTGGTTTTGGCCTGCACCTCAGAAAAGTATAACCCAAACAACAAAGGCCCCTCAAGACCGATCCCTGGGGTACACCACTCTTACGGGTTGACTGCTTAAGGTGGCGTCCTCCATTTTTACTAGGTGGGTTCCATCAGTGAGCCAGTTTGCTACCCATCTGGTAACATACGGATTGATGCCTAGTTGAGAGAGTTTATTATAGCAGAGTGCGAACAGTATTGAAGGCTTCGGCCTGGTCAAGGTAGGTGGTGCACACAGTCTTCCCCTTGTCCATGGCTTTGGTGACTGAGGCATGCCCTCCCCTTGACAAAATCAAACTGTATGGGATTGAGTTTATGTCCTTGTTAATGAGGTCCACAATAATCTGCTCGACGGCCTTGCAGATCAGGTTAATTAGGCTGATGGGTCTATAATTTCCTGGATCGGAGGACACTCCACCTTTGTGCAAAGGGATGACAGTGGCTGTCCTCCACTCAGCTGGGATGAAGCCAGTACTGAGACTTTGGTTGAACTGGGTGCCTAATGGTGCTGCAAGTTCAAGTAGGATGAAGCCTGGGATGTTATCAGGTCCCTTGGAGGCTGTATTTTTTCCCTTTGAGAGGGCAGTGATGACTTACTCCCTAGAGATAAGGGGAGGGGGGCAGGCGCTAGGGATGTCCTGACTTACTGATGGGGGGCAAAGGGGTGATGTTTTCACTGAACCTGTCTGCCAGCAGGTTGGTTATATCTATGGCATTTGTGTAGGTGGTTGTCTGACCACCAGTTCTGAGCAGATCTGGATACTTCCCTTGAGATTGTGGACATGTGAAGAAAGCCTTGTGACTGTCTTTAGTAGATGTGGCCAGTTTGAACCTTGCTTTGGAAGATTTCACTAGTGCTCTTATTTGTGTTTTCAGGCTAAGGAGAGATTAGGCACCTGCTCCTTCTTGGTCTTGGACAGTATTTTTTCCTTTTATTAGAGAGTTTATTGCAGATGCCCACCAGACAGGTTTACTCTTCCTTGAGGAGGATGATTTTGTCCTGTTGGGTATCCCCCAATTACATGCAACTACATAAATGCTTGTATATTACTCTGGTGTAGGTTTGGACATATGTGCCAGTTCCTATGGTGGGGAGGGGGCTGTGAAGCTGTTTATACCTTCCATCAGGAGGTTGTAATCAGCTTTGGAGAAGTTTTTTGTTTGACCCTAGCTAAGGGAGGGTTGAGGGAGATGGTGACCGGGGAAGAGGACACTGTAGGGATGCTGCAGTGGTTACTCATGTTGGTTAGTACCAAGTCCAAGATATTTTCACCTCTTGTGAGGGTGTCAACCAGCTGGTCCAAGGCATTTGCATTTATGAAATCAAGGAATCTCTGGACATTTGTGTTTTGGCATGAGCAGTTCTCCCAATCTATGGTTGGATAGCTAAAGCCACCCAGGATCAGGGTAAAGGGTTGAATCTTGATAGATTCAAACAGGTCCAGATAGGTGGAGTGGGCATCTTGAATCAAAGTTGGGGGCCTGTAGCTAGCTATGATTTGAACAGCGGCCCTGTCAATGGTTATCTGCACCTGTAGTGTCTCCTGTGTGTCAATACTGTTTGACCAGACTGGAGGTGCGTATGTCTTTTACATTCACTGCAACACCTCAGGCTTTGTGCCCACTGAGTGGCGCACAGCTACAGTTATTCCACTCCACAAGGGGGATCCACCTTGGATCCCAGAAACTACCATCCCACCAGTCTGACGAGCCTGATCTGCAAGGCCATGGAAAGCATCATCATGGAACTTATAAATGACATTGGCAACCTTCTGGACCCCACCCAGTTTGGGTTTGTGAAGGGCCGATCTTGTCTCCTGAACCTGACTGACCTTCAAATCAGTCTCTAGAGCTGTGGACGTGGGTAAGGCGGTCCACACAGCCTATCTGGACCTCACCAAGGCCTTCGACATCATCCCCCACTCTGGAATCATAGATAAACTTACCAAGCTGGGCATAAATCCCTAGGTCACTCGATGGGTTGCCAACTGGCTTACTGACAGAACCCAGACTGTAAAAGCAGCAGACTCCAAATCCAGTTCCAGACAAGTGACAAGTGGAGTACCTCAGTGTTCAGTCCTGGGACTACTCTTGTTTGGCATCTAGTTCTCTGAAGGTCAGGCCAACACGAAGGGACTCTGGCTAACAAAGTTCACAGAGGACTGCAAACTGGGAGCCATTACTGAATCCCCAAATGTGGATATTCTACAAAAGGGCCTTACAGAAACAGATGCCTGGTGCCAGAGCCATGGGCTCAAGCTTAATGCCAAGAAATGTATAGTTATCCCCTTTGGAAAAAAACATGTACCCATGAATTACCACATAGGTGGCAGTACACTAAACATTGAAAGTGTGATGAGAGACCAGGGACACAGGTGGACAACCACATCACCACAACAGTCAGGAAATCCTTCTATGTGGCACACCTCATCACTAAGGGATTTTCATCCAGAAAAAAGGAGGTCATTGTCCCACTGTACTCATCCCTTATTAGACCCATTAGAGTATAATGCCCAGTTTGATATGTACCTCACAAGACATCTGCAACAGCTGGAAAGGCCACAGAAATACCTCATTAAAAGAATCACAGGCCTAAAGCAGATGCCATATGCTGATAGTCTAAAATCCAGCTATATTCTGTGGCATATCGTCTACTCAGAGGCGATCTCTGCTTAACATACAAGGCCATGTCAAACCCTGAGCTGTTGGACATGCTCCACTTAAAAGAAATCCCAATTCCTCAGAGCCACACGCTCCAGGGATCTAAACCTTGTCATCCCAATAAACAAAACATGCTGGAGGGATAGGTTCCTGACCCAGAGACTCCCCATACTCTGGAAGAGACTGGCCATACATGTCAAGCAGAGCACCTCCTTGGCCCTCTTCAAAAGGAACCTTGATGACTGGATGGGAGATTGTCAGTCACCCTGCTAGACAGGGGTCCAGAGAAGTGGGAAGAAATATCCAGGGAACAGTTATGGCTAGGCTTGTATAGGCCCTAGGGCCGGTAGCCTAGTACAGACCTATGAACTCCACCCCCATCTGCTTTGCCGCCCACAGTTTGAGGTCTGAATGCATGACAGGATAAGTAACTTGTTATAGCTGGGGCACTCTCTGCAGCTTTGAACCAGGTTTCTGTGACTGCACAAATGTCAGCATCTTCCAGGGTTAAGAATGTTTGCAGTGAGTGCAGATTCATGTTTCTACGCCTATTGTTTAACAGCATGACCTTTAATTTGCGTTTTGATGAAGTTTGTTGGTGGTTTTAACCTCATGGCATTGCATAAAATAAGCACTGTGGTTTGTCAATCATGTCTTCCCAGGCTGTTAGGTACTGGATCTCCTTGGAATTACACCAGAAACTAAGCCAATAAAGTCAATCATTTTCTGTTTTTATTGAGGCATCATTCTGGGTGACGGTAGAATGCTGCTTAAGGTTAGGAACATACCCGCTTGGAATATGCATTCAGTGAGCTCTATAGTTTTATGTTGCTGTATTGCTTTGTATTCATGTTACATTCATTTAATCTTGGAGCTTATCTCCCTGGGGCTCTACTGAAAATGGACATGTATCCAGCTGGACTAGCCTGGTCAACAAATGTAAAATAAATAATAAAAAAAAAATCTCCCTTCATATAGTCCAGGGAGGCAAGTCTCAAGTCATTCATGCCAACATGGACTATGACAGTCATAACAGTACCTGCCACTTTTGGCATGGGTGATATGGCAGATTCTGGCACCTGACAAAACTAACAGTGACTTTCTCCCTATCCAGCCTGGTGAGGGGCACATCTGTGTGCCTCACAATGGAGTCTCCTATGACCAATATGTTGAGTTTATGTTTAGGCCTTACTGGCTGTGAGACACAGATGTCTAGACTATGAGTGGTGTGTGATGTGGTGGGCAGAGGTTCTATGTATTTTTGCCTCAGAGGTCTCTTGTTTGGGTAAGTTTTTGTTGAGGACCTCCGCATATGTGGAGATGTGTTGTGTAGGTGTGGGTGGTGTTTGAGTTGACAACCTTCTCAGTACCAGATATACTGGCTTGCAAGGGAGAGAGCATCGACTAGGTTCTTAATACAATTGCATCTCTCACAAATTATGTTTCTAGGTGGTGGTAGTAGAGGGTTGTCCATGTATATGAGGCAGTTGCTACACTGTCTCAGGATGCCCATATCAACTAGACTGGCAGAAGAAAGTGTAGGAAATTATCCATCCATATTTGTCAGAAACTGAGGAAGAGAAGTCAGAGAGAACCAAGAGGGTAAGGGTGGCAGGTCTAACAGCAGTACTAGTAGGTGATCACAGTAAGGGTGGCAGGTCTAACAGCAGTACTAGTAGGTGATCACAGTAAGGGTGGCAGGTCTAACAGCAGTACTAGTAGGTGATCACAGTAAGGGTGGCAGGTCTAACAGCAGTACTAGTAGGTGATCACAGAAGTGCTACTAAGGAAGAATTTGTAGCTGGAATGTCTCACAAAGGGTTAAAAACGGTGCAGCTACAGCTCTGGATGCAGCAAACCTGTATCAGACTATGCTACTCAGTATTAACCACAGACAAAAAACAGAACTCACAGTATGAAAAAAAAAACAGTTAAACAGTAATGAAATGCAGTAAAATGCAATTAAACAGCAATGCATTGCAGTAAATATTGATAAAATACAGTTACAGTAAATAGTAGTGCAACTGTGATAAATTAATCACAACAGTAAAAAACAGCTCTAGTACAAGCCTACCCACAAACAGTAAAAAAATAAGGAAAATTAAATGTAGTTGAACACCCAAGCACAAGCAAAATGAATTAGGAATTGGAACAAGAGATCTCATAATTCAAGGTTAAGAGCTAGAGGGGTGGGCCTTCAAAACTGATTTCACTGTACTTCGTAGAATGTGCTGATGTAATAAGACTGGAGGAGTGTCCAATATCAAGTTTACAGTAGAGGCTGGCAACTCAAAAGCCACCAAGCTTTAATACCACAACAGTTGGGCAGGTAGGAGGGATACAAGATCAGAACAGAGGTAAGGATTGAATTTGCAAATGTTTAAGCCTAGTACATTTTAAACAGATACGCAGCAAATGTTTTAATCAGAAGTGCAGAAAACAGTTGAAAATACATTCTTGTTTGCTGTGGTCACTGCAGCTTTGTGCAAACAAATACAAACGGGTTTAAACACTGGCCATTTAAGGCAGAGAAACAGGAACCAGCCAAATTATCCAGAGCCCTGTGTAGTAACTCCAGCCAGATCAGACCAGACTGAACCCCCCTCCTATGAAGAAACAGCTAGGCCTCTCTAGACAAAACATTGTACTACAAGCTCCAAAGGTCACAACAGTAAGAGAGATACTCAGCTCTATGCTAGTGGTTTTAAAGTACAGGAACAAGTAAAATGCACAGAACAAACAGGGAAACAAAGAGGAGACAAAGATCAGAACAGAGGAAAGAACTGAATTCACTAGGCCTAAAAATAGTTACACAGTTTAAACAGATATGCAGCAAAATATTGTTTTAGTTCATCAGAAGTGCAGAAAATAGTTGAGAATATACGTTGGCGAAAATCATGCAGTATTAAGGAATTACACGGAAACAGTAAGAAGGGAAATGGAAACCAAAAGGGCACTCAAAAAGGATGGACAAATTCAGTCAACAGAATATCCGATATTCTACTATTATTTCAGTAAGGGGGTAAAAAGATGAACAAAACTTTTATAAAATAGAAGGGAGGGGTGAGAAATGAGGGATTATGAAGTATGCCTGCTAGACGGCATATTTTCTTCTGTAGTCATGAAAGAAGGCTAAGTGTTTAAGATCTGGTGGTCAATAACCAGAGTGGGGTGCTACAGTTAGTGACTGCCAGTAGGTCTAAGCTCATCATTCAGCAGAAGATGGAAAGAGGTGATGGGGGAGATTGTGGACTGTCAGATTGATGCCTACACTGCACGCCACAAGACTTTCCACACCAGAGCAGCACCACTGTCTTGTCTGCTATCTGAGGCATGTATAAGTGGAGAAGCAGTCACGTTAGTGGCGGACCTCTTCCTAGCTTTAGCCCAGGCACCACCCCCATCATGGTGTCTCCCTTCTTGTGGATCAATTCCCTTCCCAGTTGACTACCCAGTTTTCCTCACAACCACTTTCCTCTCTCCATTTGTATATCCACTATCAACACCTGTCCTCTTTCTCCCTCTTCTCTCTGTCTATATACCCACTCAAACCCACCACCCTTTAGTCAGCCTCTCCCCTCTTGGTCTTTGGGTTTCGTTCATAGGTTCATACTAGGCTATCTGCCCTAGGGCATTTATAAGCCTAGCCAGGGTGTGTTTGGCTTTCGCCACCCATTTTAAATGAATTTTGCTATGCCCTTTTTCGAGTTTAGTATACTGTGCCTCTAACAGTGACACAGAAGTGATACCCGGGGTAAACCTATGATCTCCCATCCACTCAAGATTCCTCTTTAAGAGAGTCAGTGAGGGACTCTGCCTAACCTGGACTGGGATTTTATTCCAGAGTGAAGGGAGCCTCTGGGTTATGAATCTGTCCCTCCAGCATGTCCTATTTATTTCAGTGCTGAGGTTCAACTCTCTTGAGCACGTAGCTAGATGGGATTTGGATTTTCTGAGGTGCAGCATGTCCATTAATTCCGGGTTGGACATGGCTTTATATGTCAGGCACAGATTGCCTCTGAGCAGGCGGTATGCCACTGAGTAGAGCTGGAGTTTCTTTAACCGGGCAGCATATGGCATCTGTTTGAGCCCTTTGATCCTCTTGGTGAAGTACTTTTGGGGTCTTTCCAGTTGCTGCAGGTGTCTGGTAAGGTACATCCCAAAAGGGGCATTGTACTCAATTATGGGCCTGATGAGGGATGAGTAAAGAGGCACGATGACCTCCCCTGATCTAGATGCGAATCCCTTCATGATTAGGTGGGCTATATAAAATGTTTTTCTAACCACTTTGGCCACGTGGTTGTCAAATGAGATATTGCTATCAAACTTGGGTCCCCAGGTCCCTAATTATGTCTTCCGTACTTAATGGATTACCACCTATGTGGTAATTTGTGGGCACTTTGTTTTTGCCAAAGGGGAGGACTATACACTTTTTCGCATTTAGCTTGAGGCCATGGCTCTGGCACCAGTCTGTTTTTATGAGGCCCTTTTGTAGGATGCTTGTGTTGGCTGGAGAGTCGATTATGGCGCCCAGTTTTCAGTCATCTGCAAACTTGGTCAGCCACAGTCCTGGTTAGCCTGTACCTCCGAAAAATATATACCGAACAAGAGAGGTCCCAGGACTGAGCCTTGTGGGATGCCACTTGTAACTGGTTTGGAGTCTGACATGGCTCCAGCAATTCTAACTATGTGGGTTCTGTCCTTGAGCCAGTTTGCAACCCATCTAGTGACATAAGCTCACCAGCTTAAATATAAACTCTCATCTATAATGCCCGAGTGGGGTATTGTATCGAAGGCTTTTGCAAGGTCCAGGTAGGCTGTGGACCACCTTCCCCTCGTCAATGGCCTTGGTGACAGTTTCAAAGAAATCGACCAGGTTTAAGAGGCAGGATCTGCCCTTAAAGTCAAACTGGGTAGGATCCAGTGTCTGTAGGTCCCCAATATCTTTATTTATGAGGTCCATGATGATCCTTTCAATAGCTTTGCAGACCAAGCTAGTCAGGCTTATGGGGCGATAGCTTCCAGGATCTGTTGAGGCACCACTTTTGCGGAGAGGGACCACTGTTGCTGTACGCCATTCTTTGGGTACATATCCTGTAGTAAGGCTGAGATTGAACAGTAGTTTTATGTTTGGGTTTAGTTCTTCTTTGAGTTCATGTAGGACGCAGCCCGGGACACCGTCTGGTCCCATTGATGCTGTGTTTTTTGCTTTGTAGAGGGCGGCTCTTACCTGAGTATCTGAGATGTCAGGGGGGCAGCACTCTGCTGGGATAGATATTTGCCCTTTTGGTGGGGAAGGGGGGGAGAAGTTTGCACTGAACCTGTCAGCTAGGATGTTGGCAATGTCTGTGGGTTCGGTGTATTTGTCATTTTGGACTAATTCTGAGCATATCTGGGAATTCCCACCCAGGTTCCCAACATAACTAAAGCCTTGTGATTATCCTTAGTGTCCTGTGCAATTTCTCTCTCGGAAGCTGGCCTTACATGATTTTATGAGTGCCCATAGTTTTTTGCTAATACTGATGCCTTCCCTTTTTGGGATTTTGCTCTATCATGTAGTAGCTTCCTCCTTCTATTGTATAGTTTGTTTATGGCTGGGGTTCACCAGACAGGACGCCTAACTTTGGAGGATTGGGTCTTGGTTTTATTTGGGATTGCATGATCCATGCATTCCTGAAGGTGTTCATAGAATGCGTTTATAAAGGATTCTGCGGTCTGGGCCGTATTTTCCACAGGCCCAGGGGCTTTGAAGGATTCCACCTCTGTTTTGAGGAGTGTGAAATTTGCTTTAGAGAAGTTTTTCACTGTGGTTTTCTGGGCAGGGGCTGGGGTCGGGATGTGAATATCTAGTGAGATTAGTTTATGGTCTGATCTTACCAGTGAGGGATACACTTCTGGTCTGGAGCATAGAGTCCCCATGTTGGTGATGATCAGGTCCAGTATGTTTTCCCCTCTTGTGAGAGTGGCAACAAGTTGTTCCATAGCATTTGAGTTTATAAATTCTAGGAACCTTTGGGCTAGGGTGTTGGAGCTAGAGTAATGCTCCCAGTCTATGTTAGGGTAGTTGAAGTCACCCAATATAATGGTATTTGGAGAGACCTTCATATTTTCCAGTGTTCTCAGGAAGGCAGAGTGGGGTTCCTGGGTTTGGGAGGGTGCTCTGTAGCAGGCTATAAACTGGAAGGCAGTTTTACCCACTGTTAGTTGCACATGGATAGTCTCTGATGCTTTGTGCTGTGGCACCAACCTGGAGGTCTGGGTATCTTGACGAATACTGATACTCCCACTCCTTTTGTGGTTCGGTCCAAGTTTTGGGGCTGAAAAACATGGTATGAGGTATAACCTGGTAGTGCTGGGGTGCTCACAGGAGCCTTGAACTAGGTTTCTGTTACTGCACAGATATTGATGTTCTCCATGCTAAGGAGAGTTTAGAGTGCCTGCATCTTGAGGTTTAGACTTCTGGCGTTGTGTAGCATTACTCAGTTTCTTATCCCTTGTGATACCTATGGAGGTGGGTTTGTCTTTTGAGCCTTGCCTAAAAAAGGCACTATGGGGGTGGCAAGAGCCTTTGCCAAAATCCGAAAGCCCAGGGGTGACAGGTGCAAGCCGTCCCTAGCGAAGCATCGTGGCTTGTCGAACATGTCATCCCAGGCAGACAGGCATTGGATCCCCTTTGAATGACACCAATACTTAAGCCAGTTGTTGAAATTGATCATCTTGTCTTTATTGTGGCATCATTCTTGGTGAGGGTAAGATGCTACTCAAGGTCAGGGTCATACCGGCCTGGGCTACATGCTCAGAGAGCTCCTCTAGGTCTCTTTTCATGTAGTCCAGGGAGGTACGTCATTCACACCAGCATGGAGAATGACCGAGTCATATTTGTACTTGCCTTGGAGTGACCTGAGTCCTTGTGTTATGTGGCGGATCCTAGCACCTGACAGGCAGCTCACCGTGACCTTCTCCTTGTTCAGCCTGGTGAGCGGGATGTCACTGTGCCTGACGATAGAGTCACCTATTACAAGTGTATCAGGTGTGTTTAGCCTTAAGGGCCGACACTGTTCGGCACACTGGCTTTGTGAGCTATGTGTTGCACGTGTTTTGTTTTGGGGTAGCGGTTGCTTGAGTGTCTGCTTTGGAGGTCTCTGCTGCTTAGGCAGATTTTTATTTAGAGCCTCAGAGTATGCTTTTGTGTGTTTATGTGTTTGGTTTGCTGTTGTGGTAGGGCTATGTGAGACTGGAATTGTAGTGAGTGTGGTTTCCTTCTCCTCCTGACTGGTTACGCCAGTACTGAGTTGAGAGCTTAGCCTCCAGTTTGGCTATATGGTTGCATCTCTCACATGTGTTGGAATTTGTTGGGAGGAGAGGGTTGTCTGTGTACATGAGGCAGTTGTAACATTGCCTCAAGATTCCCAGATTCACCTGCTGGACTGGAGAGGAGATTGACAACTGACCTTTGGACATGCTAGAATAGTATTGGGAATTCCTTTATAATTGAAAATAAGGGCCAATGGGAACAAAGTACTCAAGGGAGTTTGTGAGGGTGTAGTGCTTTTAATTTTTTAGTGCTGACTTGTATAATTGCTTTAGTGAGCAAGTGCCAGGCTTTAGAGTGGGGATAAGGTGTTTTACTGAACAAGAGAGGTCCCAGGAATGAGCCTTGTGGGACGCCACTTGTAACTGGTTTGGAGTCTGACATGGCTCCAGCAATTCTAACCATGTGGGTTCTGTCCTTGAGCCAGTTTGCAACCCATCTAGTGACATAAGCTCACCAGCTTAAATATAAACTCTTATCTATAATGCCCGAGTGGGGTATTGTATCGAAGGCTTTTGCAAGGTCCAGGTAGGCTGTGTGGACCACCTTCCCCTCTTCAATGGCCTTGGTGACAGTTTCAAAGAAATCGACCAGGTTTTAAGAGGCAGGATCTGCCCTTAAAGTCAAACTGGGTAGGATCCAGTGTCTGTAGGTCCCCAATATCTTTATGAGGTCCATGATGATCCTTTCCATAGCTTTGCAGACCAAGCTAGTCAGGCTTACGGGGCGATAGTTTCCAGGATCTGTTGAGGCACCACTTTTGTGGAGAGGGACCACTGTTGCTGTACGCCACTCTTTGGGTACATATCCTGTAGTAAGGCTGAGATTGAACAGTAGTTTTATGTTTGGGTTTAGTTCTTCTTGGAGTTCATGTAGGACGCAGCCCGGGACATCATCTGGTCCCATTGATGCCGTGTTTTTTGCTTTGGAGAGGGCGGCTCTTACCTGAGCATCTGAGATGTCAGGGGGGCAGCACTCTGCTGGGAGAGATATTTGCCCTTTTGGTGGGGAAGGGGAGAAGTTTGCGCTGAACCTGTCAGCTAGGATGTTGGCAATGTCTGTGGGTTCGGTGTATTTGTCATTTTGGACTAATTCTGAGCATATCTGGGAATTCCCACCCAGGTTCCTAACATAACTAAAGCCTTGTGATTATCCTTAGTGTCCTGTGCAATTTCTCTCTCGGAAGCTGGCCTTAGATGATTTTATGAGTGCCCATTTTTTGCTAATACTGATGCCTTCCCTTTTTGGGATTTTGCTCTATCATGTAGTAGCTTCCTCCTTCTATTGTATAGTTTGTTTATGGCTGGGGTTACCAGACAGGACTTTGGAGGATTGGGTCTTGGTTTTATTTGGGATTATATGATCCATGCATTCCTGAAGGTGTTCATAGAATGCGTTTATAAAGGATTCTGCGGTCTGGGCCGTATTTTCCACAGGCCCAGGGGCTTTGAAGGATTCCACCTCTGTTTTGAGGAGTGTGAAATTTGCTTTAGAGAAGTTTTTCACTGTGGTTTTCTGGGCAGGGGCTGGGGTCGGGATGTGAATATCTAGTGAGATTAGTTTATGGTCTGATCTTACCAGTGAGGGATACACTTCTGGTCTGGAGCATAGAGTCCCCATGTTGGTGATGATCAGGTCCAGTATGTTTTCCCCTCTTGTGAGAGTGGCAACAAGTTGTTCCATAGCATTTGAGTTTATAAATTCTAGGAACCTTTGGGCTAGGGTGTTGGAGCTAGAGTAATGCTCCCAGTCTATGTTAGGTAGTTGAAGTCGCCCAATATAATGGTATTTGGAGAGACCTTCATATTTTCCAGTGTTCTCAGGAAGGCCGAGTAGGGTTCCTGGGTTTGGGAGGGTGGTCTGTAGCAGGCTATAAACTGGAAGGCAGTTTTACCCACTGTTAGTTGCACATGGATAGTCTCTGATGCTTCGTGCTGTGCCACCAACCTGGAGGTCTGGGTATCTTGACGAATACTGATACTCCCACTCCTTTTGTGGTTCGGTCCAAGTTTTGGGGCTGAAAAACATGGTATGAGGTATAACCTGGTAGTGCTGGGGTGCTCTCAGGAGCCTTGAACCAGGTTTCTGTTACTGCACAGATATCTATGTTCTCCATGCTAAGGACAGTTTTGAGTGCCTGCATCTTGAGGTTTAGACTTCTGGCGTTGTGTAGCATTACTCAGTTTCTTATCCCTTGTGATACCTATGGAGGTGGGTTTGTCTTTTGAGCCTTGCCTAAAAAAGGCACTATGGGGGTGGCAAGAGCCTTTGCCAAAATCCGAAAGCCCAGGGGTGACAGATGCAAGCCGTCCCTAGCGAAGCATCGTGGCTTGTCGAGCATATCATCCCAGGCAAACAGGCATTGGATCCCCTTTGAATGACACCAATACTTAAGCCACTTGTTGAAATTGATCTTGTCTTTGTGGCATCATTCTTGGTGAGGGTAAGATGCTACTCAAGGTCAGGGTCATACCGGCCTGGGCTACATGCTCAGAGAGCTCCTCTAGGTCTCTTTTCATGTAGTCCAGGGAGGTACGTCTCCGGTCATTCACACCAGCATGGACAATGACTGAGTCATATTTGTACTTGCCTTGGAGTGACCTGACTGCTTGTGTTATGTGGCTGATCCTAGCACCAGACAGGCAGCTCACCGTGACTTTCTCCTTGTTCAGCCTGGTGAGCGGGACGTCAGTGTGCCTGACGATAGAGTCACCTATTACAAGTGTATCAGGTGCGTTTAGCCTTAAGGGCTAACACTGTTCGGCACACTGGCTTTGTGAGCTATGTGTTGCACGTGTTTTGTTTTGGGGTAGCGGTTGCTTGAGTGTCTGCTTTGGAGGTCTCTGCTGCTTAGGCAGATTTTTATTTAGAGCCTCAGAGTATGCTTTTGTGTGTTTATGTGTTTGGTTTGCTGTCGTGGTAGGTCTATGTGAGACTGGAATTGTAGTGAGTGTGGTTTCCTTCTCCTCCTGACTGGTTACGCCAGTACTGAGTTGAGAGCTTAGCCTCCAGTTTGGCTATATGGTTGCATCTCTCATGTGTTGGAATTTGTTGGGAGGAGAGGGTTGTCTGTGTACATGAGGCAGTTGTAACATTGCCTCAAGATTCCCAGATTCACCTGCTGGACTGGAGAGGAGATTGACAACTGACCTTTGGACATGCTAGAATAGTATTGGGAATTCCTTTAAATTTGAAAATAAGGGCCAATGGGGAACAAAGTACTCAAGGGAAGCTTGTGAGGGTGTAGTGCTTTTAATTTTTTAGTGCTGACTTATATAATTGCTTTAGTGAGCAAGTGCCAGGCTTTAGAGTGGGAATAGGGTGTTTATTATGAGAACTAGATCAGTTCTAAGGGAAAAAGTGAAGAGCAGACTTTGTGGAGCAGAGAATGGTTTAAACCCAATTAAGCGGCGCTGCCCAATGCTGCGCTATGCGCAAAATCGCGCAAAGCCACGCTAAAGTGGGTTTTATACAGGGGGACTTGAAAGAGCTAGAAATTGGCCCAAAACGGCCAATAGAATAGAAGCCTCCCTTTATCCAAGAAACAAAATGGGCAACACAGGAACTTTCCAAAAGTCCAGAATACAGCAAAGCCCCTGCTTCCTTCTTTTCATCCTCCACTTCTTGCTCTTCTGCCCTTTTGAGGAAAAAAGAAGGGCATCTGTCCCCTCAAAATTACCCCCCCACTCCCACTTACCCTCACTGCATCCCTGCACATGTTCCTCAGCTTGCTCATCACCCTCACTGCATCCCTGCACATGTTCCTCAGCTTGCTCATCTCCCTTTCTGACTTTGCTATACTCCCATTTCAATTAATAAAACTTCATAGGAACATTGTTAAATGTCCCTTATTGTGGCTCAGTCTTCCTGCAGAATCACCAAATTGCTCCTGTGCATGCACAAACTTGCATGCATGCAACATGAACCATGAAAACATCTCTTCATTGGCAATGTCGTTCCCCATGCAGATTTCTTAAGTTACTTAATGCTTATTGTGCAAAATATATCTTCTAAACTGATAACTACCTTCAGGCTGAATCACCTCTCTGCATCCGAGGTAGTCCTTGCAAGGTTGTGCAAAGCATGCTTATGAATCCCAGCATTTATTATGGAAACAAATAATTACAGTAAAATGCATGTATACTTGCAAAATAAACAAAGAGGACATCAAATAACACAAGAGATGGACTGGAAACAAAATGGTTATGTCCTAGCAGTAAGCCAGTAAAAGCTGCAGTAAAAAAAAGTGTAACTTTTAAACATGCAAAATGGTTTTGGTAGAGTTAAAGATATCTGCTAAAGAGCTACAATGTTGTCTGTCTTTTGGCTTTTTCCCGGTAAGTGGCTGCCACAGCGGAACTCCGGTCCACTAATGAATGGCAGTAGATTTTTACAAAACGCCAAGGTGCCAGCTCAATGCCCAACCTTCAATGAAGGCACGCCCATTTACACACACATCTTTCGAATGCTACCCAACCACGGGGAGGACATGCAGACTCCACACAGAAAGCACTCCAAAGCCTCGCCGAGATCGAACGGAGAACCTCTTGCTGTGAGGTAACAACGCTACCACCGTACCAAAGTGCTACAATACACAACGTAGATTAGGTCTAAAGCTGTCCTCCAATAAAATCACTGCAAGGGGGACAAAGTTCACATATACTTATAATTGTAAGTGTGCAATGGTGGCAAGAAAAAGTAACAGTATGTTTAGCAAGACTTACTACCCCTTAGTTCTTCAAACTCTGCAAGGATTATCATTCTCACAGATACATTTTCTGCCAACTGCTTTGCCATAGCTACTTAACAGCAAAATAAAGGAAGCAATTATCTACCCCCACACACACACCATTGACAATTGTCCAATATTCACTCTTTCCTAGCCAAAGTGCTTCAGAGCAAACATCTCAGCCTCCACATTTTAGCACCCATCTAGTTTCAACATGGTTGGGCAAGCAATTAATGCTGACTCCTCTGATTCTATTTTAATGGATTCATGCTGGCACAAAGGTAATTTCAGCGAGTTCCAAACTGGTTTAGCTGGAAGCATTCAATTGAGCCTAAACAAGGGGTGCCATCCTTGCATTCTCCCAAGTGGGGGACCCCACCCCTAAATTATATATACCAATTCCAATAAACTCAACAATGGGGAAGGGCAAAGTTGGTTTCATGGAAAGTAGGTTTTCAGCCGAATCATTTCAGAGGATTGTGTCTCGCAAACATCTAGCAGAGAGATTATATTCCCATTCCAACAGCCATGGACTGAGGCCTCCTAACTGTCACTCACTTCACATCTCACAAAAGTTTCCAAACTGGTTTCTGGGCTATTTAACCAGTGAGTCTTTCAGGCAGACAGTGAACCTCCCTTCACTCTGGGGTTCCCCAGAACTCTTGTTCTTGGGCACCTTTAACCTTTTTATTAACTCTCATCTTCAATGTCTCACCACCATCTTTCAATGTTTCAAAGTTATGAAATCTGTCAAGCTCTTTCCAAATTCCACACCTGTCTAGAGAAGAAACCCATTTTAAACCAGAGTAAAACAAAAACTAAATCTTTACTGGTAAGTCTTGCAAAGGTTCTAGTCTCCCCACTAAGATGTTTGACTCCCATCAGCACCACTCATTCCAAGTCACTCCCACCTTCAAATACTTATGTTTTCATATTCAGTCCAACCTATGCCTTCGCATTTTTAAAGTTCAAATCCAAAATCAACCACTCTTTGCATGTAGAAAGATGTCCAAGTTCTTAACCCTTACAGTTTTCTGCTGTTGGCAAAGGGGATGTTCATTCCAGAACTAGAATGCAACCTTCTGCTTCTCAAAGCCTCCAGCAAATACATCACATTAGAGTCCCTCTAACAAAATCTGAAATTTTATCCTGCTATCGCCACAACTAGGCATTACTGAGACATCCATTCTTGTGGACATTGGCTGCCTGTAGAGGAAAGTCCTGGCCGCCTTCTGTTTATTTTTTCATCTTAGAAAAAAAAATTCTATCCTCAGATTAAAAATCATCCCACACCCATTTTTGAATAAACTCTCCAAGTCACCCACTACTGTAGCAAGTCCACTCTACAACCCATATGGCCAGAGTTCAAACAATAGCTCTAGCACTGAAGAGAGATGAGAGGGGAGGGGTTAAGTGAGTAGCTGACGCTGGCTTGCCTTTAGGGCAAGGACTGAATGGTGACTTTGATAAGCTAAATTAACACCTGTCAGCAGAGGCTGGACAGCATCAGAAAGGCCACAATTAAGACATGGGCTTGGCAAACCCAAGCAAGTGAATGCAGCTCTCATTTCTTGTGGGTGTAAGAAAGCATATGCATGGGGAGGGTACATAATTCCCCACAGTAATGAAAATGCTCAGCTACAAATTTTACACCAGCATTTACAACTACTCAGGTGTAGTTACAGTTTCTCCTTGATGGGCATTCAGAAATGCCTATATAAAGAAGGGTTTTCAGTCCGACATACAGGTGGCACCTATGGTGGACAACTTTGGGAACTTTCAGTTCCATCTGCATATCAATAGTTTTACAGGCACACTAAATGACTGCAGTACCACTTCTGACCTACAGGTAGAGCTGTGGTGATTGATGGCTTTCGCTGAACTTGATGGGCTACATGGAAGCCTTGCTAACCATTTAAACAGTCAGAACACTGAATGCTGCGCTGCTGAGAAAGAATGAGCAAAAATTGGGATTTCAAAGAATATTCCCTTTTCTCTGGGGTTATGGGGACTTGCCTTCCACATCAGTATGCAGTGTAGCAAGTTTAAAGGAGAAGAGTAGGTTAGATAATTACTTTTCTCCCATTTTTTTTGTCTTGTCAATTCAGGAATCAGTATCACTAGTCCTGGCATCTCAACAGCAAATACAAGGGCTTGGCACTTGTTGAATTATACAAGTAGCATATAATGCTCTTAATTAACCTAGAATGTCATTGAACCTTATTCCCTACTTCTTGTATAGCAGGTTATTATGGAGCAGGGAATGCTGTGGGGGTGAAGTTAGAATTCAGTGTTGGGGTACTGTATGATGGCAAAAGCCATCCGCTGCGCTATCCCCACTGGAATCCAGACCCTATGGAGAACTGATACTTCTAAATGCCACAAAACTACTGCTAAAACAAGCAACCCGAAATTCCATGCTGTACATCAATAACAATGTTACATTGGGAAGGCCCCTATGTACACAAATCACCACTTTCTTCCTCCTCACACCCCCTTACTTGCCTGAACTAAACCCATGGTTGCACAGCCACAGGAAATGAGAAATACCCTGGAAGGGAAAAGCAGCATGAACGGCGGTCTTGGAGGAGTGTCCGTATTACAACAGGAAAGATGGAGAAATTTAATGAATAAATGAAATGGGGAAATAACATATGATGAATGTCAGCCAGCCACAGTGGAATTCATCTGAATAGGTCAATCTGAAATACATAAGACAGAGGAGTGAAGACCTGATTCTATAGAATTAAGTGATTTACAGGTAGAGGGATCAGGACAGTGGAGATATTGCACAGAAAAAAAAAAGGTAATAACCTGCCAAAAAAAGTAGATAAAAAACAAAAAAAGACTGTTACTGGTTGGAAACAAGACAAGTAGGACATTAATAAAATGTACAACATTCAACAAGTAATGAAATGAAACAAACTAGGCAGACTAAGGGACCTCTCTCAACCTCTAAAACTTTAGGTATTCAGGAACAGGCAGAACGTTCAGGGAAACAGACAGACAAGGGCATTTTTTTATGAAGGGTGGGAACATGCTGGTTAAGTATGCTCTACTTAGCATTCAACAGGTAGGGAAACAGGCAAAAAATGTGTGCTGGGCAGTTTTTAGTTCTACCAAATGATCAATGTCTAGTCTTTCTACCTTAACAAAGTAGTTTGTTCCAGAAACAACTTGACTGCAAAATGAAACTGCTTTGAATTCTGAATACTTCTTCCCGGCTTTTTCTTCTGCAGCAGCTTTGATCTAAAAACAAAAGAAACTGTTAACTTAATCAGAGTCAACCAAACTATGCCAATACATCCTTCATGCATTTAGCATAACATGTCTCTTGTTAGCAGTGCATTACAATGTTTTGAATTCAAAAGATAGAGATGTGCCCAATGAATCACAAACTCAAGTTACATTAGTTTTCAACAATGGACACTGTCCTGCTCCATGTTACTCAACTGGAATCTCACAAAAGGACAAACTTTGAACTGCATAAATTATAACCAGGACTGCACAATTTCATTCATAAAAACAGTTCAAACTGCCTGTCCAGTTTCATGAACAGCAGAAAAATGTTTGCTGCAAAATCATTTAGGAGTTTCAACCAAAGGGTGTCTTATTTCACTTTCATACCTTTGAGAGAGCATTACTAAAGCAACATACCGTCAAGAACAATTACCAGTTTGACATTGGTAATGCAAATCCACAAACAGCATGCTTTGTTCATAAGGGCGTAGCAAAACTGATCATACAAAAATATCTACAGTCAATTTTTGCACTGCCAACACATCTGGTTTAGTAGTAATACAGAACGTTTAGTAACTATTTCATCATTGCTTTTAAATATTAAAATGCTGTTCTACTCAAGTTCTAGTACTGCCTTCCAGATCTGTCCCAATTATAAAGGAACCACTGAAAATAAGGTCTCCCTACAGTTTGATGTAAAAACTGAATAACTTTACATACCAATACAAAATGCATATACAATTCCCCAAAAATGTAGGTCTATATTATCCAATATAAAAGTGAATTCTGCGAACTGCATCTACATCGAAAATGCAGTTCTGTGAATTCACTCTTGTGGGGGGCTTCACCGCCATACCCCCTGCTAATTATATATACCAACTCCGAGACTGCACTACAGTAAGGAAAGGGCACATTTTCCGATCTTCACTGTACCACAATCTCACCATTATCAGTTTGCTGAACTGCATTTCCGATGTACATGCAGTTCATGGAATTTGCTTTTCAATTAGATAATATAGACCAAAAATGTTCAGCAAAAAAAATTTATTTATTTTTTATTTTACATTTGTTGACCGGGATAGTCCGACTGGATGCATGTCCATTTTCAGCAGAGGCCCAGGGAGAAGCTCCAAGGAGCCTAGAAATTAAATTCATTCATATTAGAATATGTACACGTACTATGGTGTAGTGCAACCTAGAGTCTGCTGAGGGACCTGTAGAGCTGTAAGGTCAGAGAAATCACACATACCTATGTGGAAAAAGCTGCACTCTCTTCTTATAAAAGAGGAAGGGCTGCAGAAACAGTACAGTAGAGACATTTGCCTAAGAGTTGTTTGACAGAATGAAGTTTCTGGGAGTGGGGGAGGGGCAGGAAAAAAAAAAAAAAAGAGAGAGACTGGGTGTATGGAGACCAGAACCTAAACAAGAGATGGAGGAAAATGGAAAACCTTGAATTGTCAAATATATGTTAAGGCAGAGTTGAAAACTACAATCTTCACTGAAAATGTGAGAAACTATTCTGAAATATTAAAGTAAAGGTGAATATTTTATTTTAGAGACATACTGTGTGTTGTGTAGGAGTTAATAAATGTTACAGATGTGAATTTCCACTCATTAAGGGAGTTCGGCCCATAATGATTGTGGTTAAATGGTGAACAATGCGGTTCTTAGTGGACTTAAAACAGCAGAATACATGATATACATAATTCTCCAATTTGTGGAACTTCTATACCTTTTTACTTTAGACCTTGGAGCCACACTCACCACTTTGTAAATATATACAGAGTGGAAGTGCTTAAATACAAGAAGACTGTTACCTCACCTTCACACACATTTTACTATTCCTTGCTTTCTTCGGTGATTTTCTCACAAACACAATGTGGTTTACATTAATGGTTAGTTACCTTTATGCAGAATGAACTGTAGAGTCTAAAATCATTCTGCAAAAAAAATACCTTGGTAGACAAAACTATAAAAATGTTGGGGTCTTTATGCTTATCAATCTGCATCTGTGTTCTTGTAGACAGCTCATGACTAAATTTATTTTATTTATTTATTTTACATTTGTTAACTGGGTTAGTCTGGCTGAGCTTTTGGCTCATTTTCAGAAGAGACCCAGGGAGAAAAGCTCCTCAGGACTAGAAAACAATTTATTAAATTTTAGTAACATAGTAGTAACAATCAGCTATAGGATCTTACAAGCAGAGACCTGGAGAGAAAAAAAGTTCCTCAGGCAATTCAATTATACAGAGTATTAACAATTGGCAGACAAGTATGCGAGTTGCTACAAACAAGGTTTTAAACAATTAGCAGAAGAATATGTGACTATTTACAATATTATTTAAGCTGCTTAGAGCAAAGAGAGTTAATAGTTAGGCAGACGCTTATTAAAGTGGGTAGGATCTAGTTGTGTCGGAGTTTGGAAACAAGAAAGGAAAGTAAGAATGGCTAGTATGAGATGTAGGGGGTGTAGAGTGTAGGAGACAGACTAGACAAGGAGGTTGTTTTTAGACTGTTAAGAATTAAAAAGGGGTTGGGAGGGTGGCCTAGTGGTTAAGGTGTTTGCCTTAGAAACACAAGGTGCAGGGTTTGAGTCTTACAAGGAATAATTGGCTAGGCTTAAAATGGCTCACAAGGGCAGTTAGCTTAGTACTAATCTATGAACCTATGGAGATAGAGGAAAGAAGAGGTAGAAGAGGCAGGGGAATAGTGTTAAAGATACATTAAGAGTGAGGTGGTGAAATAGGTAAAAGGATAGTGGTTTCAGAGTGGTTGGCTACAGTGGCAAGACCACTTTATTTTTAGGCATTTCCTGGTGGCTAATTTGAAACTTTTGCTATGCTGGAGGGATTTTATTTCCAAGGGGAGTTGGTTCCAGGATGTAGCTGGGTTATAGTTAGAGAAGGCAGCCTACTTTGGTTTTGGGTTTGTAGATGTCTAATAATTCTTGATTTGAGCTGTGTAGCGTCCTAGCAGGGAAAGGCTGTGATAGTGGAGAGGCTGGGGCAGAAGGAGGGCAGATGGAGGATAGCGTGGATGATTTGTAGTGGGTATAGTTGGAGCAGCTGAGGGAATTCTAGCCAGTCTAGTTGCTGTAGTGCTAAGCAGTGGTGTGACTTGTAGGTTTGGTTAGCTGCCATCTGGCTATCTTATTATAGGTAGTTTCAAGCTTGGAAATAAGTGTAGAATTTAGGTTTGTGAATATGTGGCAGCTGTACAGGAGTGTTGGGAGTACCAACGCCTGGGAGATGGTTATTCGGGCAGTGTTAAGTATTTCTTGCTACGGAAAAGGGGCCCAAGTTTCTGATGAGTTCTTTTTACAGAGTTAGTAATATGGAGATCAAACTTAAGCTGATCATCTATTGTAACATTTAGTACTAGATTCAGCTGAGATGATAGTGTTGTTGCAGGATAAGATGGTAAATGTACTTTTGAGTGTGGTGATGTTTTAGGGAGGAAGAGTAGGAGCTTAGTTTTTTGGATTAAGTATTACTTTGTTATCACTAAGCCAAGTCTCACGGTGTGAAACTATGCCTGGGTAGTTGAGTGGAGGTCAGCTGAGTTGTCAGCAATGGTTATAACAGTTGAGTCATCAGCATATTGCACAAGAGATGACTGGAGAAAAGAGTAGAGCAAGTTGGTGAAAATATTAAGAGAGTAGTGGTCCAAGTACAGACCCTTGGGGGACTCCCCATTTGTACAGTGAGAGGGAGGATAGTGCAGAGAGCCATTTAACTGATTGCTGGCAGGTAGAGAGATAGCTGGAGAACCAGGAGATAGTAGGGGAAGAGAAATATAAATTTGAGAGTTTATCTAGAAGGAGTGGGTGACAGACAGTGTCAAAGGCTTTAAAAAGTCAAGGAATAGGCATGAGACAAGTTTATTGCTATCACGAGCAACGGAGACTATGTTGATGAATGATAGGAGTGCAGTAGTTGTACTATGCTTGGGACGGAAACCATGCTCTGTGGGTGTGAGTAGGTTTTCCTGGTGAAGGTAATGCATTACCTGCTTGTGAATGCATTTCTCTAAGATTTTTGAGAGTGGAGAGAGTATGGCAATCGGTCTGAAGTTGGGATATGTCTGAGGAGTTGTCCCCTTTGTGAATGGGTAAAGAAATTCTTCCATACAGTGGGGACATAGGATTCAGAAATGATCAGTTGATTAAGATGGATACAGGATAGGCAAGAGGTTCAGAGGCAATCTGCAGGAAGTAAGAGGGTAGCTTGTCAACAGATGGGGGAGCACGGTTTAAGTTTAGAGGGTAATGACTTTACATAGTTAGTTGATACTGCTTTTAGAGAGAAAGGAGTTAGGAGGGTTTGGAAGAGGTAGAGTTTGTGGGGGTGCTAGTGTAGTTTCTGGGGGGGGGGATTTATTATGGAGGTTGAGTTTATAAAATGATTGTTAAATTTGTTGGCTATGTCTTCAGGTGTTGCATTGGGACATGGGTTAAGAGACGAAGGGTTTCCTGGATGCAGAGTCCGTTTGATAGAGCTCCAGAATTTCTTTAGGTCTGATTTAAGAGTAGAGGGAGGATTGGCATAGAAGTTTATTTTGTCATAATGGATGACTTTTTTTATTTTATTTCTGAGTTTGTTATATTTCTGAAGAAGAGAAGGGGTCCTAGTTTTAGTCCACATTTTCCCAATCCTATCCCAGTCTTTGAGGGTTCTGGTAGATTTAGTGAGCAGTATTAGATTTGATTCTAATTGTGCAAAGAGGAGGAAGGGAGTGAAGAATGTTTAGGAATGTAGTGTTGAAGGACTGGACAGCTTCATCTAAAGGAAGAGTGGTGAGGTAAGACCAGTTAATTTGACAGTTGGTGAATAAAGGAGTTAGGATAGAAATGAGAAAGTGAGCGGGTGGTAATAAATTTGTTAGGTTTGGTAAGGCGGGGAGTATGTCTGGTAACTGTTATAGGGCAGTGGTCACTGAGGGCATTTGGAAGGGTTTGGAAGTTATGACAGTTTTGAGGGTGGGAGATCAATATCCAGGTCAAGAGGAGCTAGGTAGGTGAGATTTATAGAATTTATAGATTTATAGAAAAGGGTCCAAGGACCAGCCCACTTACCTGGTTAATAAAAACCCCATAAAAATAAATAAAATATTCTGTGCATCACACATCAACATGTGTGTTTAGATTTAGCTTGTGTAAGTACACACAAAAATGATACCCAGCCCCTTCTAATTAAGCGACTTGCTCAAAGTCACACAGTAGCCAAATGAGGGCTGTGTGAATCAAACCCTGTATGTACCATAAGAACTACACATCACAGCCTTAACCCTCTATGCCAATTACCATAATATGAATAAATATATTCCCTGCAAGCATACCTACTAATACAATGCACACACGTACATATATAAAATAAATATAATATGCGTAGTTTGCATAGACAACAAGCCCGTTTGCCCACCTCAAAGGACATTCAGGTTACTGGCATTTAGCTGCAACAATAGATACATTACAACTCTATGTACAGGAATGGACTTGGATGAAGTGGTGCCCTAGGCACTGTGTACTGTTACTTACACACACACACACACACACACACACACACACACACACACACACACACACACACACACACACACACACCTCTGTTCTCCCCATTCCAGGCTTCCCAACACCATGCATGTGGCGCATTACATTTTACCTTACTCCCAACTTTTTCAAGGCATCATGACTTTCTATTTATTATGAAATGCATTTTAAAGCTTTTTTTTTTTCTTTACACAAACCTTTCATTCAGTGATGGCTTGAACAGAAATTATGATTAAGGGAAGAAATTTAATGTTGCTGTTCAACATAATTTTCCTTTACTTTCTTTCACTACACCCTTCCTGATAAAGCCAGCACAGTAACCGCTTAAGAAATAACTCAATTAAGCCACAGCCCTCAGAAACTATAGGGTTACAGATGTTTGGGATGCATTCTAGAGCATTTTTCCAAGTTTTTAATCCAATGACTAGTATGAACTAAAGACAGGATTTCAAGGAAAACACAAGTTGTGCACAATGCTTAATGATGAAGCCTGACAAAGTAATAGCTTGTGGACAGATAAAAATTGTAGATAACCACACACCTTCATGAAAAACTGGAGGAATTCCATTTACCCTTCTGCACATCCTTGAGGTGGTGCAGTTAACCAGAGCACATGGACTGATCCACAGAGAGGGTGCGCAGACTCCAGAGAATAAAAAAACATAGCCAAGATCTCCTCCAGGGAAAACCACTGCAAAATGGCAATGCTACTTACTGCATCAGTTTGGCAATGAACAGTTGTATTTACAAACATCCTATTTGTGCCAAATCACAAAAAAAAAAAAATGTGTAAGGTCTATGTCTGATGACAAGCAAATATATGACCAGCTTGTTACTCTGAAATACACTGCAAACATATCTTATCCACCCTCATCACCCCACACACAAGTATAATGGCAATGCTGTTGGTGTGCAGGGTAAGTCATTCCTGTCACTGTCCCCAATTTCACAGAACCTCGCTGGTTTTGCCCAATACTTTTGCTGTGTCCCTTGAAAAAGGTTAAGTTTATGGTAAATAATTCAGGATTACAGTCAGTCAATAAATCCAGACAGAGTTTTATAATTCATACTGTCCAAAAAGTGCATGTTGATGTAAAATGTGTCATACTATTAACTTTTTAAATGAACTAGAGTAAGATTTTAAAACTGCTCCCGATTTTGAGCCTTTATTTTGCTAATATGTTTAGCTTTGCCCTAAATTCTTGTGCAAAGAACTTGAGAGTTATAGTACTTGGTGTTCTGCCCGTATTTATAAAACTCCCAAAGAGAGAAAACATCCCTGAAGATAATAGCATCAGCTCTTCTTAAAACCTGAGGTTATCCATGGAGAGGATTGCTAGGCTGCTGATCTCTAGGGCTCATCTTGTTCGTGTTCATTCATGGATTACTGACTTTATCCTAACAGGGTCATATCCCAACCCTGTTTTGTTTAGACTGTAATTAGAAAATGATTGTTTAGACTGTAATTAGAAAATGAATAATCTCTTTTCTCTCTCATTTTTCTCCAACCAGCAGCATCTTTTGTGAGGCCCAAAGTTCACCAACAGGATTTGCCAAGTCATGGGCACTATGGCAGTGGTGGTAAAACAATTTTATGAAATCGTGAAGCCTGTTACTTGACACAGTTACTACAGCCACTGACACCTTTGAATTTTACAGATTTATGTTAGTGTTACCCAAGTATGCGAGACTGCTGTACTAGCTTTTCTTGGTTTGACAAACATGTCAAGATAACTTGCTGTGCTTGGGGGTACACCAGGACCAGGGGCCTCAGGCAACTACAAGGTTCACTGGTGCATAAAGCCAGCTATGCATAGAGTTTGAAAAGCAAAGATTACACACACCCATACCAGCACATGACAAATATGCAAAGAAGAGAAAACCTTAATGCTCTCTCTCACGCACACACACTTTTCACACTTGTGCATCATAAAAATCCCAACATACAAACACACCATATACACAAACACACTAAAGTGTTGCCTTTCTGGGGGGGGGGGTGCTCTACTTTATATATACAGCACTACCCAGATCACACAACACTGGAGAAAGAGCATAATCCCAGACCCAGTAAATGCATGATCTCACACTAAAAATCAGAACCCTTCAATCAGCTCTGCAGTAATATATATGGTACATCAATTCAAGTGATCATGACGCCGCTTAAAAGGTTCAATGCACTGGGCTTTTCAATCCACTGAACGGAACCTATACATATATGGTTCCGCTAGTACTGGCCAACGGTAACCAAAAGTCAAATCCTATACTGTCAACACATTTTGGTTAACAACGCAGAGTCAGCTGTGCAAGAAAAGACAATCCTGATGTTGGGGAATATACTCTATCCCCAGGGACTGCGAGATTCAGAGTTAGTATAAGTTAGTATAAATAACTGGCAGGGGGCTGGGGGTGAAGGGAAGCTTGACCGATACAAAAATCACTTTTTTGTTGCAGCATGTTCTGAGGATCAGCCTTGGAAGATATGCAGTAGCATGTCATTCTTAACTATATTGAAGTAGCAACCATTTCATGTTCATGATCCTTTACTTATGCAATAAAGCACAGACTTTCAGAGCAAGCAAGCACACACTCACACAGGTGCAGTTCTTAATAATTAATCGGACTGCAGTTTTGTCTTTTCAAACTGAAAGCACTTTTGGCAGAGTGCTATGTTTACTGAAGGCCATTACCACATAACTGTAAACACACAATGCAGGATGGCTGTGAGAAGTCATTAGTCCACCACAGAACTATTTTTAGACAGGAGGATACTGCAGGTTTACTCCAAAGGAGCTTGGAGGATGCCTTGCACTACACCCATCTTTGCATGCTTGCAGTTAGGCTCCCCTTCCTCCACTCCCAAAATGTGCAGTACAGAGCTACCTCTGTACTACAGGAGGTCTGACATCCCACTAGGTACAGCATGTAGTACCTGGTCACAAGCACACATGGATTTCTGTGTCTGAGAAGCCCATTAAGATAAAGAAGCTTCACACATGCAGACATCCTCCATTTAGTTTTGTTTGTGTTCTTTCCTAATGAATTAAGGAGGCTGGCCATCATCAAAAATTCACCATTGCCCATATGAGCAAGAGATACCTGGAGCCCATAAAGTATATATTTTTTTATTTCATATGAATACAATCTAACTGGCAAACTCATAGTAATCGTTAAGGTTTATACAAACCTGATAAACAAAACTAAAATAAATGAAGCTAAAATGAGGGGGCACAATGTGGAGAAAATTTTCTTTCTTAAGTTGCTAGAATAACAGGTTTAGCATTATGAACTTTGAAACACAAACGTCTAAACAATTAGCTAAAAAACTGTTACAGAATTATTCCCCATCCTTCCTTTAAGGGAAAGGTTTAGCAAATGTGGAAAAACGCCTGAGCTACTCTTGCAAAAGGAACAGAATCTAGGATGTGCAATTATCAACCCTCTGCATAGCTAAAGTGACAACACCCTACTGCTCACTCCTGCCCTTAGGGAAACCCTCAATCACCAGCAGAGGTATTACTAAAAAAAATCTCATCAAGGGTAGTCACCCTGGCCCCAGACCAATCTGCCTTTCACGTTTGAAGTATGTACTATGAGTAGAGGATTAACAGCAAATTCTGCCTTTTCTTACCCTACTTTAATTAGATACCAGTCAAAATACGCATCAATTTCTGTATATAAAATGAAATGCAAAAATAATGGCAAAATACCTATAAACTTCAAACAAGCCAATACAATAAGTTCAAATGAAAACATGGCGATTTAGTAATAAAATAACATCACTAAAGGGGCAAAAGCCAAAAACTTAAACGAAAAGAAGCTTCTCGTTAAGTGAGTCCCTGCTAAACAGAACCAAACTTTCTACAAAATGTAAGTTAACCCAGTGATACCACCCACCATGCCTGTCACATGCTCATTGTCACTCCTTCACAATGCAGGTAGTGTGCTTACAAACTCTGCAATGTTTACTCGGGCCATGTGTGTTTTTTATAACCTATGAAGTTTACATCCCTTTTAAATAACCGCTTCACTTTATCAGCGCAGAAAGAACTTCGATTTTGTATTGAACTCGCTATACAACCTCAAAAAGTGACCTCTCCTAGAATATGGAAACCTATGCAAATCTACTGTCTTACCAGATACCTGCCCACCACAGGTTAGGCGATTGAATACGCAATATTTCACCAACTCTAAAAGATTTCAACAGAAACCAAAAGTACACTCACCTGATCACACAAACTTTGAATTTCAGGAGTGGCAGGACTGACTTTAGAAGTACCCCCGCACAATTGGCCAGGCATGAAGTCACCCATATTTTTTTCTGATTAGCAGCTAACTATGTGGATGGTTTACCGCAGTGTCAAGGATCAAAATATATAGCATTCTGTCCATGACGACAGTTTGGCGTCTACCGTCTCAGCTGCCAGTATGGGCGGGAACTACAGAAGCAAGTTATGACAAGAATGTTGTTAGAAGAGGCAAGTCTTTCTCACAGATCTATATCAGGTTTTAAGTGCGGGTCTGATGTGTTTCCAGACTTAAAGTAACTTTAAATTTTACCACTTGAGTTACTTCTGAGTGAATTGGAAAAGTCGGGAAAGACGAGCATGTTCTTGTTTTGTGCATGTTGTGCAGAATGCTAAGTCTGTAATAACTTGACTCTGCGGTATTAATGGTAAAAGTCTTTTCTTAAATTTAGGGCGTATTTATAGGGTTACCACCCGTCCCCCTTTGCGAGGGACAGTCCCTCTTTGGGCAGTTGTGTCCTGCAAAAAATGTGAAAAAATGGCAAATGTGAGATTTTAGGACAAAATTATTTTCAATATTTTATGTAATAGTTGCATAACACAGTTATTTGTTAAATAACATAAGAATAAGATAAAAGGAACTGGAATAAACTTTTATAACATCAAAAGAAAAAAAAAAAAAAATAAACTTTTGTGGTACTGTGGGTATGCTTTGCCCTGCAAAATCTGATGTTTGTTAGCACATGTCCCCTTTTTCGGCATTTGGAAAGGTGGCAACCCTACCAGGGTTGCCACCTTTTCAAATGGCCAAAGTGGGACATTTTCGGGACAAACATCAGATTTTACAGGCCGACACATACCCACAGTCAGTACAAAGGATAGAATTTAACCTTTTTGCCTAAATAAAAGCGTATTCTTGTAGCATTTTAGTTTCTTATTCTGTTTCTTATAATATTTAGGTATTTTAGATACAGAATAACTGTTTAATGCAAGTATTACATAAAATATAGGAAATAATTTTGTCCTAAAATCTCAGGACATTTGCCATTTTTTAAATTTTTTGTCAGGACACAACTGCCCAAAGAGGGACTGTCCCTCGCAAAGTGGGACAGGTGGTAACCCTACAGTTATTCTGTATATAAAACACCTAAATGTTATAAGAGACAGAATAAGGAACTAAAAGAAACAACTTTTTTTCTTTTCAAAAAAAAAAAGTTTCTGTCCTTTTGTACTGGCCGTGGGTATGTTTTGCCCTGCAAAATCTGATGTTTGTAGCACAAATGTCCCACTTTGGGCATTTGGAAAGGTGGCAACCCTACGTATTTATTCCCTACATTTATTGACACTAAGTATACATAAATAATAGTAATAGTAAACTGGAAAGCGAGAAATGTAGATCCGTTTGAAATTCCATGTTTTGTACGTTAGTCTGATACTGTTTACACAGATCACATATATTTTAGGTGGTTGGGATTGGGAAGGCCTGATGGTTGAGGTAATTTTTTTATTATTTTGCTGTTGTTTACTGGGGTTGTCCCACTGGTTTTAGCCAAAAACCCTTTTCAGCAGGGGCAGAGAGAAAGGCTACGACGATATATTTTTTGCCTTATGAGTCTGTTGTTCAACCCCACCCTTTAGGTTCAATTACTGGTCGGAGTCCAAAAAGACTCGGTCAGGGATAGGACCTTCCTTAGCTGGACTGGAAACCTAAGCGATAGGCGCTGCGGCACCCCGGGTACACACTGTTCAGTGCCCCCATAGTCTCTCCGTCTCGGAGCACCCAAACAACACAGATTACCGTTTTCTTTTCCTGTACTCGTTCACATTTTCCCTCCGCTAATTACATACTGTAGAGGAAATAACGCCATTCAATTATTAATCTAGGGGCTGCTAGGACCGTTTAAAACAGGGAGGTTCTAGATGCTGCAGACTCAGTTCCATTTTAGAGCATTTTTTTAACCTTTTGAGGCAATGGTAGCCCGAACAAAAATTCATACGTGAAGACGAGTTTTGGTGTTGTTTAGCTTTGTTTTCTTCCCTGCAAGTTTCAACAGATACTGAGAAAATGTGCACTTGGAGGATATAACTACATCAAGCCAGGGTCTGGGGCCACTAGGCAACCTGAAATTACCGGCTTCTAGATACTCTGAAGTGCGTTGTAGAAACTGTTTCCAATTTCTTGATACAATGATGACGAACAAAATGCTTAAGGAAAGAAATTCAGTTCTAGTTCTTTTTTGTTTCCAGGAAGAAATAAGTTGTATTTATTTACTTTTGCTTACCCGGAAAGTCCGTATGGGATCTGAAATGCCGATTTTTGGTGTAGAGCTGGGAGAAAAGCTCCAAGAAATGGATAAAACACACTTTTAACAATTCAAAAGAAAGACAGTCAACCAACGTTATTTGCAAAATATTTCAAAACAAACTGGCAACAGTCAGGGCTTAATGCTCAAAACTGACAAATCACCTGCTGACAGTATGAGAAGATTACTGTTTGCAAGAATACACACATCTTATCTGGAAAAAAAATGCCTCCTTCCCTACCCTGCTCAAACAGAGATTTGGATCAAAGAGAAACCACAAATGGCCATAGCAGTTTCATTATTTCAAGTAGCTGGTCTCATACTAGTACACTGCATGACTCCTCACCCCACCTCCAAAATACAGCCACCATCTCTATGCCTGTCTGATGTTGGACTTGATAAAACTGAAAACAAACAGAACCTATATATCAACCTGTTGTTAGACATAAACATCATTTTTCCCCCTGCATTCTCACAGAATATAGCCATCTGCATATGCATCTGATGTCTAATTGTGAGAAAAGTGATGATGCATTTTATGCCTTATTTTTCAAAGATGATTTTAACTGAGCAAATGACAAGGGTCAGTTAAATTCACCCAGACAACCCACATTCCTGACAAGCAGTTGTATATAGCCAGTTCTGTGTACATTTCAGACCTTGATTGTGATAAAAGAGAATAGTCATGCAATGTTCTTTACCGCACATAAATAGTTGCCACACATTAAACTATTCCAATTTGTTTCTCACATTTTACTTAGTCCTGCAAAGCCAGAGCAGTGAGCAAACAACAGCAAGCAGTTGAGTCATTTCCTTTTTTTTTTGCAATTTGATTTTTATTAGCATTTAAAAAAAAAAAACACTAATACAAAAACAAAACCATAATTCACACAATACAAATAGGTTCAAAACAGATAAATGAATCTTCACACAATCCTACTTAAGAACAAATGCATTCAGTACTGATGTAACAAAAAGAAATATTTAGCTTCTTTAATCAAGTGAATGGGATACTAGCTGATTACAAACACAAAAAGAAAGTGCAGAAAGGCTTTGCTGAGAGGTATTTGTTTGTACTGGATTGTGAAAATATAACAATATTCCTAAATCCTGTTTGACTTAACTATATACAATATATATAAGCGATTGTCACTAAGTGGGAGGGGATTAGTATAAAGAAACTAGAGTGTAATGCCTACACAACTGTAAGAAAAAAATAACATAAAGGGTCGCAGTAATTGTAATTCTACAAAGGTTCTGCTGGAGAAAGTTAATGAGGGGAAGAGGTATTTACAGATAGTTGGAGGAGAAATGGACAACAACCTAAGTAGGATAATGATTTTGAACATCCAGAAGGTTATTCCAATATTTCTATATGCTAAAGTTTATATTCCAATATTTCTGAAAGTAACTTAACTACTTTTTGCTTGTAGTTTTTAGTTTACTTGCCAAAACATGTTTAACAGCCATCGATTGAAAATCCTTCCAGGACATTTTGGTTCTGTCTAGCCAGTTAAGGGTAATGTAAGTTTTGAGTAACGCACACTTGTGTCACTATGATATGTTTAGTTTCTGATTTAAATGAACCTGGATAGATATTTAATAGCGCCATTTCCCAGGAAAGGGTTAACTTCATGTAACCCATTTTCTCCGGTCGTGCTCTTAGGGAGCACCAGAGTTTATACACGTTTTTACAGGACCAAAAAATGTGGAGTATGTCTGCAACAGAATTAGGGCAAGTTGGACAAAAACGCGAGCCGTTTGGGTTAATTTTATTTAGGAATGATGGAGTGTGATATGCGTTATTGTTTATTATGAACTGGGTATAAATTAGTTTTTTGAAAGGGGTTAGCTTTATTGTAGCATCAATCGCATCAAGTTTTTGGCTAAGTGTAATTTCCTTATTTTTTCCATCCCAATATTTAGAAAATAGTAACTTGTCTTGATATTTTATTTTTATTACTAGACTATATACTTTGGAAAGCATTTCAGACCTTGATAGAAGTTGGGTTATTAGAGACTGATAAAGATGGTACTCTGTGGGGGGTAATTGACCTTGTGTCAGTGATCAAAGAAATTAGATAAAAAATGTGTTTGATTGTTATATAGTATTTCTTGTTCACTGACAAAGAGGACATGATGTCATTAAATGGTAAGTCTTTAAGTGAGTAGAAGTCCCAAACTGTACATTTCTTAATGAGAGGGTATGTATCAAGATTTAACATGCTGTTACCCAATTTAAAATTTGGATTAAGATGAATTGGCTGGGCCATTGTTAGGGAGTATCGTAAGCCAAGGGAAGTTATCAGTGATTGGAACCCATTTATATTTTTTATTAATATAGGGTGAATTTTATGCTCTTTAAGAGTTTTATTGTTCAGAAAGAGAATTGCTCTAGGATTGATATTAGATACTTTTATATGGGCATTGTACAATTTTGTCCATAAGGGATTCCAGTCCTTGTTTGATTGTTGGAAGTTAGCAATGTGTATAATACAACTGGCATTAATTATTTGGTAATGTGACAGAAATTCCGGAAGGGCCAATCCTCCTCTGTCTTTGGGAAGTGTAAGATTATTGTAGCTGATTCTAACATTTTTAGGGTGCCAAATAAACTTTCCTAGTGTAACTTTTATTTTTGAAAAAAAAAAAAGTGTTCGGTATGTTTTGATTAAGAGCGAAGAAGTGGAAAAGAAGTTTGGGGAGGATATTCATTTTTATAATAGCTACTTTTGAGAGAAGAAAAAGATTTAAATGCTTCCATCTTGTGCAGTCTTCATTGATTTTAGTCCAAGTTTTGTACAAATTACAAGTTATTAGCTCTTGTTGGGGGTGAGTGAAGGTTATACCCAAATATTTTAGGGAATAGTTAACTTGTTAACTTTGACATTTCTGGAATGAAAAATTCTTTGTGTCCGGGGGGGGGGTTTAGCGTAAAGATTATTGATTTGTTTGGGTTAATGGCATAATTTGAGATTTGAGAAAATTTGTCTATAGAGTTTAAAATTTTTTCAAGTTCCGTTGAGGGAAGTTCTAAATAGATGTTTAAATCGTCTGCAAAGGCAGTGTATTTCACTTGTATTTTATATAGGTAAATTGAACGGTGAAATGTTTTCTGACTTAAATTTAACAATAGAACTTCAAGATAAATATTAAAAAGGTAGGGTGAGAACGGACAACCCTGTCTTGTTCCGTTTATAATCTGGATTGGCATGGAGTTTTTTTTTGTTTATATTTAGGGAAGTAAAAGCCTTAGTGTAGAGGGTTTTAACCATTTTAATAAATTTGTCAGGGATGGAGAAGTATTTCAGGGTTTTAAAGAGGAACTTTAAGTTTACCCGGTCAAAAGCTTTTTGGGCATCAACAGAAAGAGCATATTTGGAGGATTTGTCAAGATTTGTTATATATGTTATGGCTTCAGTGGTTAGAGTGTTGTCCCAAATATGCCTATTGTTCGTGAAACCAAGCTGGTCATGTGAAATAATATGTGGTTATACGCTTTTTAGTCTATTTGCTAAGATAGAAGATAAAATTTTTATGTCAATGTTAATTAAAGCAATTGGACGGTAGTCATTTGTGCTAGTAATGTTGTCATTAGATTTAGGTATGAGGATGGCCTTAGAATTGTTATGATATAAATCCAAGATGCCAAATTGAATAATGTAATTATAAACTTTAAGCAGAATGGAAGCAAGAATTTGCTTGAAGGACTTGTAAAACTTTGACACGTGACCATCTGAACCTGGGGCTTTCCATGGCTTCACTTTGCTTATGGCCATCAAAATTTCATCTCTGGTTATAGGTGCCTTAGGAAAGTGTAACTCATTTAGGAAAGAGTTTTGAAGACCTGGTGATTCAAGTATTTGGAGGCCATAAATTTCCTCATATACTTCCTGGAAAACCTGAACAATTTCCTTATCTGTGAAATATGATCGACCCTTGTAGATTATGTGATTAATTTTAGTAGGCGGGGGTCTGATGTTTATAATCCTAGCGAGAATTTTCGAAGGCGTTTGCACCCATTCAGCATACTTATGGATAAGTCTAGATTCCATAAGTGAGTATTGATTGAGGTGTAGTTCGTGAAGTTGCTTTTGAATGTTGGATATTTGTTTCTCAATGTCTGGAGAGAACTTAGTTTGAAGTTCTAGTTCTAGATTTTTTAGTTCTGTTTCTAGCACCAAAGTACGGGAATTAGATTGTTTTTTAATTAGGGAAGCTTTTTGAATAAGGGTACCCCTTAAAGTAGATTTGGCAGTTGCCCATTGAAGATCTATGGGCACATCCAACATATCAAAAGAGGTAAATGTCTGGGACAGGAATTCTTGAATTTCTCTATGGATAATCATGTTGTTCAAGAGATTTGGATTAAGGGACCAATTTATAGGGATGGAGTTCAAATGGTTATGTTTACAAGTATTTAAATGAAGATTAATTTTTGCATAATTAGAAACAGTTCTGGGGTCACTACTATATATTATATCATAGAAGGCAAAACATGTTGATATTAAGAAGAAGTCTATCCTGGACCAGGATTTGTGGAAGGCAGAGAAGAATGTGTAGTTACTAATGTTAGGGACATTCCTAAAAAGTTCAAAACGATCAAACAAGTTATAGACTTCCAACATATCTCTTATAGTATTAGTAGTATTTAAAGGTTTTTTATTGGTTTTACAGGTTCTGTCTAAATCGGGTCTAATTGTAGTATTCCAATCCCCCCAGGATCAGTAGATGATTGTTAAATTTTTCAATGAGCAAGATGATTTCATAAAGGAACAAAGACTGGTGTATACAGGGACCGTAGACATTTACTATAAGTATTTATTTTTTACAGGACAGTATAGAACAGGTTAGACAGCACCATCTCCCATTTGGGTCCCAACCAGAAGTTATAATTGATCCTTTGAAAGATTTTTTTTAACTATTATTGCTACCCCCTTGAATACTGTGCTATCCCCAGCCATTACAATCTGTTTTATCCATTTTTTTTTTTATCATCGTTTGACCATTGATTTGTAGTCATGTGCGTTTCCTGGATGAAAGTAATATCAAACGAAGATTTCTAGTTTAGATGTAAAACTAAATTCCTTTTTTTATTATTTTGCAACCCCTTTATAGTCCATGAGTCTATCAATAGCATTTACCCAAGTAACTAGTAAGATAAGGGTTTGGTATTTTTACTATTTAAAGTGAAGAGAGTTAACGGGCATATGTGTTGTAACTTAATAATAACTAGGCAACTAGAATGAAGGTAAAAAGAATTGTTTCCCTTAAATGAAAAATGAATAGAAGAAAAGTAGAGAAAAGTAACAGTCGCCTCTCTCAGATCACTACCCGCGCTTAACCACATTCTACAAACATCTGAAAGAGAAAGGAAGAAGACACTATTTACATATTTAACTACTTTACAAACATTTCTTAACATTAATCCAACTTTCTCCACACTCACGTGCTTTCTGCTCTAATGTAACAGTATACAAAAAAAAACAGAACTTTTTAACATTTAGTAAACATCAGCAAATACTGTCTGATACTAACAGGGTTTTACTTAACAATATAATACATCTTGTTCATACTTATCCTCATATGACCATACAGCAAAGTCACCCTATAGTATCTATCCTGTATGATTACAGCTCTGACTCAAAGATGCCTTTATAAGGAATTAACCTCTAATTTAGGGAATTAATAGCGCCTCTGACTGGTAAGACATATTTGAGGCTCCTTTTCACTTATCCTTATCAAGTGGGCTTTTAGACCTGTACTTCCTAAAGTGTATGAAGATGCCTGTTGCCCAGCAAGGTCTTGTAGTTGGAACCAACCAGATATTATATGACCAAATTTGACTACTTTGAATAGTAAACTATGGAAAGATAAAAAACCAATGGTGCTATTCCTCTTTCTGCCTAAATGAAGTAGAAATATTATTATATAGGATGTAGATTAGGCCGTTTAAAAGTGTCTACTAAACTTTATATTGCTCCAAAGGCCAGATAATCTATATATGCAAAAACCAGAGACATATATATGAACACAGATAGTCAAAATCCGACATGTATATGAAGTGATTTGTTACCGTAATAATCCTGAAACAATAATAGTTTACCATATAACAGGTATAGGGTGACGACAAGAAATAAAACATTTGTCTATTTACAAACTAAGTCAAGCGACTACATATGCATGTAATGCATCAGTAATATTGCAAAAGAGTATTGATTAAAGACAGGAATAGCCTACTCGTTACACTATAGGTATGAACATCACATAGTGTCCCTTACCCCTGTCATTTTGTTTTCACAACCAAATATAACTCATATAACTCAACCCAATTCTCCGAGAATGCATGTAAAGTTTTTCTGATCCCTATAACAATTAACAAGATGAAGAGATGCTGTTAACTGTTCAGCATAAAGGGCTAGAAAATCATGTTATCTGTTACTGATACAATCCTGATCTGTACTCAAGTAACAATGATAAAAGTAAATTTGTAATACCACACCCATACTGTCTCACACACACACGCACGCACACACACACACACACACACACACACACACACACACACACACACACACACACACACACACACACACACACACACACACACACACACACACACACACACACACACACACACACACACACACACACACACACACACACACACACACACACACACGCACATATACAGACAACGACACACACAGAGCTTCCCAAAATAACATGTTAATAATACATTCAAAAGTGCGTTACTTTGATTATACACCATTGAAAGGGACCAAACCCAGAAGGACTTTGGGGATTAAGATCATGAATGTAAGGTGTATACGTGTGCTTAACTCTGTTAACTAAAGCATACAAGTATTCCCCAAGTATAGGTTCTACAGTAATTCAAGTACATTTAATTGGGAAACTAATGCTTAAAATTATCTGCAGTGGTATTGTTAAAACTTAGTAACAATTTCACAGGGTACATGGTATTTATGAATATTGCAGCTATTTATTCCCTTTGGCTGTTTTATGTGTGTGTGTGTGTGTGTGTGTGTGTGTGTGTGTGTGTGTGTGTGTGTGTGTGTGTGTGTGTGCACGCAGGCGTGCGCACACATGCATCATATGTACAATTCTCCGTGAAATACAGTAACTGTAGTTAGCATAGTGTTACATTTATTTTGAATTTTTCACAAATTATCCCTATATACAGAGTCTTACCTATGCATTTTTTCAAACTATTTAGACCATAATATGTGTCTCGTGCTCTGTTTTGCAAACCACTATCTTGGGTCTCATGTCTAAAGACTTTCCAACTAAAGAAACTAAGCAATGTAAGATGAAATTCTAGACTTGATATGTAAAGATTTCTACCACTATATTATGTCATTTGGGCTCCCTTTCTCAGATAAACGCTGCACTATTAACCATAGACCATAGGTAGAGAACAGAACAGCCCATACGAAGTTATAACAAGTCTCTTCATCCTCTACAGGGAGTCAGATTTACTTCTTGCCATATGTTTGAAAACCAACCATTTTTGTGCTTTATAAAAACAAACATTTAAAGACTAATTATAAAAGAGTAGTAGGCTATCTCCTTATGAATCTGTGTTGAACAATTTTTGATAGTGAAACATTTCAGTCATGCTTTGTAACAGAGATCCATAGTATAGTCAAAACTTTATTCAAGTAGAATCTAAATATGTTTTTTTTTTTTTAAATTCCGACCTATTAGCTTATACATAGCTTAACAGCAACCTTACTGAACATTTTGTAATAACAGTTGCCTGACATATTTATCAAATAAAAGCCACAGGTAATATAGCTTTAAAAAGAAAAATTGCAGATACTGCCACAAACCATGAATTTGTTAACATGACAATCAAACACAAATTATGTTATATACACTATTACTGCATCTTCATTTAGTTCAATGCACACCATTCCCTTCAAAAAATGGACCATTTCTTTATTTAATACAAAATATGGTATTAACTTGTCACTAATCGTCTTGCAAACCTCTTCAGACTTTCTTAAATGTGTAAATATTCATTCTAACCTTTCTGATCTTCGGTAAGGTCTCTTGTGAGGTATTTGTAGCTGTCTGTAACCTTCTTTATCTCCATGTGTATTTAGTTGAATTTCTTTTCTTTTTTTTACCAGGACTCGGTTGTTCTTGCTTCTCGGTTCATTTCAGAAAAGCGGAAGTCTCGATTTAGCGGTGGTGCACATTGTTTCCCATGAAACCTGCGCATTTGAAGAAGGAAAGTGATTCCAGTGGGACCAGACAACCTGCTGCACACACAGGCCACGAAGGACCTTTAGAGCACCCAGAGATCTTGGCCTACTTTATGAGTGTCGAGATGGGAGCCTTGAAATGGCCTCAGGAAACAGAACTCATTTAAAAGTAAGAAAAAGCTGTTTTGATGAGATTAAACAAGTGATCTGTTGGAATAAGAGCTGAGATTGCTTGGATTAGTTGTTTGGACAGGTTTGCATCATTTGTAAGTAAAAGGAACTTATATGCACTTTTCTTTTCTTATCTCTTAGAAAAAACAAGATTGTTAGAGCTTACATAGTAGGAAGTTGTAATTGTTGCAAATAAGAGGCATATAGAAGAAACAGTTTGATGTAATTTAAGAGGATGTCAGAGTTTCACCAAAAGCCTTAATAAATGTAGCCTTCGCTTCTTGTTGATTTTTTATAGAGTACATTACGCTTTTGTACTGAAATGATAGAATGGCAGGGTACTTCATCTGGAACTTGATGGATTTGTTAATTAGAAACTTGCAGTAGGGCGAGAGTTTGTCTTTCTTGTTTAATAGGGAATGGCAAGTCCTGAGCAAAAGTAATTTTTAAACCTCTCCAGAGCACGAACTTCTTAGATTTAGCAGCTTGAAGGATTGACTGTGCATGGGAAGCATTAAGTAACCTTGTGTAAATTTGTCTAGGCATATCCATTGCTTGAGATTTTCTCAGTGCTCTGTGGATTCTTTCGATTGATTATGTTTGTGCAAGATCTTTGTTGTCTAGTAAGATACCAATAATTTCCTGAGCTACAGAGGACAGTTGTGATTGTTCAGACTTCTCTGGCACACCTCTGATCAGCACATTATTACGCCTTGTTCTAGCCTCCAGATCAATTATTTTTTGCTGCATTTCTTTTATCAGAGTTTCATTTGTGGAAGTATTTTTTGAAGTTCCTGTGTTTTGATTTACTTTTGCAGTATTTGTGCATCATTTTGATCTAATCTGGTAATGATTTGTTCCAGGTTGTTGCCAAAAAGTGTTAACTTTGAAGAGAAGGTTTGTATTTCTGACTGAAGTGGTGAAAGTGCTGCCTTAAGATCTTCAATTGTAAAGGGTTGCTCACCCTTATTTTTTTGAGGCTGCTTGGTAGCCTCAGACTGTGATTTGGCTGTTTTCTGCCTTTTGGTAGATGTTTCCTTCTCTGGGGATGAGATTAATGAAAGTCTAGTTTTTGAGGATTGTGTTTCCATTGAATCCATCTTAGAAATATTTTATTGTATCATCTTTTTTTTTCTTTATGTTCCTTTATTTGTTGTGCTTCTGTAGATTCTTTCTATTTGCTATCCGGCCTAGACACATGTGGCTTAGAGTACCAATACCCCTTTGGATGAAGAGAGAATGCATTAGCCTTTCCAAACTGCAGTTTCACCAAAATTCTTTGGAAGGTAGGTAGATTATATCCAGTATTGTTTGGCAAAACCCTTTTTTTGATCCTTTTATGATGTGGCAACAGCCGACAGGTGATTCAAGTACATTATCTGATAGTGTTAAGAGCACACAGAAGACAGTGCTTCCTAGTCAGCAGCCATTTTTAATTGACAGTTGAGTCATTTCCTATGCAGGCAGCTCTAGCAATTATAACTGCTTTGTCTGTGCATACCTCAGATATCCAGTTAAATAGTCCATGTTACTTCACAGAAATGTGCATTAGCTCTACAAACCAATAGTTACTGTTTGAGCGAACAGGAAGGTTGTTTACTTTCAACAGACCACTCCAACCCCCTGCCCAGCAGTTTTACGTACTTCTGTGTGCACTTCTCATGATTGTAATAAAAACGATGGACTTGTAATGTGTTGTATTTCAACTCTGTGAATTTCCACACAATAGTCATGCATAAAGTATTCCAAGTTGATTCACATAAGTCATATTAATCTTGCAAATGTACACTAGATCTGTAAAGCTAGAAAGTGAGTGTTTAAACTGAGAAAACAAGAGGGTCATTTTTTAACATAGACAGCTCCCACCTTTTATCCAACAGTTTATAGCTAAAAATGACAGGTATTCTATTGCATTTCACTTTTGTTCTAGTGTAACTGGCAGCACGGTAATGTATTCCAAGTTAATGCACACTAGTCTGGCAAGCCAAATAGTGGCTGTTTGTACAGCGAACAACAAGAGGATCATTTAATTTCTACAGGCAGCTCCCCCACCCAGCGGTTATAGCTAAAAATAGCTGTGTATCGTATTTTAGCTATGTTCCATAGACACAGTATTCCAAGTGGCTTCACATAATTCTCTGTAATCATGCAAATGCATTAGTCCTGCAAAGCGGACAGTGACAGAGGAAACGACAAAATTATCAGTTACTTTCTGGAAACTGTTCCTGCGCCCATCCAGCAGTTATAGCTGCAAGTAACAACCATGTATTATACTTTATTCCATGGAAACAGTAGCCACACATAAAAATCTTCCACGTTTCCTCATACAGATCACAGTAAACTATCACAGTCAGAATAATAAACAAAGAACAGATCTTAGTTATATTCCCACAGACAGGTCAGCATTTTTAAGTTACTCAAATTCACTTAGTAGAACAACCAGTTTTGCATCAACAAACATTTTTTGAGGAATAAGAGGCATGGAACTCATATGGCTTGCATATTTCACTGTAATCTTCAGTGGTTTACCAGGAAATCAAAAAATTATGAGGGGCAGGGTAAGCATATTAAACAAAATCAGGCATGATCTGCAAAATCAGGGACAGGTACGAACTAGGACAAACCAGCCTACAAACATCCAAAAATATTTTATTGTTTGCCATAACAATATTAAAGAAATAGCCTCATGCTATCACTGAGCTTTCTCTTCATAATGGACTTAAGATATTTCCTTCAGTTTTAAATGTATTTACTACTTGCTCCACCTCAGCCATGATTTCCCTAATTCATTACCTAGGAAAGTCATTAGCAAGATAAACAGGAGGACAAACTGAATGGCCAAATCTAGAGGACTTCCTTCCTAGGGCACCGGTCCCTGATATTTATTTTTTATATTTAAAAAAGTCTCTTTACTCTAAAAAATAAATAAATACAGGAAAAGTGACCCTACCAGAGCAGCAGGAGTGGTGTCCTAAGCAGCTGTTTAGTTGGCCTATGTGAAAGGCTGGACATGGACTTGGTATAACAAGCTACAGTGAGTAGTTAGTCCATGCCTGAGTCAAAAACCTACAGCTCAACCATTTCCCATTTACTATATGTTAATTGAAAATTGCCAGAGCCCAATGCCTGATTCCAAAAGGGGAGTTCTGCTTGCTATGCAGAAAACATTCAGAGCTGTACATTGGCAGAGATCGCCAATGCACAACCCAGAGGTAGCATAATAGCCCATTGATGTAAATGGTCTGTTTTTGGAGAAACTATAGCGCCATCTGCATGTGGGATTCAGTACTACTGTCAGTACCTGGTGAGAAGCCATACTCCCCGCAGTAGCAGATTCAAGATGCATGTAGAGATGTACTACCACTGTTTGGGAGTCATGGGGTGACAAGGACTCTGAATTTTTGACTGGGTGATATGCAGGTTATCCCCATAAATTATTGGGGACAGCTCCCACAGGTTAAAAATAATACAAATTCCCTTCCTGGTTAGTGGTCCTGCATACCTGTCCCAATCCATATAATGGGAGAATGCAGGCATGGTAACCATTCTACCTGTCATGCCTGAATTTCCTCATCTGTCCTACAGGTGGTGCTGCTGTACAGGATGACCTGATAACCATGCAGCATCACCTGCATTGCAGTCTTGGTATTGCAAACAGGCTGTCTACCTGCGGTAGCTAGCATGCAATTGCAGTTTTTTTTTTGTCTCAAACTTCAACTGGACTCAAGTGCAGAGTCATGGGGTAGGACTGAGTTATGCTACGAATAGGTAATGAGATTCATTAATACAGAATATCTTGCAATCCCATTACCTGCTCCTAACATAAAGGAGCTCCCATCCATTCACTTCCTCTCATTAAGAGGTACTGAATTGTTAAGGTACAGAATTTGGCATACTCAGGTATGTTCTATATAGATATTCCAAGAGAAAACACTGATATGAGTGAACTCTTTTTACTGCTGTAAAAAAAAAATTCTTAATGGGATGACATCTGGATGCTTTTTGTGCAAGATCTTGATGCAGTAAGGAAATGTGCCCTTACCTGATGTTGTGCGATCTCTGAGATGGTATAGATAATTAGCAGAAGGAATTTGTTTTAGTTTTACTTGTTTTTGCCCATTTTAGATTCACTCTAAAATTATCACCTTTTTTGTACATTCACTCTTTTGAGTATTTTATATTTCCTGAAACATTCATATCTCTCTCTCTCCTTCTGTCTCTCTATATCTATATGTGTGTGTGTCTTGTGTATATATATATATATGCATACAGATACATAGATATATATTTTATGGGTTCCGTTGGTTTGGTAAACTGCACAGATAGTCAGTAGGTGTGCAAAATCGACAAACCCTGGCAAAGGTAATTTTCCTTTCCTCAGGGATTGTGCAATCTCAGAGTTAGTATATATAATTAGCAGGGGTTGTGGGAGATGCTGATTTTTTTTTGAAGTAATATTTGCATATGCAAAGAAGCAAGCTCAGTGCATGCGTACTAGGAAACCGATGTTTGTTTTCAGTGTAGAGTAGTTTTCCTTCAGGATTTCGATATTTGTGTTAGTTGACCAACTGAAGGTAAATCATATATACACACACTCACACTCTCTCTCTCTCTCTCTCTCTCTCTCCTCTCCCTCTCCCTCTCTCCCTCCCCTCCCTCCTCCTCCCTCCTCTCCCTCTCTCTACACACACAAACACATATGTCTCTCTCTCGATATATATATATATATATATATATATATAGAGAGAGAGAGAGAGAGAGAAAGAGAGAATGTGTGTGTGTTTGCACGTATATACATATATGTGTATGTGTGTGTGTATATGTATGTACATATATATGTATGTATACACACACACACATATATATATATATATATATATATATATATACATATATTGTTTGCCTTTCGGCTTTTTCCCGGTAAGGGATCCCCACAGCGGAACTCCGGTCTGCTAATGATTGGCAGTAGATTTTTACGAAATGCCGAGGTGCCAGCTCGACACCCAACCTTCAATGAAGGCACGCATGTCTTTCGAACGCTACCCAACCGCGGGGAGGACATGCAGACTCCACACAGAAGGCACTTCCAAACCAAGCCGAGAATCGAACGGGAGAACCTCTTGCTGTGAGGTAACAACGCTTCCGCTGTACCACTGCGGAATACATGTATATATATCATTCCCGGGGGGGTGGGGAGAAAAAGCAGGTTCAGGGGTAGTGAGGGCAAGACTGTGGAAGCTATCTACTATGATACCCTGAACATTATGGAATTCCAGCCTCTTTTCTTTGAGGAGTTTATGTATTCTGTCTTTGTATTTAAATGTTTTTACCTCTGTAAAACATACTGGTGTCTGGCTTTGTGATACTGTATGAATATATTACATTCATCCTTGCCGTTGTAGTTTAAGTCATGACTGAAAATGCTCTAAAAAGAAATTAATACATAAAAATTTAAAATTAGTTTGATAGGTCCTTGTCTTAGGACTATGAACTTGCCATGGTAGGTGAGGTTTGTTTGCCTGTATGACCCTTAGTGTTGTTTTGTCTGGAGGTTTGTGCTGCTGGTAGGGTCATCCTTGCAAACTGATGTAAAATGGGGAGCCAGGCAAATAATGACCCATTTGACCCTCATAATCCTTTCTTCATAGAATAAGAGCATTTCATGAAGTACAGAGATCATGACATCAGATCCACTCCTGGAGCCTGGTCTGGGGATGGTATTTACCAGTCAGAGCCTGGTGGTCAGGTGAACCACATAACCAGGCCAGGTTTAGCCTGAAGAAGGTGCATGGAACCATTTTGTGGGCTTATAACTTCCAAGATAAAGATTATCGGTCAGGTGCAGTACCTGTAAAGTGTCAAGCAGTTTCAGGACTTAGGATGGATTATACCCTGGCAATGAAAAGTGGCTGTAGGGATGTGGAATGATACCTCCTTGCAGAGTGAGGCACCCGAGCTTGTGCAGGAATTTGAAAATTACCACTCTGATATAGTTAGTCTTATTTCTAGATACAACATCAGTTTTGAACCAGAATTTTAAATTCCAAATAAAATCTTCCCGCCTCTAGAGTTGTTCAAGGGAAATGTAGCAGGTGTGAGAATATGTTTGCATTTTGTGCCAATACCAAGAATTGTAGAAAGGAAAGTCTTGTCTGTGTTTTTGGTTATGAATACCTAACAAATCAGAATATTTAGCCGTTCCCGTGGTCATGGGTGTAGCACTTGACAGAATAACCACCAATGGCTGTGTAGTTAGACTGGGAGTTTCAGTGCTCATGTGGTGATGCTTAGAGAGGCTTGGCACATAGTAATGATTTGATTGATGCACTGTTAATTGAACTCTGTGCTGGTCATAAATTGTCTGTTAAACACACCATATTCAAACACAAAGCTGCTTATAAGTGTACTTTGTATCATAGCAATTTAGGCCAGTGATTTGTAAGCAACTTTGTAGTTGCATTATCAGACCTAAGGTCACATGTTCTGGGCTGTCCACTTGAGAAGTGCTGAGCTGTCAACTGCGACCTGGTAGTGAGTTTAGTCACATGACTGGATACTAAGATATGAGAAGTTACCTTGGGAATGCCTGTCATATGTTTACTTATAGGTTGTTTTCAGCTCCTACTTGCAGGAAAGCTTTCTGATATGCCAGGAAAAATTGGGAATCTATATTCTGAACAGGCCGCGTTCAAGATCTGGGTATCAAATATGGTGGCAAAGAGTAGTGACCACAAGTGGTCAGTGTTCATTTTTGTGGTAATCCCAGGATACCCTTACAGATGATGATGAGGGAAGCTGTAATGTTAAAGAAAGTCTTCATAGGTTCATAGGTCATTGCTAGGCTAATGGCCACTAAGACCATTACAGGCCTAGTCTCCCATCTCAAACCATTTGGGTTCTGAGTATCATGGGTATCTATACTGGGGTGGCATGTTAATAGGGAGGTTACTAAGGATTTGTAGGGGGGAGTGTTAGCATAATACTTGTCTTCTTTAGATCTGACTGATAGCTACTGATTGACCAGGAAGGCAGAATTTGCCGCAGTCACTGAGAAGGCTTCAGAATGGTTTCAACTATCCAGAGAATAAAGGGTATGACACAGTCTAGTCTGTTCTCAGAAACGCGTAGCTCAAGTGAGGACATTCTCGGGAGGCAGACCAAACACTCAGAGGACTTATAAAACCTGCTATCTATACCCTGTTTTGAGAAGGCAGTGCCAGTAGTAACTGGATGAATTAGGTCCAGTTCTGTACCTGCAGGAGGAAATGGGATCTTGCCAGAAATGCTGAAGGCACTTTATATTATTGGGGTGCTGGTATTAACACAGCTTTTAAATTTCTTTGTATTAGTTCCCTGCAGTTGACAATCAACTGCCTTTCCTTATTGTAGCTAGGATGTCTCTTAATCACATTTTTCCCCACACTGAAAAAATAGTCCCTTTTGGCCACACTTTTTACTGCCGGTGGTGGGTTTCTTTCTGAATACCGAGGCATGAATATGCACAGTATTGTGTTCAGTGAGTCTTATTTCTTACTGCACTCATTTTCATTTGTCCTCCCTCTCCATTTTGATCAAATTCCTATCTCAAAAATTCTATCCATTTTTTTCTAAATCAGATGTTTTTCTCATTTTCTTACAATCCATAATCAAAATGAAGCTTATCTATTTTTTTCTGTTTCTTTAATTTTTAATTTCTTTGGCATCTACTCTGGAAAAAAAATGCTGTTTTACATTCTACAAAAAAAAAAAAAAAAAAACCTTACACTATATGTTTTGTCTTACATTTTATGAATACATTAAGTGATATTTTTTGTGTTACCAGGTTCCATAACACACCTTCCATTTTCCATTCTTCTTTAACACACCTTCCAATTTTCATTCTTTTTAAGTTTCCTAAGCCTTCCTTGTACCATTTTTGCCAATTTTGGTGTACTTTCTCAGTATCTGATTTCCGTAATATTGTTTTTTGTAATTTTCCTGCACATCGTTATACACATTCTCTCCCGTTTCTGTTTACATCGCATTCAGAAATCCTTATATATATATTTTCATTCTGAAGTCTGCTAAATCACCATTACTCCTCATTTTAATTACCCCAAATAAATATAATGAACTCAGATACACTACAAGATTAATCCCAATGCACCCCCTTCTTTCACAGTAAAAATACACCACCCTGTTTAATGGATTCATACATGATCCTCATCCAGTACCACAATCACTGCCACTAATTCTGTGTCTTTTTTTTACCAGAAGTATAACTGCTCCATAATGTGCCACTTTCCCTATTAATACAGAGTTAATTAAGTAAAAAATTTATTAAATGTTGTTTGGAAGTTGCTGCAGAGGATTAAGGCTATGAGCTGTTAACAAGCTGTTTCATGTGATCCAGATTTGTTTTTCTTAATCTGCCTTTGCCTGCTGTATGACTGTTACTAGTCACTTAACCAACCAGTGCTCCCAGACAGAGTCAAAAAAAGGTCCATGTAAATCAGTGCTCTACACCCAGTAACAAATATAAATACAACTTGGAATTTCTCTAGAAATTCCCTCTTTCTTTCACTCCTTCTGATATATTTACATTGCTCTGTGGTACGCTTCACTGATTCAGAAGAAATCTTTACAATTTTGACTTCTGTTTACATAAATGCCCTGATCTTTACTACATTGCCTATTCCCTTCCTTTTTTCTTGATTTAATCTTAATCCTACATTATGTAAATTCTTCTCTGCCTCCAAAATCACCTATTTTATCCAAATTTGATTCTTCCCAGTTAGTACTAAATCATCAGCATGTGACATGTATATAGAAGTTAACCTTTTCTGTTTTATAGCCTGCTTCTTTCACTTGTTTTTGATTTCTTTGTATTACTGTACTCAGCACCCTTGCTCCTGTCCTTTTCTAATCCTAATATTCTTCACAAACCAACCCTTTAACCATTGTCACGACATATGTTGTTTTATAAACCAATTTCCATAGATTTATAAGTTTACTACACATACATAGGTTCATATATACTTACTAGATTATTGATATGTGAAGGTCTTAAGAAGTCTAGTCTTATACTGACGTGGTAGTTTTTAACCCTTGTATTTTGCATACAAATAACCCAGAGATAGGCTGAAAAAGGATATGTTGGGACATTTACATGTTCCCCTATCCATGAGGGTCAGAGTGCTAAACCTGGAATGAATTTGTGACTTCCCATTCATTCATCCAAGTTATGTTTGAATAGAGTTAGACAAGTACTTTGCTTTATGTGGAGTGGAAAATGGTTCCATAGAAATGGTATTCTTTGTGATACATACCTATCCCACCTACGTGGTCTGCTTATTTTGTAAGATCACTTGTGTGGGTATTTATGATATCTTAGACTTGTGAATGTTTAACAGGTTTGACAGAAAAGGGTCTGTTGAAGTTCTATATGAGACAGATGTCGTATTTAAGTAGCCTATATAATACTGAGAAAAAAGGTGAAGAATCTGAGGTTGTCTGCATAGTTTTTACAGCTTAGGTCCTAGATTTTTATTTTAATGAGAAGATGTTGTCATAATTGTGACAAGTGTTTGGGCGGATATATACCAAAAGGGACATTATACTCAATGACTGGCTTAATGAATGACGAGTTGCATACGCTTCTATAATTTTTCACTCTTGGTTTTGACTCGCATTGTTATATGCACTCTCAACATGAGATGCCACAATTATCCCATCCTCTTTTCTGTATAAAACTAATCCTTTACTTCCTTTACTGTAACTAACAATTCCTTAACCTATATATCCTGTACACCAAGTAGTTTCTCCCCTACTATATCTTAAACTACCCTCACCATTTTGTTTATATTTTCATGAAATGTTATGGTCAGAGTTACACAGGGCTGGATTCTACAACTGTTTGGCATGCCAAACTGAGCCGTTTATGGCATGCCTTATTCCAAAAAGACAGGGCTCCACTATTCTCCATTTGGCATATGCTAATAGGGAATGGTGGAACCCTACATCTGATTATAAAAAGAGAAATAAGGTGCTCCCCAATGAACGAATTCAGCACTATATATTAATGAAGTTGTGTGACAGTAGATTGTGTGTAACTTAAATTACCTTTCTCTGTGTGTATAAAAATAAGATGAAAGGAAATGTGTGAAATTTGCAGTTTAAAATGTAAAGTGTGACTTTCTCAGGAAGGACGTAATTGCTTTTATTAAGTCATACCAGAGTTTGGAGATAGGACAGCCAAGGGCCATAAAAAAGCAGTTACAATGTACTTCAAATGTACACTTGCCAGAATTGTGAAAGGAAGTAGCCATTAGTATGTGAACACTTGAAAGATCCTCTTTACTGTTGGCTTTTCATTTATTAAAGTACTTGCCCTTATTGTAAATGACTTGTTCTGTAGTAAGCCTGTCCTGATTCCTAAAGAATTGCTCTCAGTGTGAGTTACTGCAGTGTAAGGCCTGCCTATAAGGTAGGCTTACACTGGAGTGAGGCACTTACACTGAGAGCAAGATGTTTGTAATCAAGGCAGGCCTACATCAGAGTAAGTCACTAAAACCAAGATCAAATCTTTTGGTATCAGGCTCATTGTGTGGGAAAGAACTAATGTAATTGGATGTAATGTAATTACACCTGTTTTTTTTCCTGTGGAACAGAATGATGAGCTGAGATGTATATATCTATATCTGAAACCGGTGTAAAGTCAGTTAGTCTTTTCTTAGGACAGCTTGGTAACACCTTTTTATGAAGTTTTTCTTATTTCTTCAGTTATAGCCAGTTATTATATTTGTTTAACTGTAGATACTTTTCTTTAAATATTCTGTGTGTACAAGTGACTGTTAATATTTTCTGTGCTTTGCATTGACCTTTGCATGTTTGTTTAATCAATATCAGTGATTTATTTACTTTCAAATTGTTCTGACAGGTACTTATTATTTATTTTTTATTTGTGCATTCTGTGTAGTCTGAATAGAGAATATTATTTAGCATCAGCACTATAGATTGACAGTTACGGTTTTCATTTCTAGAAGACAGATAGATCAGCTGTGCATGCAACCACTGAGATACCTTTTTAATTCAATGGTTTAGTGTTGCATAGCAGTTATTTTATGTTTTAGTCAGACTATTTTAGGATCATGGTTAAATAAGCTCTTCCAACAACTATACTAAAATGTCAGTGCCACTGCTGATTAAGTGTGTGTTGAGTGAAATGGAATACAGCATGCAGTATGTCCAAGGAAGAGATGGTAGCAGCTTTGAATGTAGTTGGAATGCAGCCTGAGGCAGACTAGCAGGAGTTGTGAAAAGGACAGTCTATTCCATCCCAGGATGACCTCAAAACCTGACTAGAATTTTAGAGACTGGCACTGTATATAAGCCATCTGAAACTTACAGTATCTAAGAGAATGCAGCAGGAGAAGGCGGAGAAGGCAGAAAAGCAGTGCCAGCAGAAGAGAAAGATGACCATTCTGCACCAACACATACAGGTCATTAGGAGGAAGAAGCCAAACCCTAGACATCCATTTATATTGAGTGGGATGATTTTGATAGTTTGCTTATAGCTGTATATGGCTAGGTGTCTTATGGTCCCCTTTATCGCTTACCTAATATGTTTCTATGTTATATGGGCACTGAAATGGGTGTGGAATCAGCACCATGTTGACCAAGGTTAGTTAGTGAGAATTCAATTTCTTAGGTCGTGGGTAAAGCAGTGAGTGCAGTTTCTAAACTTCATGATAATTGTAACTGCATAGGAGGAGGTACCAGCACCACATTTGGATATAAAGGAACTCATGAGGTAGGCAAAGCCATCACAGTGGGTTTCACTGAAAAGAAGGGAAGCTAGTATATCTTGTATGTGCTCAGGTTTTGGGGTTAGATGTTTCAAAAGTAACCAAGATGGGCATGTTTGGACTCACTGTCCAGTGAGGCAGGTTGGAGCACAAAGATCTCAGGATGCAGCAAGCAAGGTGAGCACTACAACAGTAGTGGGATGTCTGGAGACAACAGATATACCCAACTATTACAAAAGTCTGTATCCTATACTGGTAGAGGGAAGGGGGCTACTGTCATGAGGGACAGAGCTTCATATACAACCATAGTAAAACCTGCAAGTGATCAGACTAGAGCAGTACTTGTCAGGCAGTCCACTCCAGTTAGGGCCTAATCTTTTCATATACCTCTGGCCAGAATTTATCTGGATAGGGAAGAGGGCAAAGGAGTAGGCAGACAGCTATTCTCAGGCACAGCTGTCAATATCTCTGCTGATGTCCTGTGAAGAAGGCAGTGGATAGGAGACCTAGCTGAGGTCCACACTTTCATCCAGGACCAGTAATATGACTACTTAAGAGGGAGATCATCAGTAGCAGTGGACTAGAATCTGGGACACAGCAGGGCAAAAGTTTTTGAGCTCCTCTTGGGAAGGGTGGTACTTCAAGGGGAGAGGTAGATGGTAGTAGTCAGCTGGAAATTCAGGCATCACTGGCAGAAGATACCAGACTTCCTTTGGAATGGGAGCTGGGGAGTGTCACAAAGGAGCTGAGCAGGCTCATCTTTCAAACCCTACTTTACATCATTTGAGAGAGGTAGCCAAGAAAGTTCCTTATATTCAAGGATAAAGGGAGCCATATAGTGGTACAAAAATTTGTTGTACAGAATTAATTCCTGGAGGAAAGGAAGAAGTAGTACTGCCATTGGTAGTATCTGAGGCCTACCAACAAGTACATCTGGCCACCGTGTACAATGTTCCTTTCACAGATCATATATGTATTAAGCATACTGAAAAAGGCTTCTCACTTTTTTAATTTCTCCATGAATTTTGGGTTTCTAATACCATGACGGGAATGGACCCCATTCGTAAGTCAAAGGACAATTAAAGATCATGGAATTAGTATAGTTTCAATCTTTGTCAGCCAGAAGTGCACTTTACTGCACCTGCAATGTGCCCAGTAATGAGTCCTTCTACAATTCGTATGGAGTTACATGTATTGGTGACATCTAAATACAATTGTAGATTCTTTTTTATAAAACCCATTGCTCCTACTGCTATTGGAACTATTTGGGTGTCTTTCTTTCACATTGCTCTTGTTTCTGCCTGCAAATCCTGATATTTTTATGACTTTGTGTGTGTGTGTGTCTCTCTCTCTCTCTACGCAAGACACTGTAGTCACTGGGTGTAGTGATTTCAATGATCAATGCTACTTTTGCCTTCTTTTCATGGACCACTATATCTGGTTTTCACACATCGATAATTTTGACTGTTGGTAATGGGTGATCCCATGTGATATAAACTTCATCATTTTCTGTGATGCTTTGTGGCTCATGTTTCCAGTGTTTTTCAGCCACTTTAATATAATAATGTTTGCACAATCCCCAGTGAAACAGTCTTGCCACATTATTATACCTTTCAATATACAGTCCTTCTGCCTTTAGTATGTCACAACCAGCAACAAGGTGTGCGATTGTTTCCAATTCTGTGTTACAAAAACCTACATTTATCTGTTTCTCCCACATGTTCAATGGACTTTGTAAACCAGCATGTACGTAGCCCACTAGCCCACAGCCTGCCAATATTAACCTTTCATCTTTTGGTTTGAATTCACCTCTCCTTAACTATTCCTACATTCAGTCCTGATCAACATGAGGTTCTTCCAGGAGTTTTCTATACTGGCATCTATATTTATGCATTTTCCACATTTCTTGCCTTCTCATCTGATCCTTCCCCTTATATTCTTTCTTTTGTTTTTTGGCACATTCAGTTGCTGCCTGATTTTTATCTACTTCTGATTTGATTTCCATTCCCACTTGATGCCGATATGCTTCTGCTAGACCAAGCAGGGAAGTCATCGTAGATTTATTTTCCTCATGTTTCAAAACCTTCACTATGTTTGGATCTTATGAGGCCAGCAGATATGTGTACGTTTGCAGATCTATACATGTAATCAATTTCAAGGAGGCCCATACCTCCTTTGGAGCGGGAAATATATAATCTTGGTAGGCAGTGATTTTTATAAATCATTTGATGAGCATGAAGTATCCTTCTTGCTTTCCTATCTGATCTATCCAACACCTTTTAGGGACAGTCAATCACTCCAAAACTGTAAATTAAGGCAGGAAGAGAAAATTGGTTTATAGCTTGAATTTTGTTCCTAGACGTCAGTGCTGTTTCAGAATTAATTTAAGTCTTCTAAAATATTCCTTACTAAGTTTTATTCACATATTTTCATGTTTTATTATTGATCCTTCATCAGTTCCCAAATATTTATGCACTCTCTCTTGCTCAAGTTCTTTTATATCACATTCTTGTCCCAAACTGATATTTTCTTGGTGGTGCAGTTTTCCTGCTTTAAAGATTGCTTTTGCACATTTATCAAGACCAAATGACATCATTATATCATCTGAAAAAGTTTTGACTACTTACAGTTGTGCTTTCAGCTCATCTGATGAGCAATACAATTTTAAATCATTGACAATAAGAAGATTACAAGTCTTTACACTTTGTTTTTTTCTAGGAGCCAAATTATAACCATGGCCTAATCCGTTAATGAGACAGCTTAATGGTTTAAGGGCAAGACAGAATAGCAGCGGTGACGGAGTCACCCTGGAATATCCCCCTTTGAATTTTTAGCCCTGGAATAATAATTTGTCCTTTGTCATGGCTTAATTGCAAAGTGGTTTGCCACTGTTTCACATTCTCTGTAATGTAATCTGTTAGTGTAGGGTGTATGTTATGCATGTTTAAGCACTCTTTTATCCGTGAATGTGGGATACTGTCAAATGCTTTTTTGTAGTCAATCCATGCCATACTTAGATTCTTCCCCTTTTTACAATTTTCCACTACGACTTTAACAACAAATGATCCTTTGTTCCACATGACTTTCTTTTATTGCTCTTTTGTTCTATTGTCATAATTTTTCTTCTAAATGACTATAAATTCTGTTGGCATCACTTCCAGTGTATAGTTTATATGTCGTCAGAAGGCAAGTTATCGGTCTGTAATTTTTAGGGTAGCTTGCAGGTTCATTCTTGAGTAGGAGGATTGTTTTTCTTGTTGTTAACCAGGCTGGTGTCTATTCAGGGTACGCATATAAATATTTCTTGGTCATGGCTAAATCTTTGTACAAAGATGTTAATACTTTTAACCAGAAGTATCCGTGCTGGAACAAGCCAAGTACAGGCAACTCATAAAAGTCTCTCCAAACCTCTTCCACAAGTCTTTATTAAACAGATGTTAGCACTTTCACAATGTAAAACATTGCTTCTTCAGACACAAAATGTAGCAGCTAAACTACCATCTATATACAAAGCTAAAACATATTCAGTCATTAGCAGTTCATGGAAACACACCCCCTCTCATTAGATACCTTGACAACAAATTAAAAACCATTGAAGGGTACAATTTAAAGAGAAATCTCACAAAAACCACAAACAATTAATGATTTCATTCATTCACTTAAGTTTTCTAGACTTCAAGACAGGTTTCAATGAAACGGAATGATTGAGGCCATGTCCACGATGTGCCCCAACCTCATTATCCATTGTAGTTCAACATTCTCTGCCTTATTCACCAAATCACCCCTTCTCTTACTTTCTTCCTGCACATACAAAACCTGAAACAAGAATATATGGTCATCCCTGTCTGCAGTGTATCTTTCACTAGAGCACTATAGTCAAAACTCTTCCGGGTTCAATAGAGGTGGTCCCTAATACGTTCCCTTAGCCAACGATTAGTTTTACCCACATAAAACTTAAAACATACTTGGCAATGGGCCACATAAATCATGTTCTTAGTATTATAATCAGCAGTAACTCTCAACTGCCATAGGTAACCAGTCTCTAGGCGCTTAAAGTACTGGGATTCATCCACGCACTTACAAAATGCACACCCATTACATTTCCTGGTACGTAATAACCTTTGATAAAAACACAAAAGAACTCTGGTACGATGAAGGTTTCCAGTTTCAGTTGAAGTTTTAATGTTAAAACATAAGTGCTTTTGCAGGAAGACCTGCTTCATCATAGTTTCATAGTACAGTACTAGGCTATCTGCCCTGGGGCTTTTGTAAGCCTAGCCATAGTGATGTGGCTTTTGCCACCCCATGAAATGGTACAAAAAATGTACAGAATAAATTTAGAATACTGTGCCTCTGTCTAGTAGTGATACAATGAAGGTCCCCTTATATAATAGAATTAGTTTACTTTGCCCCTGTCTAGCAGTGACACAGATGTGACCCCTGGGCTAAACTTACAATCTCCCATCCACTCATCAAGATTTCTCTTGAAGAGAGTCAGTGAGGGGCTCTGCCTAATACGAACTGGGATCTTGTTCCAAAGCATGGGAAGCCTCTGGGTATCCCTCCAGCATGTCCTATTCATACTTGTGCTGAGGTTTAAGTCTTTAGCTCTCGTGGTCCTGATGGATTTGGATTTTTTGAGGTGGAGCATGTCACGATCATACAGTAGATTGTGTGTAACTTAAATTACCTTTCTCTGTGTGTATAAAAATAAGATGAAAGGAAATGTGTGAAATTTGCAGTTTAAAATGTAAAGTGTGACTTTCTCAGGAAGGACGTAATTGCTTTTATTAAGTCATACCAGAGTTTGGAGATAGGACAGCCAAGGGCCATAAAAAAGCAGTTACAATGTACTTCAAATGTACACTTGCCAGAATTGTGAAAGGAAGTAGCCATTAGTATATGAACACTAGAAAGATCCTCTTTACTGTTGGCTTTTCATTTATTAAAATACTTGCCCTTATCGTAAATGACTTGTTCTGTAGTAAGCCTGTCCTGATTCCTAAAGAATTGCTCCCGGTGTGAGTTACTGCAGTGTAAGGCCTGCCTATAAGGTAGGCTTACACTGGAGTGAGGCACTTACACTGAGAGCAAGATGTTTGTAATAAGGCAGGCCTACATCAGAGTAAGTCACTAAAACCAAGATCAAATCTTTTGGTATCAGGCTCATTGTGTGGGAAAGAACTAATGTAATTGGATGTAATGTAATTACACCTGTTTTTTTTCCTGTGGAACAGAATGATGAGCTGAGATGTATATATCTATATCTGAAACCGGTGTAAAGTCAGTTAGTCTTTTCTTAGGACAGCTTGGTAACACCTTTTTATGAAGTTTTTCTTATTTCTTCAGTTATAACCAGTTATTACATTTGTTTAACTGTAGATACTTTTCTTTAAATATTCTGTGTGTACAAGTGACTGTTAATATTTTCTGTGCTTTGCATTGACCTTTGCATGTTTGTTTAATCAATATCAGTGATTTATTTACTTTCAAATTGTTCTGACAGGTACTTATTATTTATTTTTTATTTGTGCATTCTGTGTAGTCTGAATAGAGAATATTATTTAGCATCAGCACTATAGATTGACAGTTACGGTTTTCATTTCTAGAAGACAGATAGATCAGCTGAGCATGCAACCACTGAGATACCTTTTTAATTCAATGGTTTAGTGTTGCATAGCAGTTATTTTATGTTTTAGTCAGACTATTTTAGGATCATGGTTAAATAAGCTCTTCCAACAACTATACTAAAATGTCAGTGCCACTGCTGATTAAGTGTGTGTTGAGTGAAATGGAATACAGCATGCAGTATGGCCAAGGAAGAGATGGTAGCAGCTTTGAATGTAGTTGGAATGCAGCCTCTGAGGCAGACTAGCAAGAGTTGTGAAAAGGACAGTCTGTTCCATCCCACGATGACCTCAAAACCTGACTAGAATTTTAGAGACTGGCACTGTATATAAGCCATCTGAAACTTACAGTATCTAAGAGAATGCAGCAGGAGAAGGCGGAGAAGGTAGGAAAGCAGTGCCAGCAGAAGAGAAAGATGACCATTCTGCACCAACACATACAGGTCATTAGGAGGAAAAAGCCAAACCCTAGACATCCATTTATACTGAGTGGGATGATTTTGATAGTTTGCTTAAAGCTGTATATGGCTAGGTGTCTTATGGTCCCCTTTATCGCTTACCTAATATGTTTCTATGTTATATGGGCACTGAAATGGGTGTGGAATCAGCACCATGTTGACCAAGGTTAGTTAGTGAGAATTCAATTTCTTTGGTCGTGGGTAAAGCAGTGAGTGCAGTTTCTAAACTTCATGATAATTGTAACTGCATAGGAGGAGGTACCAGCACCACATATGGATATAAAGGAACTCATGAGGTAGGCGAAGCCATCACAGTGGATTTCACTGAAAAGAAGGGAAGCTAGTATATCTTGTATGTGCTCAGGTTTTGGGGTTAGGTGTTTCAAAAGTAACCAAGATGGGCATGTTCGGTCTCACTGTCCAATGAGGCAGGTTGGAGTACAAAGATCTCAGGATGCAGTAAGCAAGATAAGCACTACAACAGTAGTGGGATGTCTGGAGACAACAGATATACCCAACTATTACACAAGTCTGTATCCTATACTGGTAGAGGGAAGGGGGCTACTGTCATGAGGGACAGAGCTTCATATACAACCATAGTAAAACCTGCAAGTGATCAGACTAGAGCAGTACTTGTCAGGCAGTCCACTCCAGTTAGGGCCTAATCTTTTCATATACCTCTGGCCAAAATTTATCTGGATAGGGAAGAGGGCAAAGGAGTAAGCAGACAGCTATTCTCAGGCACAGCTGTCAATATCTCTGCTGATGTCCTGTGAAGAAGGCAGTGGGTGGGAGACCTAGCTGAGGTCCACACTTTCATCCAGGACCAGTAATATGACTACTTAAGAGGGAGATCATCAGTAGCAGTGGACTAGAATCTGGGACACAGCAGGGCAAAAGTTTTTGAGCTCCTCTTGGGAAGGGTGGTACTTCAAGGGGAGAGGTAGATGGTAGTAGTCAGCTGGAAATTCAGGCACCACTGGCAGAAGATACCAGACTTCCTTTGGAATGGGAGCTGGGGAGTGTCACAAAGGAGCTGAGCAGGCTCATCTTTCAAACCCTACTTTACATAATTTGAGAGAGGTAGCCAAGAAAGTTCCTTATATTCAAGGATAAAGGGAGCCATATAGTGGGACAAAAAATTGTTGTACAGAATTAATTCCTGGAGGAAAGGAAGAAGTAGTACTGCCATTGGTAGTATCTGAGGCCTACCAACAAGTACATCTGGCCACCGTGTACAATTTTCCTTTCACAGATCATATATGTATTAAGCATACTGAAAAAGGCTTCTCACTTTTTTAATTTCTCCATGAATTTTGGGTTTCTAATACCATGACGGGAATGGACCCCATTCGTAAGTCAAAGGACAATTAAAGATCATGGAATTAGTATAGTTTCAATCTTTGTCAGCCAGAAGTGCACTTTACTGCACCTGCAATGTGCCCAGTAATGAGTCCTTCTGCAATTTGTATGGAGTTACATGTATCGGTAACATCTAAATACAATTGTAGATTCTTTTTTATAAAACCCATTGCTCCTACTGCTATTGGAACTATTTGGGTGTCTTTCTTTCACATTGCTCTTGTTTCTGCCTGCAAATCCTGATATTTTTATGACTTTGTGTGTGTGTGTCTCTCTCTCTTTCTACACAAGACACTGTAGTCACTGGGTGTAGTGATTTCAATGATCAATGCTACTTTTGCCTTCTTTTCATGGACCACTATATCTGGTTTTCACACATCGATAATTTGGACTGTTGGTAATGGGTGATCCCATGTGATATAAACTTCATCATTTTCTGTGATGCTTTGTGGCTCATGTTTCCAGTGTTTTTCAGCCACTTTAATATAATAATGTTTGCACAATCCCCAGCGAAACAGTCTTGCCACATTATTATACCTTTCAATATACAGTCCTTCTGCCTTTAGTATGTCACAACCAGCAACAAGGTGTGCGACTGTTTCCAATTCTGTGTTACAAAAACCTACATTTATCTGTTTCTCCCACATGTTCAATGGACTTTGTAAACCAGCATGTACGTAGCCCACTAGCCCACAGCCTGCCAATATTAACCTTTCATCTTTTGGTTTGAATTCACCGCTCCTTAACTATTCCTACATTCAGTCCTGATCAACATGAGGTTCTTCCAGGAGTTTTCTATACTGGCATCTATATTTATGCATTTTCCACATTTCTTGCCTTCTCATCTGATCCTTTCCCTTATATTCTTTCTTTTGTTTTTTGGCACATTCAGTTGCTGCCTGATTTTTATCTACTTCTGATTTGATTTCCATTCCCACTTGATGCCGATATGCTTCTGCTAGACCAAGCAGGGAAGTCATCGTAGATTTATTTTCCTCATGTTTCAAAACCTTCACTATGTTTGGATCTTATGAGGCCAGCAGATATGTGTACGTTTGCAGATCTATACATGTAATCAATTTCAAGGAGGCCCATACTTCCTTTGGAGCAGAAAATATATAATCTTGGTAGGCAGTGATTTTTATAAATCATTTGATGAGCATGAAGTATCCTTCTTGCTTTCCTATCTGATCTATCCAACACCTTTTAGGGCCAGTCAATCACTCCAAAACTGTAAATTAAGGCAGGAAGAGAAAATTGGTTTATAGCTTGAATTTTGTTCCTAGACGTCAGTGCTGTTTCAGAATTAATTTAAGTCTTCTAAAATATTCCTTACTAAGTTTTTTTCACATTTGTTCATGTTTTATTATTGATCCTTCATCAGTTCCCAAATATTTATGCACTCTCTCTTGCTCAAGTTCTTTTATATCACATTCTTGTCCCAAACTGATATTTTCTTGGTGGTGCAGTTTTCCTGCTTTAAAGGTTGCTTTTGCACATTTATCAAGACCAAATGACATCATTATATCATCTGAAAAAGTTTTGACTACTTACAGTTGTGCTTTCAGTTCATCTGATGAGCAATACAATTTTAAATCATTGACAATGAGAAGATTACAAGTCTTTACACTTTGTTTTTTTCTAGGAGCCAAATTATAACCATGGCCTAATCCATTAATGAGACAGCTTAATGGTTTAAGGGCAAGACAGAATAGCAGCGGTGACAGGGAGTCACCCTGGAATATCCCCCTTTGAATTTTTAGCCCTGGAATAATAATTTGTTCTTTATCATGGCTTAATTGCAAAGTGGTTTGCCACTATTTCACATTCTCTGTAATGTAATCTGTTAGTGTAGGGTGTATGTTATGCATGTTTAAGAACTCTTTTATCCATGAATGTGGGATACTGTCAAATGCTTTTTTGTAGTCAATCCATGCCATACTTAGATTCTTCCCCTTTTTACAATTTTCCACTATGACTTTAACAACAAATGATCCTTTGTTCCACATGACTTTCTTTTATTGCTCTTTTGTTCTATTGTCATAATTTTTCTTCTAAATGACTATAAATTCTGTTGGCATCAATTCCAGTGTATAGTTTATATGTCGTCAGAAGGCAAGTTATCGGTCTGTAATTTTTAGGGTAGCTTGCAAGTTCATTCTTGAGTAGGAGCATTGTTTTTCTTGTTGTTAACCAGGCTGGTGTCTATTCAGGGTACGCATATAAATATTTCTTAGTCATGGCTAAATCTTTGTACAAAGATGTTAATACTTTTAACCAGAAGTATCCGTGCTGGAACAAGCCAAGTACAGGCAACTCATAAAAGTCTCTCCAAACCTCTTCCACAAGTCTTTATTAAACAGATGTTAGCACTTTCACAATGTAAAACATTGCTTCTTCAGACACAAAATGTAGCAGCTAAACTACCATCTATATACAAAGCTAAAACACATTCAGTCAGTAGCAGTTCATGGAAACACACCCCCTCTCATTAGATACCTTGACAACAAATTAAAAACCATTGAAGGGTACAATTTAAAGAGAAATCTCACAAAAACCACAAACAATTAATGATTTCATTCATTCACTAAAGTTTTCTAGACTTCAAGACAGGTTTCAATGAAACGGAATCATTGAGGCCATGTCCACGATGTGCCCCAACCTCAATATCCATTGTAGTTCAACATTCTCTGCCTTATTCACCAAATCACACATTCTCTTACTTTCTTCCTGCACATGCAAAACCTGAAACAAGAATATATGGTCATCCCTGTCTGCAGTGTATCTTTCACTAGAGCACTATAGTCAAAACTCTTCCGGGTTCAATAGAGGTGGTCCCTAATACGTTCCCTTAGCCGACGATTAGTTTTACCCACATAAAACTTAAAACATACTTGGCAATGGGCCACATAAATCATGTTCTTAGTATTATAATCAGCAGTAACTCTCAACTGCCATAGGTAACCAGTCCCTGGGTGCTTAAAGTACTGGGATTCATCCACGCACTTACAAAATGCACACCCATTACATTTCCTGGTACGTAATAACCTTTGATAAAAACACAAAAGAACTCTGGTACGATGAAGGTTTCCAGTTTCAGTTGAAGTTTTAATGTTAAAACATAAGTGCTTTTGCAGGAAGACCTGCTTCATCAGATGCTATTAAATGCAACTAAAATGTGCTTCTATATTTATAGAACCTCTAACAAATACAAGTAGTCACATGGTACAAATTAACTGATAACAATTAACATTATAGGGTGTAACTTGAACTCACTAACCCACTAAGTGAAGTAAATGCACTCAAACATACACTGCTGTTTGTAAAAAGCACTTATGAAAAATGTATAACACACATATACATGTAAAAACATACACACACACACACATATATATATAAACACTGTCTTTTAAATGCAACTGTGAGATATAACACTTTTACATCTATAAAAGTGTATATGTACAAATATGTAAAGTTAGTGAGTTTAGGTTACACTCTATAATGTTAATTATCACTTAATTTGTATCATGTGACTACTTGTATTGGTTAGAGGTTGTATAAATAGAAGCACATTTTAGTTGTATTTATTAGCATCTGATGAAGCAGGTCTTCCTGCAAAAGTGCTTATGTTTTAACGTTAAAACTTCAACTGAAACTGGAAACCTTGGTCGTACCTGAGTTCTTTTGTATTTTTATCATTGTTTGCTTTTGGATTTATTTAGAACTCAGGAGCCTGTGTGGGCTGGTGACTGTTTTTGTGACCTAATAACTTTTCTTTAGTCGTCTTGGGAACACCCCTTTATCATAGCTTAATTGCACATTCACTGCAATGCAATCTATTAGTGTAGGGTATATCTTATACATGTTTAAGCACTCTTTTATCCATGAATGTGGGATACTGTCAAATGCTTTTTTGTAGTCAGTCCATGCCATACTTAGATTCTTCCCCTTTTTACAATTCTCCACTATGACTTTATTTAACAACAAATGATCCTTTCTTGTATGTGAATTTCTTTTATTGCCCTTTTGTTCTATTGCCATAACTTTTCTTCTAAATGACTATAAATTCTGTCGGCATACATTCCGGTGTATAGTTTGTGTCGTCGGAAGGCAAATTATCGGTCTATAATTTTTAGGGTAGCTTGCAGGTTCACTCTTAAGTAGGAGCATTGTTTTTCCTGTTGTTAACCAGCTGGTGTCTGTTCGGGGTGCGCATATAAATAGTCCTTACTCATGGCTAAATGTTTGTGCAAAGATGTTAATATTTTTGACCAGAAGTTAAGTATTGCATCTGGGCCTGGGGTTTTCCAATTAGAGGTTTTTCTTAACTTTGTTTCAATCTCTCTGGCTGTTACTTCATCCCGTTTCATATCTTGTACCTTTAATCTTTTTATTCTTTATTTTACTTCTTCTATCCATTTAGCATCTTTGTTATGTTCCACAGGATCTTCATAAATACTTCTCCAAAATGTATCTATTTCTTCTTTTTTTTTGGTGGTCAATCAATTCCTTTTACCTTGTTTCCCAATTCTCTATAAAACCTTTTTGGGTCATCAATAAATTGCTTATTTTGTACTTTTCTTTTATATTTATCTGTGTATCTTCTAAGTTTTTCTGCCTGTGCTGATATTTTTAGTTTATTATTTGCAATAGTGCATGATAAATCCTGAGCTGTTATAATACTGTGCATTGCTTTTAGCACATCTATCTTTCTGAGTATTTTTGTTGATCTATTCCCTCTTCTATACTCCTCTAACAATGACACTTCTTGTCTTAATTGCTTTATAGTTTTCTCTATTCGATACTTCCATTATGGTATTCGGTTTCTCCCCTTCCTTTCCCTTACTTCCCTGTGTTCTTGTGGTAGAATTTTATCTGTTATTAATTTAGCTGCACAGTAATATATCCTGTTTACTTCTGTTATATCACATGGATCTCTATGAACAGTCCTAATTACTGTGTTCATTTGTTTTATCAAACTTCTAACTTTTTGGGTTTTATTGACCTTCTGCAGTCTATTTTTTTCATTGATCTTAATATGTCTATCTATCTCTTAAGTCAAGGAACTCTTCTCTTAGCTCATTTTCTTGTAAACTGGGGGCACATTTTTTGTTTTCTATTTCTTGCGGGCATTGTACAGAAAGTTTTATAGCATCTTCCTGTGGCACATTCTCTTCAGTTTCATCTTGTGTCATTCATTGCTCTGTCATATAGAAACTCACTGACCTATCTCCTCAACATTGACTGTGTCACAGTTGCCACAGTTTCCTGTTCCTTCCCTTGCTTTCCAGCTTCAAGTGAACATTTATACTGGTTTCCTGTGAAAAGGCTTCAAAATATCTTCCTATGACAACTGATTTGTTGCTTTCCATTCCACTGGTTTCTCCTTAATTTGGATGTCCATTGCTCTATCCGAGTTAGATTTTATCCACTGAATCCTTCACTTCACAGGTACTCCATAACCTCAATTTCTATTTCTTTAACTTCTCCATTACTAATCTCCATTTCTACTTTTCCTCTTTGTCTTTTTATTTTGTGAATTGTAAAGTTTTCCATGTCCGAATTCCTTTGCTTGTATTTCTCTTCAAATATCTTTGGTGCTGTTCTTTTTGTATTGATTAGTTTTGCTTTCTCCTTTGCGTAAATATTACACCATATTAAATTTCTTTTTCTTTCCCATGTCTATATTTATTCTTCATATGTCTCCTGATCTTCCTGTTTCTCCTTACTTTGGAGACTTGTTCCATCATGCTGTGATGTAACCTGTGTTAGACCTTCTACACCAAATCCTTTACTTCACAGACATTCCCTAACTTCAACTTCTAATCTTTAACTTCTACTTTACTGATCTTCTTTTCTACATTCCCTCTTTGTGATATTATTTTTTTATTGTGAAATTTCTCATATCTGGATGCCTTTGCCTGTATTTCTCTTCGAATATCTTTGGGGCTGTCTTTTTTGTGTTTATTAATTTGGCCTTTGACTTTGCATAGATATTGCACCATATAAAATCTCTCTTTCTATCCCATGTCCATATTTCTTTTTTATACTTTTCAAAAATCTCTAGGTTTTGCTGTTTATATTTTTGCACCTCCTCATATACTTTTTTTCAAACAGATCAACGTTTCTTCATCTATATAATGTTTTTCACACATCTGTTGTATTAAAGAACACAGCTTTTTGTTTGAAGCTTCCGACAGTTTCTCTTGTGGAAGTATTTTTCTTTCCTTTAATTTCTCTTTTAATCTTTTTGTATATCTTGTGTATGGAAATTCTGGGCTTTTTACATAATATTAACAATTTATAATTTCTTTCTTATCCCTAGTAGTCCACTCTGTTGTCTTTATGGCTCTTTTTTGGCTTTTAGTTTTTGTGTTTTTTGTGGACTGCTACTTCCTTATACAACAGTGGGGCCATCTTCTCCCTGGGCTTGGCTTAGCCCCATTGTATGCGTGTTTCCGTATTTTGAGGATTCTACACGGTCCTTTTTTCCAGTCCTGGCACCACTGTGCCTACCATTTCTGGGCACTTTTTTATCCTGGGCCTTGTGCACCCAGCTACCTTTTTTAATTTTGATCTACTCCTGTCCATGATATATGCTGTATAATATGCTATATAAAATGGTCTTTACGGCAGACATTCAATGGATAAACAAATCTAACCTGGAAGCCAGCCATGGTGTGGGTAAACATAAAAGAACATCCTTTAAAAAGGAGAACACGAACAACCCAGACATGGATGTAATACTTTGTGGCCAAAGTGGAGAGAGTAACGGAAGATTTTAACTTCTGTATTAGCAATTGTCTCAACAGAGACTTTGCATTGTCTTTCACGATGAAAGATAATACACCAGGACCCTATAATTTACAGGATGACTTACATGCATTCGGGATGAAGCTCAGTAAGGTACGTAGCCTACAATGTGACAACACATATCTTGCCGAGTGTATTAAATTGAATAGAGTGCCAAAAGGACTAAGAATGTACAAGTTTTCGAACGGGTTGACACATGAACAGAACAAATTAGAAGAACTACTTAGTATTTTTGACAGGCATGGACTGAAACTGATGCAGTTTATTATTAGTATCAACAATAATAAAATCAAATAGTTGTTTAATGAAATTAATGATTTAAATGTAAAAATTACCAATGATGTGACATTTTACAGATTTGAAGCTAACTATAGTTTAATTTTTGATAAAGTAGAAGAACAAATTAAGGCAAACATGGCAAGAAAACAAAAAAATTGTTTAGAGATGAAATGGAATATGTTAAAAAGACACCATATTCTTTACCTAAAGCCTGTCAAGAAGCAGGCAGGTTATACTTGCAGAGTGAGAGTGATGTTAATGGCGCAGTGGGTGGGGTGGGTCTACAACCAGATAATGTTAGACAGAATTATATCCCATTACAACATCGTGGCCACAATCTTAGGGAAGATAGTGAGGTATTCGAGAAGGAATACCCTCTATTGAGAGGGTCCGAAAGAACTGGTAATAGAAAAGGTCAGAAGATTTTTTTGTGCACCCCCACACCGCCGAAAGGGCAGTGGAACAATGGCCAAAACCAGTACTGGAAGAAAAGAACAGGAGGAATTAGGACCAGATAGTTTAATCAAAGCATTTGATGGTAAATTACTCAGTTAATATTTTTAATTGCACAGAACAAAATATCACAGAGACACATTTTTCTCTTTTTAAAAAAGGTTTAAATATTGTACTGGGACACAGGTGTGATATAGCCAAGATTTTAGCAGAGTTTAAATTGTTCACAAAAAAAGTTCAAACTAAGAACTATGTTTAAAGATAAAACAGATATTGATGCCCCATTTAAATATTTAAAAAGAAGGAGTGCATTTAATCCTCTATTACATCCTCTAATAGCCATTTTTGAAAAGATTTGTATTCAGGAGATTTATCAAGCATGTAAATAAAGACAGTAGAAAATATAACTTAAATAGAGAGGAAGGTTTACTATTGAAAGAGTTAAGACAAAATAGGGAAACACGAGTGATAAAACCGGATAAAGGTGGGGGATGGTATTGATGAATAAAGTTGATTATAACATCATGAGTGAAATGGTGCACAATACAAATACTTACACAATAGTGTCATTAAATGAAATCAATATAGCACAAAAAAGGATCCAGGTGTTTTTGGAAGACTCTTTCTTACAGGCGGTAATCAATGAGATAGTGTGCAATTTTTTATTTAATAACCACCCATTGATACCAAATGCATTTGGTATACCTAAGGTGCATAAGTACATTTCAACCCCCCCTTTTAGAATGATTGTGACAGCACAAAACAGTTCCACGTATTCTTTAGGGATGTTTGTTGACAGACTTTTAAAAGACGTACTATGTCCCATTATTTATATTTTAATGGATTCATGGGATTTTTTAAGAAAAATCAAGAATGCTTTTTATTCTGAGTTTTTTGTTCTATTATTGATGTTATATACTTCAGTATCTCACTATGAAGATCTTGAAATTTTTCATGAAGACATACAAGTTTTAGGTAAATTCGATAACAGTATGATTAATTTTTTAATGGAGCTTATAGAATTCATTTTGTGTAACAATTTCATAACATTCAAAGGAGAATATTTCAAACAGACCAAGGGAGTAGTGATGGTTGCCAGTTGTGCACCCATCCATGCAAATTTGGTCACGCTTTCTTGAGAGAAAAAAATTATATTTAATTCTAACTATAAAGATCAATGGCATACTTATCTGCGTTATTTAGATGATCTGTTTATTATTTGGAGAAATAAAGACTGTGAGATGGAAGAGTCTATGAATTATATTAATATTATACGTCCATATTTTAAATTTACTCACAGTTTATCTGTGAATAGTGTGGATTATTTGGATGTAACACTGTTTAAGAACTACAAAAACAAACGTTTTGGGTCAAAGTTGTTTAGGAAACCCACCTATTCTAATTTAAGGTAGAACTTTCACTATCGTTCAACGTTTGGTGACAGAGGGTACCCATTAGAGTTGATTATGAATTGTAGTGAGAGCATATTAGAAGGGTGGTATACTTGATATAAACTGCTTTTAGGACATGCTGAACCTCTTTGCCAGTGTTTGGAGATAAAGGCAATTCATTTGCTAATTCCATGGTTTTACATTATGGTGAATTTAGTCCAGATGTTAAGAAAATTTTATTTAAAAACTGGGTTATGTTCAAAAGTAATTCATAATTACTTAATAGTGTAAGGGAAAGACCATATTTTGTTTTCAGAACAGAAAACAATTTAAAATTTTGGCTCAAGCATCCTCTAGTACAGTCATACAAAGAGAAAGGGACATCTAAATGTGGGCATGTAAATATTGCAGTTTCATCTTGGGAGAGGGTTACTGTAGGCCATCACCCACAGCAGATTAAATTGGACAGAGGTAATTGTGGCAACAGGGGATTAATGTATATAGCTGTATGCCAAGGATGTGTAATTTTTTACGTAGGGAAAACGGAGAGATCCTTCTGGAAACGGATATACAAGCATATTTACACTATACAACACAATACTTTAAATAATACACTTTATAAACACACTAAGAGTTGCCAGTATTTTTCTGCATTTCATTTTGGGATCATGGAGATAGTAAAAAGGAACTCTAGAGGAGGTTTTTGGGAGAAAGATCTAGCTTTAAGAGAATTGTACCGACAACTTAGATTGAACGCTGCCACATTACCTGGTCTGAATGACACCATAAATCTTATGCTAGTTTTAAAGAGGAGAGCCTTAGAGATTTAGGTATGGCTACAATTTGGAATATATATGTTTTTTTAGATTTCTCACATATTTTTTCATATATTTTTTTTTTACTTTTTATTTTTTCTTTGCCATGTTGTTACATTATACTTACCAATGTTCACCATATTGTGTTCTGGGGGACGTTTTATTAGATGTTTACTAGTTGGATTTTTATGGTGATTTTTTAGTCTTTGACACCTTTCTGACAAGAAGATGGTGGTGTTTTATACTTAAAAGTGTGGTTGATGTCATTTAACCAATTAGTATCAATTTATGGTCATGTGATTGTCATCTACCATATAAAATGTGAGATTTTAAAATATTTTATTGTTCTGATGAAGTCCCAGACAATAAGGATGAAAGCACTTAACTTGTAATAAAGTGTGTGTTAGTACCTTTTTGGACAGCTGCATCCTTTAGGGTTTCACCACTACATGGACTTTTTTGTTTTTCATGAGTTTGTGTTGGCTACATGGACTATGGTGTTGTTTTTATTTACACTTTAAAGATTCCCTGCAGACTGCTCTGTCAGTGATGCTGGGGAAGCAGATTTGTTTGACTGGGAAGATATTTTTTAGCAATGATACAGAATCGGAATTATGTAGACATAGTAAGCCTTGCTGCATCTATCATGGTGGCTGCCGAAAATGCAATTACTAGAAAATGGAAATCAAAGTCTAAACCAGCTTTACTAGAAGTAGTGAATATAGTAACTGGAATTGTGATCTTTAGAAAAGGGAAGGAGCAAACTACCTAGGAAAAAATGGGAATTGTGGGAACAATATATGCAGAGGAGTAATGAGCTTTTAAAGAAGGCAGGATTTGAATGAGCTATGTAATGTTTAACTGACAATGACTGGATATTTATTTATTTATTTACATTTGTTTGCCGGGAAATTCCAACTGGACACAAGTCTTTTCTCAGTGGAGTCCCGGAGCAGCAGAGTGCATGAAGACCAATTGAATATACTTATAATAGCAAATAATACATACTGCAGCAAACATTAGATATACATACAATATGAAACAGAGTAATGAACAGATATACCAATATCTAGCTAGAGGCTTGGAATAAAGGTACGATGTATATACAGATAGTACTAAGCTCAAACAGATACTGCTCTAAACTCATATACCTAAATCTTATATACAAATATTGCACTAAACTCAAGTAGATATAAAGCAGAAGCTCCACACAAAGGTGGAACAGGCTAGAAGGGCTAATGGGATGGAGGGGGAATATAGAGGAGTAAGAGAGGAGGCTGAGTGAGTAGTATACTTGGTAGTGAGAGGAAGCTAGGTGTAAGTCAGCTGGATATGTATTTGGAGTTGAGATGAAGTGTGGTAGTTAAGCATGTTATAACAGGTCTGAGAGATTGAGTGAGGACGGAAGGAGATGTTAAAGGGTGACCCAGAGCCTGCAGAGGAAGGAATGCAATGATCAGACGGTGTGAGGCACAGTGGCTAGGGGATGGGAGAGGAAGGGGAGGTAAAAGGAGGGTTACTAGTCGGGATTGGTACATGGGCATAACCAGAGACTTTTTAAGTAAGTTTTTAGTGCAGTCTTGAAGTGATTGCAAGAAGGTAGCATGGTTATAGGGGGGGTGGGGGTGGGAATTATTCCATAATATGGATATGACACAGGAGAATAGTACTTCTCCCGCTGAGTTCTTGCGTTTGGTCACTAGAAGTAGATTTTTACTGCTGGAGCATAGTGGTCTAGTGGAGCAGTAGGGCTGGAGAAGGTTTTGAAGGGATGGGACTTTAACAGGATAGTTTACTAACTTGTGGGCAAGGGAGAGTTGAGGATAGATTATAAGTGATGTATAATGTTTACAACTACAGTTGTTTTAATAGGGACTGTGATGCGTAATGTTTGCAACTAAAATTGTGTCAATATGATTTGTTTTTCAATCTTATGTAAGATTGCCTGTGTCATACATAATTATTTAATAAAGATGTTTTTTGTTAAAGAGGAAGCTCATGGGAATGGCCCAGGAGTACAGCATAACAGCAGCAAAAAGTCTGGTATTACTGGCAGCAAGAACCAAAGAGGATTCTGCTGGGCAGAAAGTGATAGCACTTATTTTTGTTAGACATAACAAGCTGCAGGCAGCCTGGGAGAGTTATTTCAACACTGTAAAAAAACATGGGTTATGTTATCTATATGGCAGAGTTGCCAAGCATGAGGCAGAAACACATGCTCTAACATGTTAGTATGATAAATGCATAGCATGACAGAAAGGCCGAGGTAATCAGTACTGACCATGGGTGGCAGGAAGATCTGGCGATAATTTCCTTCATGAAGTTAAATCTGAAACTTTGGTGGATGAGGTAGCCTTGTCTCTGCATCTATCTTCTACCCAGGTTCAGAAAATGCAAGTAGTATTGCAGGAATTTGGGAATATGTTTACTGGTAAGTCAAAACAAGCCACTTACATGGTGCCTAAAAGAGTTTGGAAAGCTCTGAAAGAGGAACTACAGGGCATATTGGAACTAGGGAGCTGTAAGTGTCCAACAGTCCCTGGTCCCCACCAGTGGTGCTTGTGCCAGAGAAAGAAGACAGTACCAGATTCTGTGGGGCATACATAAATCTTAGCAGTCAAACAAAGGCAGGTGCTTACTCCATGCTCTGGACAGATGATGCCTCAGAGCAGCTGAGGTGAGGCAGGCTATGTATTTAACATTTATCGACTTGACCAAGGCTTATTAGCAAGTACCCTTGTCACCTGCAGCCATGGAGAGGTCAGCATTTGTGGCCTCATTTGGGTTGTACAAGTTTACAGAAATACCCTTTGGAAAGAAAAATATTCCTGTGACTTTCCAGAGGATGGTAGATCATATCATAGTAGAAGCAGAAAATTATACCCTTGCTTATGTGGATGACATTGCCATCTGCAGTCAGTCATGGGGAGAACATGTTCAACATGTCAGGGAGGTGTTAGGCAGACAGCAAAGGGCAGGACTGACTGTTAAGTTTAACAAAAGTCAGGGGTATAGCAGTTGTGTTCATCTGGATCCAGATCCATAACTAGGGTGGGACAAAGGCGTCAGATGCCTCTGGCACAAGAGGTTAGAACCATGGTCATCAATTTGATAGGGCAGAGCCTCAGTATTTTGCTGGCACCCATTCAGTACTGGTATTCTGACATGCTGAAATTACTGTAAACATCACATAAATGAATGTATGTGTGTTAATGCTGTGTAACTGTAGCTGGCAAGCATTGCTATAGTTCAGAGGGCGATATAACTTTTTTTATTCCCTATGTCTGGTTTGAGGAGGCAGCAGTCTGATGAACTGCCCAAAGCAATAGTTTACTTGGCTACTGCTTTATTTTGGTAAACAGAATTGGTGGTCGAAAGATTAGGCCACCAATGGACAGACGTGTAGCAATCTTTAAAGATTGTGTACTTAAAGATCTACATTTTAATAAATCTTTTTCTATGAATTTGAAACACAATCTTACTAAACAGGAACAGGAGGCATTGAATAAACTTCTGAAAAATCAGGACATTGTTATATTACCACGGACAAGGGAAGGGCAGTCATAGTTATGAATTGGGTTATGTATCTTGCTGAGGCAGGCAGACAACTATCAGATGGTAAATTCTATATGCGTATGCTATTGGGTCCCACAACAAAATCTAAACAGGAAATTGATAGTTTTCTGAACCTGGCCTTTCAAGAAGGCATTATTAACAAACAGACTTTGTATCATTTCACTGTATCTGACCCTGCATCGCAATATTTTTATTTATTGCCTAAGATTCACAACAATTTAGCAAAACTACCTGGTAGACCTATTGTATCAGGCAGGGGGTCAGTTACATAACCACTAGCTGCTTTTTTAACCAAATATTTGCAGCCATTATTACTCATGGTCAGGGCCAGAATACAGGATACTACCCAATTTTTACAGATTATTAGTGACACACAGTTGAACCCACATTGGTTAATGTGTACTTTGGATGTGACTGCCCTGTATACAAACATCCCCCATTGGGCTGGACTAGAGGCAATTCAATTTTGGCTTGATAAAATGAATTTATACTCTCCTGGTTTCAACACCTTACTGGTCTGCCTCACAGAACATGTTTTAACCAAAAATGTCTTCTTCTTTCATGGCCAATGCTATTGGCAGGTGAAAGGTACAGTGATGGGGGCTTCCTTTGCCCCTATTTATGCTGACCTGTTCATGGGTTATATAGAAGAACAGCTGATCTATGATGCTGGCCATGATCTTTATCTTGCAGAAATTGATATATGGTGTAGATACTTGAATGATTGTTGGATGGTGTGGAGGGGAGATGATATCTGCCTCCAAGAGTTTGTCCAGTACCTCAATGAAAACAAGTGGGGTAGTCAATTTACTTTGAATTCTGCGTTAAATACAATCACATTTTTGGATGTGACCATCACTAGGAGGATGACAACACACTCAGTACTGAAATATTTCGTAAACATTCGCAATGTAACACCTTACTTCATGCTAACAGTCACCGCCCCAACACATCATTCACAACATTCCCAAATCACAGTTCCTTAGAATCAGACATATTTGTTCTTCTGAACAACTTTGACACTTATCAACAGGATTTGAAAATCAGATTTCTCCAAAGGGGCTATAATGTTGAGAACATAAATAAGGCCTGTACTTTTGCCACAACCAACCAAGACAATCATTATTAACATATAAACACCTTATCCAGGTGAACAATTCGGTTCAACCTTTACGTCTTGTGACAACTTTTGGGCGCAATTTAAACACTTTCAAACATAGTATTAATCACCATTGGGACATCCTTATGGCTAATGAAAAATTATCTACTATTCTACCATCCAGGTTTCGATTTTCATACCGTAGAGGTCGGAATTTGGGATCATATTTTAATCATTACAAGCACGGGTCACCATCCAACACACATCAGGTCACATTGTTTGGTGATAAACTGACTGGATGCATTCCTTGTGGACATTGTTCCGATTGTAAACACGTTCTTAAAAGTAAGGCTTTCACCAGCAGAAACACTTCTAAAGTTTATGATACTCTCTGTTTTGGTAATTGCAGCACAGACTGGGTCATCTATTTAGCAATTTGCTCTTGTTCTGCCTTTTATGTGGGACAGACATCTAGAACACTGAGGGTCTGGATTTCTGAACACCTCAGTGACATTTGAAATAAAAGGATGGCAAGTGCTTTATATAAACATTCTATGACTCACCCTAATACATTTTTTAAGTTTGCTATTATTGACAAAATAATAGGGGACAGAAGTTCCAAATTAGGTTGGCATACCAAGTTAAATAATAAAGACTCTAGCTGGATTATTAGGCTGGGAGGCTTGTTTAAACCAGGGCTAAATGCTGGATTATTAGGCTGGGAGGCTTGTTTAAACCAGGGCTAAATGCAACTAATTAACTATCCAATGGGATGATGTTTTATTGCTGTGTGGATTATTTAAATTTCAGTTTTTGGTCTGATATTGTGATGAGCACTGATGAAGGCCTGTTGGCCGAAACTGGTCTGTTTTACTGCTCTATTCATGGAGTTGCCACAATAAAACTCGGATTTATCATTCTTGGTGCTGGATTTCTTTGCTTTTGTTGTTGGATTCTTATTGTCTGTGCATCTGCCATACCTGCGGATTTTTTGGTTTCAACTGGAAATTCATCCCTGGTTTGGCACCTATGTCTCTAATGGACACAAGTAACCTGTAAATGGTTCGTCTCCCAGGCCCATGTTTACACTTATCAAGGGTATCAGAACTTGTCAAAGATTTGACATGCATGGCTAGGCTTAATAAAGCCCTTGTGGTCGTTAGCCTAGTAAACACCTATGATCCTATGAACCAAGAAAGAGGTGGGGCTTTCTTCAGGATGGTGAGGTACTACAGTGAGTTTGTTCATCTTATTATATATGTTACCAAGAAAAATAAACCAGATAAGCATTTCAAAAGATCAAGGCAGCTTTGAGTTAGCACCCTGTACTTAGGCAGTCCTGATTATAGTCAATAATTCATTGTGCAGGCAGACACTGCCAACTGCGAGGTAGGGTTTGTACTTAACCAGGTTTCCTAAAAGAGGAAAGAGAGCAGTATTGTGTACTTAACCTGCAGACTTCAACATAGGGAAGTATCTTACTTAACAAACAAAAGTATCTAGGCTCTGCAAAAGCTCTATGTGTATGACAGAAAATTCTTCATGGTTACAGACCACAACCTTTTGAAGTAGTTACACAGGGTGAATGAGCATCTTAGTTGTGTAACATGACTATTAAGCATAGATGTGCTACTATCAATGCAGATGGTCCATCTAAAAAGGAGAGAGGAGTGAGTATACCCTAAACAGTGCACCTTTGTTTCAAACTCCTTTTCTTGATGGGTGCTTCCAGAAGACTTACTTGAGTCTGTTGGGGGAAGAAATGGTTGTGCCTGGGTGGAGAAACTCTTTTAAAATTTGATGTATTTTTCTGTGTTATTTTGTACTTAACATATCTGTAAAACTCTTGTGGAAGGAACAGTGCATGTAACTGGGTAACCTTTCTCTATGAGTATGAAAAAAAGGAAGAGCTTAATTTGGCACATTTCTTAACTGTGATAAGGATGAAGTAGAATTTCAGTCTGCATGGTTATGTAACTCTTTTTTCCAATGCAGGGACAGTGTTTATCCTCCTGTTGACAGTTGTCCAAAGAGGTGCATATCCAAATGTTTCCTGCTGTGCCAGAAAAGTATGTCGTATATCGTGTTCACATTTGAAACAGATTTTTAGTTGTTTGAGATGCATAATAAAGCATGTTAGCATATTTGCATTATATCATAAAAGGGGGGAGGGGGATTGGATGTGTGAATTAGTTTTCCTTCCATGGCATTTAACTTAAATTGAGTGCAATGGCCTCATTTCCAAAGAAGAAATAAAATATATCAAAAATATTGTCCTGTGGGGGTACAAAGTCTGCACCACTGCTTCAAGCAGGGTGGAAAGCCATGTAGGTTGAGGTTGTCATTTCTGATATATAGTGGGCATGCTAATTCCCCACTATGAGCAAAAATAATATACTCCAACCTAATGACTTTAAGTATAATGTAAGCTGGCAGCCAAGCGCAGTCTAATGGCCATGTAGGCCATAGGTGGAGCTTATCAGCATACTGTTTTGTCTCAAAAACTGACTTTTTCGAGTAAAATTGTTCTGACAAATTTGAACATTCAGTCGGTTATACTTTTAGTTGCAGAGGCAATAGAACAGCTACATGGTGAATTTATGAATACCAAGTCACATGTCCAGTAATGCTATCTCATTTAATTTTTTCCATGTATTAACATTTCAACTATTGGTAATCATCACTTGAAAGGAAAAGTGAATGGTGGTTGTAATTCTTATCTACAGAAAGCAAAACATATTTATAAACTTATGTATTCACCCCGTGAGAAAAAAGTAAAAATCTGCATGTTTGTTCTGAACTGAATTTAAAGACACTTACATCAACAGTGCTATGAAATTATAATAATAAAGTAACAAGAAAGCCAAATATCAGTAGTGGCCTGTGCTTTTTAAACTAAGGTCAACTCCTTTTGTGCATATACTATCTAACAGAATGTGCCCCACATGATAGTTTACACTTCCTTTGACTATGAAGAAGTCCTCACACTGATGCTGATAATCTTTTAAACACAGATTCCTCTGCATACACATTTGCACCTGACAAGCCTGATCAGTGACTGTTTAACTCTTAAGCAGTGGTCATTCATTTTCATTCAGAACATGCCTTTCCACAAATTACAGCCTCTTTCTTTGTACACATCTAATGGCTTATTGCAGCAAAAATGGAAAATAATGCCTACAGTAATTTATTTAAGCTTGTTGCTTTCAAGTGCACATACTACTCTGACAAGTATAATCAGTCATAATTTAACAGTGATCATGTAATTGTCCTTTGCTTTCACACAAAACCTGCCTCATTTCAAAATGATTGTCACTCCCTTTTGCACATCAGATGTTTCAGCATGACAAAAGTAAAATAAATAATGGTCATTGTACTGTAAGTCAACTTGTTTCTGTCAGACTTATATATTCTGTCCCCTAACAAGCCAAATCAGTGATCATTGTACAGTGATCTCATAAAAGCCCCATGCTATCCTACTCAGACTGCCCCTCAAAATTAACCACTTTTTGAATTCACCCCATGCCTGGTTTTGAAGAAGGGAAAGAAATAATGACCACATTAATGCTTTTCAACTTGTAAATCCAGTTACACATACACATTCCTTAGTAAAAAATCCAGTTACAAGAATTACTCATTTCAGATTATGCATCCTGATAAAATTTTAAGTTACAGGAGTTCATCATCACCAGTCTTTGCCATCAGTTCACACACACAGATGCACGTGACCCTTCAAGACAATTTAAGAATCAAAGAATCTGGAAGGCAGACCATCAGATTCTATCAGCTGATTAAACTTTGCATAAATGGGTGCTCATTGTAAGAAATCTAAGTCCCTTCCTTGACTGTGTTGTTACCTTAAGCTAAAAAAGTAGTGCCTTATGGTGCATGTTGTCAGACCCTTCACTTGATCTGCAGCCTTGCCCACTCACAACACACAAGATTTAGTCTACTCTTCCAATAAAAACTCAGAATTTTTCACTACCGAGTGAGATCAATCATTGGCTCAAGAATATCATGCAAGGAAGAGGGAGAAAAAGAATACAGAGAGCTGAGGCAGCAGAACAGGTTTGTTTATAGATTTAACAAGCAGGAAAAATGTGTCCCTGCTAGCTGATATCCCTTGCATGCTGGGGGCTCATTGACCTCACCTTTCCAATGACTGTGTCTCCAATCTGATACATCTCAGTGTGTTCAGATATTGCATGATCTGTTCAAGCAGACTGTTTAGAGATAAACACCATTAGATTAACTACAATAAATCTGTTAAGTGAAGTATAACAAACCTCCCACATGAAAATGTGAAACTAATTAAAATATAAACACACAGAGATGGAAACATACTTTACATAATACACATTGTAACAGATAAAGTGGCAAAAGATGCTGCTATGACAGGAAAAGATGTACATACGCAGAAGACTACAGCACTTAATGCTACACTGCTTGCATCAAAAAGACTGACTTTGATTTAAAATCTCGGTGATGTGGCTCAGTGACTGCTCAGAACATTGTATTACTAAGAGTAAGACACAAGCTGCTGTTTGTGCAGTGGCTCCAAATGCACCTTTTGAATAATTAATAGAGTTTGACATACTGCACTAGGGAGCAACATGGCTTGCACCTATTTCTGTCTGAGAAGCATGACATTGCAGTGATGTCAGGATGATGTGAGTGGCAAGAAGACTAGCTCTACATATATCCAGTCATGTCTTTTTGAAATAGTAATAAAATAATGAGAATTTAATTGTGGAAATTGCTGTAACTACATAAAAATCTACAATAGGCACACCCATGCTGTCAGTGGATTATGGGCACAAAACTTGTGCTGGTCTGCTGCAAATTTGGAGGTCCAGTGCAGGGGCACAGTGCTGAGCTATGCATGTTATCATAGCTTTCCTGCATGCATATGGAACTGATTTCTTGAATCAAGTATTGCACTAGCTGATGATACTAAAGGGAAGAAGCATGTGCTTAGCTCCCATAAGCTGTATGAATCCTTGTCACTAATTTGAAAACCTTGCAGTTTGTCACATGTACCCTTAGCAGCTAAGTACAAAGTCTGCTGAATCCTTCACACCCCAGTTAAACCACTTAAAGGGCAAACAGTGTCAGTGTTGTTCTAATCAGGAAAAATACAGCATAGAGGTGCAGTGGTCAGTGTTGCTGCCTCACAGTGCATGGTTCTCCATTTCAGTTCCAGGATACAGTCCCTTCTGCATGAAGTCTTCATGTGATCCCTTTGTCCATGGGCATTTTTTCCCTGGTAATCTGGTTTCCTTCCATATCTCAAAGACATGTCATAGATAAGTTGGTTATTCTCCCAACTGCCCATAAGTGTGCATGCAGTGTATCTGAATTTCTGTGTGTGTGTGTGGGGGGGGGGGGCACATCCTGTGATGGGCTGGCATCTCACCTAAGATTACTATCTGTGCCCTACATTCATTAAGTACTAGGATGGGCTTCAACTCCTACATGGCCCTAAAATTGATGAGACATATTGGAGAGTGAGCACATAAATGAAATGTGCTTTTTCTTCCCTTTAATTAATCAGTTAGAATACTACATCTAAACAGAGTGTGATTTCAGGTATTTTCCTTCTGTTTTTCGTATGTATATGATGATGTAGTGTTGCCTACTGGCTATTTTAGAAGACACAGTATTAATTAATCTATTAATTCACTATATGATACCCGATTTATCTAGTTCAAGGAGCCAGGAGAGATAGAGCCTTACCTGTACTCACTAGGTGTAAGGCAGGGAAACTAATCCTGGATAGAATGTCATAGAATGTCAGTGTATGACAAGAGGAACACATGCGAGTGCGCACAGACACACACACACACACACACACACACACACACACACACACACACACACACACACACACACACACACACAATTCACCTATGGGAGGAAGCCAAAGTAGCCAGTGAAGACGTGCTACAATATTCACACATCAGTCAACACCACAGGCATAAATGATGCATAACTGGAAACTGTAACTGAGCCCCTTCTTCACATCCAGATAGGTACCTGCAGGTAAGACATTAAAACATTTACAAGAGCATGCAATTTTACAATTATTTAATGTAGAAACAATGAAAGGACAATACATGTTCGGTTTCTTTCTGGCAGTAGGCTGGCAACTAACAAAAATCTGAATGAATAATGAAAACAATAACATCTCCTGGGACATGCTATTAGCACTGAAATTCAGCAGAAATGAGAGTCAGAAGGAATATAAAAGGCAAAATCATTTCATAGTGTGGAAACACGGTGCACATTGTGGGAAGAAGTCTTGGCTGAAATGTAAAAACATATTCATACATCTTCACCAAATTTCATTTTGATGTAGGTCCCAGTATAAATATTGCTATCCATTTAATCTTCCAAATCCTCCTAGAGTTTACACACATAGAACACGGTCTCCAGTCCAGGTCAGAATTTTGTATTTAACTGCACGCCATTCACCCAAGTATCGTGCACACCTGACTTAGTGAAGAAATGAGATTTTTTTTGTAAGAAAATAAATAAAGTTGAAACCATTTTGAATTAAAATGTAGTCTATGTCCATGTGACTTCTCAAGTTACTTCTTCTGACATCAGCATATTCTCATGCTTTGTTAGCTCAGTTATACAGAAATAGAGTTATTGTTTTCTCTTTTTTAATTTCTCCAAATCTTTTGGGTGTCCAATTCCTAAGTCAAAATATGATTAAAGTTCCATGAAATTAGTATAGTTTCAATCAGCCAGAAGTGCTCTTCGCAGCACCCGAAATGTGCCCAGTAATGACTCCTTCTGCAATTCGTACAGAGTTAATGGTATTAGTAACATATTTAAGTACAATTGTAAAGTATTTTTATAAGACCTGTTGCTCCTACTACTATTGGAACTGTCTGGGTATCTGAGTATAAGGATGAGAGGTGCATGGCAAAGAGAAAGCTGGCAAAGGCTAAGGATAAGGTGTATGGAGAGTTGTATGAAAGGTTGGACACTAATGAGGGAGAAAAGAACCTGTACCGATTGGCTAGACAGAGAGACCGAGCTAGGAAAGATGTGCAGCAGGTAAGGGTGATAAAAGATAATGAGAGAAATGTGCTCACAAGCGAGGAGAGTGTGTTGAACAGATGGAAAGAGTACTTTGAGGGGCTGATGAATGAAGAGAATGAGAGAGAGTGAAGGTTGAATGATGTGGGGATAGTGAATCAGGAAGCACAACGGATTAGCAAGGAGGAAGTAAGGATAGCTATGAAGAGGCTGAAGAATGGAAAGGCTGTTGGTCCGGATGACATACCTGTGGAAGCTTGGAGGTGTTTAGGAGAAATGGCAGTGGAATTTTTAACCAGATTGTTTAATGAAATCTTAGAAAGTGAAAGGATGCCTGAGGAGTGGAGAAAAAGTATTTTGGTACTGATTTTTAAGAATAAGGGTGATGTGCAGAGCTGTAGTAACTACAGAGGGATAAAACTGATCAGTCACAGCAGGAAATTATGGAAAAGAGTAGTGGAAGCTAGGTTAAGAAGGGAGGTGATGATTAGTGATCAGCAGTATGGTTTCATGCCAAGAAGGAGCACTACAGATGCGATGTTTGCTCTGAGAGTGTTGATGGAGAAGTACAGAGAAGGTCAGAAGGAGTTGCATTGTGTCTTTGTGGACTTAGAGAAAGCATAAGACAGGGTGCCTAGAGAGGAGTTGTGGTATTGTATGAGGAAGTCGGGAGTGGCAGGGAAGTATGTAAGAGTGGTACAGGATATGTACAAGGGTAGTGCGACAGTGGTGAGATCTGCAGTGGGAGTGACAGATGCGTTTAAGGTGGAGGTGGGACTACATCAAGGATCAGCTCTGAGCCCTTTCTTATTTGCAGTGGTGTTGGACAGGTTGACAGACGAGATCAGACAGGAGTCCCCGTGGACTATGATGTTTGCAGATAACATTATGATATGTAGTGAGAGTAGGGAACAGGTTGAGGAGACCCTGGAGAGGTGGAGATATGCTCTAGAGAGGAGAGGAATGAAGGTCAGCAGGACTAAGACAGAATATATGTGTGTGAATGAGAAGGAGGATAGAGGAATGGCGAGGATGCAGGGAGTAGAGTTGGCAAAGGTGGATCAGTTTAAATACTTGATGTCAACAGTTCAGAGTAATGGCGAGGGTAGAAGAGAGGTGAAGGAGAGAGTACAGGCAGGGTGGAGAAGAGTGTCAGGAGTGATTTGTGACAGACGAGTACCAGTAAGAGTGAAAGGGAAGGTCTACAAGAGGGTAGTGAGACCAGCTATGTTATATGGGTTGGAGACAGTGGCATTGACAAAAAGGCAGGAGTCAGAGCTGGATGTGGCAGAGTTAAAGATGTTAAGATTTGCACTGGGTGTGACGAGGTTAGACAGTATTAGGAATAAGTATATTAGAGGGTCAGCCCAGGTTGGACAGTTTGGAGACAAAGCCAGAGAGGCGAGATTGCGTTGGTTTGGACATGTGCTGAGGAGGAATGCTGGGTATATTGGGAAAAGGATGCTAAGGATGAAGCTGCCAGGTAAGAGGAAAAGAGGAAGGCCTAAGATAAGGTTTATGGATGTGGTGAGAGAGGACATGCAGGTGGTTGGTGTGACAGAGCAAGATGCAGAGGACAGGAAGAAATGGAAACAGATGATTTGCTGTGGTGATCCCTAATGGGAACAGCCGAAAGAAAAATAATTTCTTGTTTCTGCCTGCAAATCCTGATATTTTATGACTTTGTGTCTCTCTATACACAAGACACTGTAGTCAGTGGGTACAGCGATTTCAACATTCAATGCTACTTTTGTCTTCTTTTCATGGACCACTATATCTGGTTTTCATGCATCTGTCTTTTGAACTGTTGGTAATGGGTGATCACATGTGATGTAGACTTCATCATTTTTTATGATGCTTTGTGGCTTATGTTTCCAGAGTTTTTCAGCTACTTCAGTATTATAATGTTTTTACAATTCCCAGTGCAACAGTCTTGCCACATTATTATGCCTTTCAGTATACAGTCCTTCTGCCATTAATATATCACAACCAGCAACAAGGTGTGTGACTGTTTCCAGTTCTGTTTTACAAAACCAACATTTGTCTGTTTCTCCCACATGTTCAATGAACTTTGTAAACCAGCTTGTACTTAGCCCACTATCTTGGGCCGCCAGTATTAACCTTTTATTATTTGGTTTGAATTTGTCTTTCTTTAACCATTCCTGCATTCAGTCCTGATTAACATGAAGTTCTTACAAGAGTTTTCTATACCTGCAACTGTATTTATGCATTTTCCACATTTCTTGCCTTCTCGTCTGATCCTTCACCTTATATTCTTTCTTATGTTTTTTTGTCACATTCAGTTGTTGCCTGACTTATCTACTTCTGGTTTGATTTCCATTCCCACTTGACGCTGATATGCTTCTGTAAGTCTTAGAAGGGACGTCATCTTAGATTTATTTTCCTCATGTTTCAAAACTTTCACTTTATTTGGCTCTTGTGAGGTCAGCAGATATGTACGTCATCCCACGGTTGCAGATCTATGCATGTAATCAATTTCAAGGAAGCCCATACCTCCTTTGGATAGGGGAATATTTAATCTTCGTATGCACTGATTTTTATTAACCATCTGATGAGCATGAAGCATCCTTCTTGTTTTCCTTTCTAACCTCTCCAACACCTTTTGAGGCCTGTCAATCACTCCAAAACTGTACATTAGGACAGGAATAACAAATTGGTTTATAGCCTGAATTTTGTTCAAATATGTCATCGTTTTCAGGATTAATTTAAATCTTTTAAATTATTCCTTACTAAGTTTTATTCACATTTGTTCATGTTTATTGTTGATCCTTCATCAGTTCCAAAATATCTATACACTCCCTCTTGCTCAAGTTATTTTATATCACATTCTTGTCCCAAACTGATGTTTTCTTGGTGCTGCAGCTTTTGTGCTTTAAAGGTTGCTTTTGCACATTTATCAAGACTAGGGTTGCCACCTTCCTTCGTAGCTAAAACTGGAATAAAGCCACACCCCTCACGTCACCACTAACCACGCCCATCCACCCCCTCTCCCGACTACATTCCGCCCATTTTGTGATGCCATGATGACATCACTCTGCAGGGAACTTTTTCTTTTTCGTTCCTGCTGCCTGCTTTTGGCTGATTTACTATGCTTTTTTGTAAAAAAAAAAAAAAAAAAAAAAGGTATAGTAAATCAGCCGATTTACAAACTCCGATAGTCTGTTTCCTTTTTGAAACAGAATACCGGAGTTTGTACAGTGTTTTCCGGACTATCGGAGAATCAGTTTGATTTCCGGATAGTCTGGAAAAAAACGGAGGGGTGGTAACCCTAATCAAGACCAAATGACGTTCTTATATCATCTGAAAAAGTTTTGACTACTTACAGTTGTGCTTTCAGTTCCTCAGCTGATGAGCTATACAATTTTAAATCATCGACATAGAGAAGATGAGAAATCTTTACACTCTGTTGCTTTCTGGGAGCCAAATTATAGCCATGACCTAATCTGCTAAACAGACAGCTTAATGAGTTAATGGCAAGACAGAATAGCAGCGGTGACAGAGAGCCACCCTGGAATATCCCCCTTTGGATTTTTATCTCTGGAATAATAATTTGTCCTTTATCATGGTTTAACTGCAAAGTAGTTTGCTACTGTTTCATGGTCTCTGTGATGTAATTTATCAGCGTAGGGTGTATCTTACACATTTTTAAGCATTCTTTTATCCATGAATGTGGGATACTGTCAACTACTTTTTTGTAGTCAATCCATGCCGTACTTAGATTTTTCCCCTTTTTACAATTATCCACTGTGACTTTATTTAACAACGAATGATCCTTTTTTCCATATGACTTTGTTTTATTGCCCTTTTGTTCTATTGCCATAATTACATTTTTTGCAAATGACTATAAACTCTGTCAGAATCAATTCCAGTGTATAGTTTATACGTTGTTGAGAGGCAAGTTATTGGTCTATAATTTTTAGGATAGCTTGCAGGTTCACTCTTAAGTAGGAGCATTGTTTTTCCTGTTGTTAGCTAGGTTGGTGTCTGTTCGGAGTACACATATAAATAGTTCTTACTCATGACTAAATCTTCATGCAAAGATGGTAAAACTTTAAACCAGAAGTTAGGTACTGCATCTAGGCCTGTGGTTTTCCAATTAGAGGCTTTTCTTAAGTTTGTTTCAATATCTCTGTCTGTTACTGCATCCCATTTCTTCTATCCATTTATCATCTTTGTTATGTTCCACAGGATCTTCATAAATACTTCTCCAAAATGTATCCATTTCATCTTTTTTTTAGTGGACTTTCAATTCCTTTTACCTTGTTTCCCAATTCTCTATAAAACTTTTTGGGGTCATCAATAAATTGCTTATTTTGCACTTTTCCATTACATTTAACTGTGCATCTTCTAAGTTTTTCTGCCTGTGCTGATATCTTTAGTTTATTACTTGCAATAGTGCATGGTAAATCCTTATCTCTTATAATATTGTTCATTGCTTTTATCACATCTGTCTTTCTGAGTATTTTTGTTGATCTGTTTCCTCTTCTGTGCTCTTCTAACATTGACACTTCTTGTCTTAATTGCTTTATAGTTTTCTCTATTCGATACTTTCATTATGGCATTCAATTTCCCCCTTCCTTTCCCTTACTACCCTGTGTTCTTGTGATAGAATTTTAACTTGTTATTAATTTAGCTGCACAGTAGTATATCCTGTTTACTTGTGTTATATTGCATGGATCTCTATGGACAGTCCTAATTATTATATTCATTTGTTTTATCAAACTTCTAACTTTTTCGGTTTTATTGACCTTCTGCAGTCTATTTCTTTCATTGACCTTAATATATCTATCTTTATTAAATCAACTAACTCTTCTCTTAGCTCATTTTCTTCTAACCTGATTGCACATTTTTTGTTTTCCATTTCCTGCGGGCATTCTATAGAAAGTTCCATAGCATCTTCCTGTGGCACATTCTCTTTAATTCCATCCTGTGTCATCCGTTGCTTTGTCATATGAGAACTCACTAGCCTATCACTCCTCATTATTGACTACGTCAGAGTTGCCACACTTTCCTGTTCCTTACCTTGCTTTCCAGCTTCAGGTGAATATTTATACTGGTTTCCTGTAGAAGGCTCCAAAATATCTTCATATGTCATCTGACCAGTTGCTTCCCGTTCCATTGGTTTCTCCATAATTTGGATGCCTATTGCTGTATCATGCTGTGGTGCTTTCTGGGTTAGATTTTTTGCACTGAATCCTTCACTTTGCAGGTGCTCCATAATGTCAGTTTCTATTTTTTTTATTTCTGCATTACTAATCTTTTTTCTACTTTTCCTCTTTGTCTTCTTATTTTTGTATTGTAATGTTTTCCATGTCCGGATTCAATAGAATTATTCAGAATGGTCAAAGTTATGATAAGAAAGTACAAGGATGGACTTTCAGCAGGATCTTTCAGAAACATGTATTGTTCTTTGTGGTCAGTCAGCTCTAAACTGTTTCATTTATACTATGGGATTTTCCTATAAAATAGAAGCTTGCCCATTGCTCGAGGAGACACAGTTTTTTTTACTTGGTCTCCCATGTTTGTGCCTTTGTTTGCAACAAAGGAGATTATTATTTTCTGCTGAACTGTGTCATGTGATAGTTATTTGGTACCACAACATGTTGCACAAGACTCACCAAGAGGGCAGGCCTAAGTTCCTAAGGTAGAAAAAACCTTCTTCTACACAGGGAAATATTTTAGCTATCAGTGAGTCTATGGTTAGGCACACCTATTTTCACATGCACAAGACTCAACAAAAACTGGGTGACTGTGAGCTTGTGAGCAGTATGTCTGACACTAGGATTCAAGACATCATGAAGGCCCTTCAGAACCTAAAACCAGACAAATACAGCCATGATGTTGGTTTTGCACTTCACCCAGAATGACGTGTGGAGAGACATGATGGAATTTACTGTGTGTGTTAAAAGCAGGAAATACACTAGCCTTAAGTAGTATTTAGTCTTAATTAAGAAGTATGCCTAAATACAAAGATAAAGTTATTTAATTTAATAATTGGCCATTGGTGTCATGGGGGGTCTAGTATGTGGTAGCCTGGGATGAAATGGCAGATAAGATTTCCTTCTATGCCAGTGATGGCTTGCACCTTTAATGCCAGGTTTTTCACACATTGGCCAACTTTTTCCATCTCCATTGAGCCTTTCTTTGCTCTATAGTCCCTGTGTTGGACACCTGAAACATAGCAAATTGTAATCCTATGGAGGTGTTACAGAATTGAGTCTAACATGAAAATGCCTGAATTTGAAGCCCTGCTGTAGCACAAACATATCCATATTTGTGTATTTACAGACTTGGTTTCAATGTATTAAGAGTACTTCTTCCATACCTGATTACAGTGTTTGCTGTATCTTCAGGACCATGGGAATCCAGTGTGGATGTAGAGCATTGGGTGGGATACAGTGTCAGTAAATAAAGTAAAGGATAACCAAAAAAAAAGAATAATAGGTACACTCAGAGGTTCCTACAATGCCCTGGAGCAAAGAGTAAAACTACCAACTTGTGGCAATAATATTTTTGGCTGTAGTGTTAACCAGCCTAGCAGCTGCTTGCACCACACCCTTTATTTCCTCCTCCATGTTACAGTATGACCACAAAGTACTCACTGTTTCCTTCAAGTTCAGTGTGGCAACCTTCCACCAACAAATAATGCAGTTTTCAGGGACTTTTTCGGCACAAACTTACTTCAGTTTGTAGAAGAGTTAGACAAACATCCGAAGCACATCCTGTTAGTGGCCCACTAGAAATCATTCCAATAAGTCTGTAGCAGTCCACCTCAAACATAATAGTAAACTTAAAATAGAACACTTGTATCAGTAAACTGTATAATAAAAGAAAAAAATAGTGAGCACTTATAAGAAGCCCCTTCCTCTCACATCAAAAACACCCTAAATCAGATCAGCAAAGGTCTTAAGAACACTATTAAAATGTAAAGGGGAGTATGAACTTAAAGTCACCAGGAACACCAAGGAGAACTAAAAAAGCTTCTTCAGTGATGTCAGAGAACAAAAAAGAAATGTCCAACAATGTGCTGAACTAATTGACAGTATTATTACATACTCTGATCCCAGGGATATTATCAACATATTACCCGACTGATTTGATTCTAATTTCACCTTTATCTTTGTTGTTGTCCCTACTGTCTCAGGAAATCATGCCCCAAGCACTCTGGAACAAGTCCTGAATTCTCTGTCCAAAGCTAATAATAATGCTTATACTGGGCCAGGTAACATACCTACCTGTATTCTCATTAGTGCCAGGTATGCATTATCCAAGCCTTGCTTAAGCCATTCAACCCCAACATGTAGGAACTGTACCTGAGTAATGGAGAACAACCACTGTGATGTCACTTCATAACCATAGCTTTTTCACAGACCATAGCAACTATATATGTCATATGTAAGGTAGTGAAATGCATTGTAGCAGAACTTCTCAGTACAGGCACTGGAAATCTAACTCACCTGGCCCCCAAGCAGTTTGGTTTTGTGAAACATAGAATGTTATGTTGTCCAACCTCGCCTTAATTCTTGCTGGTTGGGTTCGGAACTGAGCATCGGTTCTGACTCAGCATAATGTAAAAGCTCAAGAGCTTCCATTGGCTCGAGACTAACCCCTATCCCATGATGCACCGGGTACGTTACCCAGATCTTGTTTGCTGCTCAGGCGACCGGGATGTCTCCTGACTGGCTTGTTGGCTAAGTAGTATTTAATATACTTTTTTCAACAGTTTTCAGATAAAACCTTTTTCTGTAGTGTGTGATAGAGTTAAAAATCCCATTTGTAGTCTTTAACATGTGTTTTCCCCTTTTGTTCTTGTGTGAGACCCATTCAAGTTAGAGGGCTCTTTGTGGCCCATTTAACTTAGAGGTCCGCTCCCCTTCCCCATGTTATTAGATTTTGCCTTTCTTGTCCGGAGAATCCGTTTAAGTTGGAGGATTCCCTTCTGAATATTTACGTCAGTTCTCAGAGGGTTGTTAGTGTATAAGTCTAGAAGTGTTGTGTGTCATTACATTAGCTAGTGTTTCTTTAGATAGAGTGTTTGAAACAGTTAATCCCGTCTTTTGGTATTTTTGCGACTTTTCCCTTAAAACCATTGCAGTGTGTTGGTTACTTGTTCTTGCATAGTGTAACTGTAGTTAGTTGGCTCCATTATGTGTTGGAGCCATTTTTTGAAATTTTTCTATAATATTTACAAGTCTGGAAGTGTTGTTTGGTTAGTTAAGTGTATTGCTATCTTTTGGCTGGTTAACTATGTCGAAAGAAAAAGACAAGGACCCAAAAGAACCGAGGCAATCAGGGTTTATGAAATGTAATAAGTGTACACAAAAGAATGTCTCTTGCGGATGGACACACTGACTGTGTGTATTGTCTTGGTGCCGTCCATCTGCAAAACCCTTGTACACTTTGCCATGGTTTCAGTAGTAGGGTTCTTCAAGAGAGAAGAAATAAGTTAATGGTGGGAGGTTTGTTAAAAAGTCCTCAGAGCGCCAAGCCTACTTCTCCATCTACTTCCCACTCAAAAGGATCCAAAAGACCTGCCATTGAGACACCAGCTTTGGAGCCACCTAGAAAAATTACTGCATCGAAAACAAGGACTCCTCGTTCGGCTCCATCTGTGTCCACACAGCCGGTAGAGTTTTCGATTATGACATGGTCTCCTATTTTGGAACCAATCACTCCAACTTTGAGATCGCCCATTTTGAAGAGGGCTAAATCTCCTTCTTTATCCTCCTGTTCCTCCAGGAGTTTATCTGATGACTAGGTGGAGTGGGTGGTGAAAAGACTGCTTTGAACACCGTCACTTGCAAAAATGTTATCGTCACCGACCCCAAAGGAATTGGGACTGGCCAAAGCTTCATCTTCAATTCCTCCTTCGACCCAGCTTGAGGTCTCGGAGCCAGAGATTGTGGGTCCGATAGTAGTTGAACCATCAAAACCGAGACCTCCTTTAGGATCGTCTGTTCTGACCTCTTCGGGTCCATGGAATTTTGAGGGGTCTGGGAGCCGATGCTCACCCATTGGGTCCGGGGAAGGGAGTCGGTATGGACAGTTGTCCAATCCGACTCTACCACTCTGTGCCTTGGCGAGGTTGAGCTCGGCTCCTACCTTGGCTTCGGAGCCACCCGCTCTACCTTGAAGCTGGTCCTCTGCCTCTCTGGAGCGGGGATTCTCTTCGGGGCGGAGCGAGGGGGCTTTTAAACTGATGGAGAGGGTGCTGTCACCCCAGACAGCTCCACTTTCGGGCCCAGTTTCTCTTCCCTCCCAGGCGCCAGTGTTAGTCTCATCGTCACCTCCTCCTCCCAAGCATAGAGACCCGGAACCTCAGAAAGCCCCTGCGGGCAGCATCTTCTCTTCCAAAACTTCACCAGAGTATCCCTCTGAGGAAGTCCCTCAGAAGAGACTGTGCAAGAGGAAGCATATACACTCCTCTTGAGTCTGTCACATCAGATACCGATCTGGATGATTCAGAAGGTTCCCCCTCTGAGGATGTCTCGTTTGTTGACATCCTTGTGACCCTGAAATAGAGGGGTGGCTGGAAGCCCACCAACCTTTCAGAGGATGAATTAGTATACCCAGAGGCTTTTGTGTCTCACTTTTCCAGTTCCTGGGTGACTCCCCCTTACGACCAATTGCTTAATGTTATATCTTGTAAGGCCTGGACTTCCCCTGCTACAGTAGAGCCTGTTCCTCTGAGGCCCAATAACTTTATCACTGCCCCTACTGAGAAGGAGTTCCTAACCAAGGGCATCCCCATAGATACGATGATGGTGGCAGTGGCTACTAAGAAGGAGTTGTCCGAAACCTCCTCGTCTGTTCATCCTCCCAATAAAGATTCATGGACTATGGACATATATTTATTTAACATTTGTTAACTGGGAAAGTCCAACTTGGAACAAAGCCAATTTTCAGCGGAGGCCCGGGGAGAAATGCTCCAGATGAATGTCTTTGTAACGAGATATGGAAAGCGTGCTTTTTCTTTAGCGGCCTTTACCCTACGATTGCTGAATTACCTGACCCACTTTACGAGGCTTCAAAGGGATCTCCTCAAAGAGCTAGGAGATACTACTCAGGGTACTGTAGCTCCGGGGACCACGGACAAAGTTTCCTCACAGCTCTCCACCCTCAACTCAGTTGTCAACTTCTCCATGAGACTGATTTCATATGCAGCAGATGGAGCGAGCAAGGCAGCAGCAACAGGAATTCCCCTAAAGAGACATTCCTGGATGCATCTTTGCAACTTTGCTGAACCCTTCAGGTCTTCCTTCACCAACGCCCCCTTTGATGATTCTTACCTCTTTGGACCAAAGGTGAATGAAACTTTGGCCAGGTGCAAGCAGGATAGGAAAACTTTGTCTGCTGTTGGAGTCTTTTTTTCCGCCCCATCCAGACCTTATCCCAAAGGTCAGAAAAGTGGAAAATGTGGTTCTGTAAGTCCCAAAAAAGTTTTTCTGATGCCCATGGTGACACCTACCTTGGGGGCAGAGGGGGAGGTAATAATGTAAGACGCCAACCTCGCAGCAGAGGGGGCCCACAAAATCAGGGCGACAGAGATGCATTCTTTGGCAGACCCTTCCAGCGCTCCTGAAAAGAGGCCCGTCTGCTCTTCCCTGGAGGCAGTCAGGGGATGCTTGTCACTGTACCCAAACGCCTGGCTGGAAATCACTCAAAACAGATAGGTACAGTCAATCATACCCAGAGGTTATTACATTCCCTTTTCTACTCCTCCACCCATAAATCAGTCCATTCCAGACGCCCCATTCAGTCAGAGAGATGAAGCAACTGCAGTAATGCACAGGTTGCTAGAGAAAAGAGTCATCCAAGTGGTCCCCGCTGACCAAATCAGATCCGGAACTTACTCAAGGTTCTTTTTAGTTCCAAAAAAGACAGGGGACTGGAGTCCCATTCTGGGTCTCAGCAGACTGAACAAGTCTGTAAAAAAATCAAAGTTCCAGATGGTGACACTGCAGTCTATATTCCCTTTTCTCAGGAAAGACGATTGGCTGTGCTTGGTAGAGCCCCAAGATGCATACTACCATATAAAAATGGACAGATGATCCAGGAGACACTTGTGTTTTCAGTTGGGAGACGGTCATCACCAATTTCGAGCCCTGCCCTTTGGTCTCACTACAGCCCCCAGAGTGTTCACCAAATGCATGGCAGTGATTACGGCTCACTTGAAACATCAGGGATTCCATGTGTTTCCATACCTAGACGACTGGCTCCTGTCCGCCACCACCAAACATCTACTACTGAAAGCGAGGGATGAAACAATACTTCTTTGTGTCAGGCTATGCATTACAATAAACCTCAAAAAGTCTGCCTTGTCACCTCTGCAGCATATTAGTTTCTTAGGCGCAGAATTGGATTTAACAAAAATGGTGGCAAAGCTTACCCCAGAGAGAATTCAGTCCCTTCATCATCAAATTAGGGTCTTGATATCAAAGCAGAGGGTTCAGGCAAGGTATGTATTACAGGTCCTGGGCACCATGGCAGCTGCAATCCTCCTAGTTCCTAGCATGGCTGCACATGAGGGTTCTACAGTGGTTACTCTTTACCCAGTGGTCCATGCAAGATCTCCCTCTATCACACCGGATAATCATTACGGACTCGTACAAGAAGGATCTTCTCTGGTGGCTACAAATGGAACAGTTGTCTTTAGGCCGCCCATTTGTATTTTCAGAGCCGGTAGCAGTACTGACATGGACGCTTTCCATCAGGTGGGGAGGGGGGTCATTATCTGGGAAAGACGGTCCAAGGCTTATGGCAAGAACACGAGAGCCAATTGCACATCGATTTCCTAGAGATGAGAGTGGTGCTGTATGCATTGCAGGCATTTCAGGATTCTCTTCCGATAGGAACAGTTGCAATTCAAATGGACAACATGTCAGTATTGTGGGTGGTACATAAACAAACAGGGAGGAACCAAATCATATCCCCTATGTCGAGAAGCACAACAGGTGTGGCAATGGGCTATCACTTCTCAATGGTTTCTGATAGCGATGCATATCCCTGGCAAATACAACGTGATAGCGGACAAACTCAGCAGAGTGATTCTGTTGCCTCCTGAGTGGTCCGTAAAACTAGATCTTCCAGAGATGGGGCCAGCCTTGCTGTGACCTTTTCACCACTTCCATGAATGCCAAATGCAGCAGCTACTTTGCCCTCATTCCCCTTCTAGGGAAGTCATCAAGGGATGCACTTGTTCATGATTGGCACCCGGGACTTCTCTATGCCTTCCCCCTTTCCCTTAATACCCAAAGTACTTCAGAAAGCCAGCACGTTGAAAAGCACCTTGATACTCATTGCACCTTACTGGCCTCGACAAATTTGGTTCCCCTTTCTCTGGGCCCATCTTTTGGAGGAACCATGGATTCTGGACCCAGTTCCAGACCTTTTAACCCACTCATCAGGAACGTTCCATCTGTCCATCCAGACCCTCAAGTTGACAGCATGGCTGCTTCAATTCCACGTTTAGCCAGGTGTTACAATTTTTCCTCAGCAGTTAAACATATCTTGGTTTCTTCCTGTAAACTATCTACAAGGAAACTGTATTCAAGCAAATGGAAAAGATTTTCCTACTGGGCTGTTAAGCACAATATAGAACCTTTTATCTATTACCGCAGTTCTAGAGCTTCTCAACAAACTTTTTGATGAAGGGGCAGCAGCAGCTATCATCAGGGTACAATTAGCAACCATTTCTAATTTTCATACTGGTGGGAATGCCTATCATGTTCCACAGGTTATATAAGGCCTTTTTGAATGGTACCTTCTAACTCAGACCCCCTTGGGACCTAAATTTTGTTTTTTCTCTCTTCGTGCTGCCACCCTTTGAACCTGCATCTTCTTGTGATATAAAGTTTTTGTCATGGAAAACTCTTTTCTTAATAGCCATTACCTCCCCAAGATGAGTGTTGGAACTCCAAGCACTCTCTATACGCCCTCCTTATATAGTTTTTCACAAAGACAGAGTGTCCCTAAGAACTAACCCCTCTTTCCTACCGAAAGTCTGTTCCAAAAACAATCTGAATCAATCTATTGAATTACCAGTGTTCTTTCCCAAGTATAGCGACAAGGCAGAATACAGATTGCATCAACTAGATGTACAGAGACAGCTACGTTTTTATTTGCATAGGAACAAAGATTTCAGAAAGTCTGACCAGATTTTTGTGTTCTTTTCACAAAAAAAGAAAGGGATTGCCAGTTTCTAAAGTAACCTTGTCTAAATGGCTTACAGACTGCATTTCCTTCTCATACAGTAGTAATAATAACAGAAAATTACCAGGCAAAGTGAAGGGCCATTCTACAAGAGTGGTCTCAACGTAATCTGCTTTCCAAGCTAGACTTCCTATGGACTCTATTTGTGCAGCTGCTACATGGATAAGGCCTCATGGGTCTATATTATTATCTCGAATGTTTAATAGTTTGAATGCATAAAGATCAAACTTTATTCATCGAACTATTAAACAATTGAAAGCCTATAAAAAAATTGTAAAACAAAAAAAAAAAGTAAAGGGTAAACTAAAACCTTTCCTGCTTGGTATTTATTTTGCAGGTAACCAGGCAAATGTTTGTGAAGCATCTGCTCTAAATAGATTCATAGATTAATAATTTCCTACTAGGCTAATGACCCAGGGGGCCTCTCTAAGCCTAACCAAGATTTCCCAAAAGAATAATGACGTCCTTTATCCAAATAAGATATTGAGAGCTAAGCATTTAAAAGCTACCTCTACCCATAAGAGACATGGGTGCCAGGCCTGGTGTAAATTTCCTATACCCCATCCATTATTCTAGGTTATACTTAAATTGGGTAATAGCTGAACTCAGCTTCACATGGATGGAAAGCCTTTTCCATAAGAGAGGCATCCTCTGGGACATATATCCATCTCTCCAGCATGCTCTTTTTAGGTCACAGACAAAATTCAAGTCCCCAGATCTTATATTTCTGGTACTTTTTGACTTAAAATATGCAGGAGATTCATGAATGTGGGGTTTACATATACCTTGTAAGCCAGACATAGATTACCACTCAGCAGTCAATAGGAGAATGAATAGAGGGAAAAGCTTGTAAGGCACTCTGCTTAAGGCAGGTTTGTTACACCTTGTATTATTTTTTGTGCGGAACTACTGAGGTCACTGTAGTTGCTGCATATGCCTGGTCTGGTGCATACCGAAGAGCCATTGTACTCTATAAGTTGTCTGATAAGGGCTGAGTACAGTGGGGTAATGACATCTTTAGACCTAGATGCCATGCCCTTACTTATAAGTTGCACAACATAAAAGGATTTCCTCAACACTGTGGCCATGTGGTGGTTGAAGGTAAGGCTACTATCTATGTGCTTACCCAGATCCCTGACCACTGGGTCGACTCTCGGGGGTGGATTATCAACATGGCGATTAGCCAGTATGGGTGACTTCTCAAAGGGTATAACTATGCATTTCTTAGCATTCAATTTAAGACCATGGCTTTGACACCATTGGTTAGTCAGAGATAGGCCTTCTTGAAGAATGCTAATGTCTGTAGGGGAGTTGATGACCACCCACAGCTTGCAATCATCTGCAAACTTAGTCAGCCATGAACCTTTAGCATTTGCTTCCATTTCAGAGAAGTAGATGCCAAAGAGGAATGGACCCATCACCCAGCCCTGGGGAACTTGGCTAGTGACTGACCTCTTGTTGGAGGTGACCTCACCCATTTTGACCTCCTGGGTCCTATCAGTGTGCCAGTTGGCTATCCAGTGGATTTATGCCTAAATTATTGAGCTTTTTTATAATGCCTGAGTGGGAAATTATCAAAAGCCTGGGTCAGGTCGAGGTATGCTGTATGCACAGTCTTGCTTTCATCCCTTTCTTTAGTTACTCTCTCAAAGAAGTCCACCAAATTTAATATGCATGACCTTCCTTTAACAAAGGCAGACTGTGGGTCCAGCATTTTCTGGTTAACTATGCCCTTATTTATCATGTCCATGATGATTCTTTCCATGGCTTAATACATATTGATGCAGTGTTTTTGGCCTTGGCAAGTGCGTTCATGACTTGCTCCCTAGTAATGGTTAGGGGAATTGTGGTAAGCAGTATTTCCTTTGGACTATCAGGGCAGAGTGGGGTGAGAAATTTGACCTGAACCTGTCAGCCAAACGTTTGGCTATTGCCTTTGGTTCAATGTGGATGATGCCATTTACAATAAGTTCCTCACTTCATTGCATATTTCCCCTTGGGTTACTGACATGGCTGTAGAAAGTCCTTTGCCTGAGAAGCTATTTTTTTCTTCAAATTTAGCCTTTGAAATATTAATTAACCCTCTTAGCTGCCTGTTTAGAGGGCTTTTATTATGAAGGGCATTGTTTCTACTATGCTTGGCCAAGATGTTTTTTTCTTTTGTTGTTTAACTGATTGATAGTGTGATTCCACCAGGGTGGCTGGTCTTCTGAGTTTGTCTTGTTCTTAATACGAGTGGACACACCTTGCTTTATACAGCTATCAATATGGCTGTTCAGATTTTGTAAATAGCTCAGCATATGCTATGGTGATTACTGGGTTTAGGGCCGCTTGGAATTTAGCCAAAGTGTCACTTAGTAGAGAGAGGTTAATCTTCGAATAATTCCTATAAGTTTTTGGTTTTGCTGGGTCCATGGATTTAATTTTTACTTCAAGCAATACTGCCTTATAGTCAGATCTGATGAGTGAAGACATTACATTGGGTGGGGCACATCATTCCCCCATGTTTATGAGTACAAGATCAAGGATGTTTGTACCTCTGACAGGAGAATAGACCAACTGTTCCAGGATGTTGATATTAACAAAGTTTAGGAACTGCTGAGCCTGTGCATTAGAAGTGGTGTAGGATTCCCAGTCTATAGAGGAGTAGTTGAGATCCCCCATGAATATTGTATTGGGTTGAACAGTAAGAGACTGAAACACATTGATAGGTAGTATCGGTTTCCTGGGGCATTGAAGGGGACCTATAGATTGCAAGGATATGCTATGTGACCCTGTTTTTGGTGAGCTGCACATTTATGAGTTCCAGTGGGTAATACACTTTAACTAGTCTGGATTTGAGGTTGTTTTTAATGTAGACTGAGACTCCTCTACCATTAGTTTCCTCCTGTGTGATACTGGTCTAAAGGTTTGAAAGGCATTATAACCATGCATTGCCGGGGTACTCTCTTTGTCTTTAAACTATGTCTCCGTTATTACACAGATGTCTACACTGTCCTGGGAGAGGAAGGCTTGCAGGGAGTATAGTTTCTTAAGACTTCTAGCATTGAACAGTACCACCTTCAGATATTCCTTCTTAGGTTCAGTTAAATTGGGAGGTTTATCAGTTTGACATTGCCTAAAAATACATTATGGGGGTGGAAAAAGTTTTTGCCAATATCGAAAAGCCTAGAGGGGATAAGTGCAAACCATCCCTGACAAAACAGTGTAATCTATCAACCATGTCCTACCGGGCCTTCAAATATAGTACCCCCTTGGACTAACACCAGAGGCTAAGCCAGTTGTTAAAATCAATCATTTTCTGTTGGAATGTGGCATCATCCATGGAGAAGGTAGTGTGCTGCTCAGTGCTAGGCTCATACCTGCTTAAGACACATAATTAGTGAGCTTGATCATGTCACGCTTCATATAGTCTAGGGAGGTATGTCTCAAGTCATTAACACCCACATGGACTGTAATACTCAAACTGGTACCTGTGGTTCAATGAAGCGAGTGCCAATGTGACTTGTTGGATCCTAGCCCCAGAAAGGCAGCTAACTGTGACTCTCTCCTTACTCAGTCTGGTGAGGGGGACATCAGTGTGCCTCACTATAGAATCATCAATGACCAGAAAATCTGGCTGTGTGCTGATTTGCCTAAGGGCTTAGCAGTAGAGGCATTGGATACTGTGATGATATGTGTAGCTGTGGATGGTGTTTTATGTTTGTGATAGCTGAGAACTATTTTTTTGATAATGCTGTGCAGGAGGACTTAATGTTTTAGGAAGATTACCTGTAAGTGTCTAAGGATAAGTAGTTATATGTGTAGGGTCTTTACCCTGTGCAGTAGGCATGGTGCAAGTGTCACTGACAACCTCTGTAGGATTAGTTTTTGTAGTATAAGAGAGTTTAGCATCCACCATTAAAGTGTATTTATACCTCTTGCATGCATTGTGTGTTTTATTAAGAATAAGTGGGTTATTATTGTATATGAGGCAGTCGCTACAGTGCCTCAGAATACCCACCTCAATCAGATTGTGCACAGAGAGATTTGTGAAGTGGATATCCATGGCTACAGACCTCCTATGGAGGAGTGAGGGAAATTTAAATATTAAACACGTTAATAAGACAAAATTTGATGAGCAATGTTGGGCTATGCACAGACTAGATACTCCAGTAGTTAAAAAAAATCTGTCTAGACAGTAAGAGTGTTTTAAGGAAACTTGAACTGCGAGAGAGTGGCATCTGCCTAGATTACAACGGGGAATTATACTGTGAGATATCGGCAACTATACAGATTACTGCATGTGCTGCTGCACAGAGATCAGCAGTTATAAATAAATACTGTATAAAAAGTAGATATTCAACACAGAAACAATTAATGCAGCTGTGACAAAAACAATGTAAAAAAAGTGCTGAAACAGTGGATATGATAATGTAAGTCTTAGCTTGCTCATAGGTTATGAGTCAACTGCTGTGCTTAAATAGCAAAGGAGGATGTCCTTCGTGGTTCACTGTTGCAGTCATGACTGTAGGGTTCTTCCTGCCAGCAGCAGCCCCCAATTGGCCAGAGTCCCAAAGTCTGGATCGGGCGTCAGCTGAGGTCGCTTTTATCCTGATGTCAATGCGCCAGAAGGTATAAAGATCTCAGCTGACGCCATTTCTCCAGTCTTGCCACGTGGTGCCCTTTGCAGTTCATTGATGCTGGTCGGCCTGTTCCTGTTTGTTTTTGGATTTAATCCCTGGATTTTCGTTTTATAAGATAAGTACCCCATTGGGGAGGTCTTTTTCTTGCTCCAGTCAGATGTCAGAAAAAGTTAATAATTGTATTTCTTGTGGGAAGCAAATACCTCATAGGGATTTTCACTCTTACTTTATTCCCTGCCTGGGTCCTGACCACGACATTGCTAATTGTGCGTTTTGTGCTAGATTTAATCAGCGTACTATTAGGCGTAGATATAACTTTGCTTTTTACTATTTTGGAAAAAGGTTTAATTATAACATGTCTTCGGATTCTTTTCCGGCTTCTGGGGTGTGTAAGAGGTGCAAGGATGCAGACAGGTCTCCGAGGTCCACAGCAAAGGATGTTACTCAGTTATTGCCAGTTGCTGGTTCGTCGGTTGTCAGTGAGGCGCCTTTGCATCTCCTGTCGTCCGCCTCTTTTGAACCAATTGCCTGTACCAACTGCGGTGTGGAGCTGATGGGGGTCTTCAGAATTGCCAGGGACTGGACCTTCGGATACTGTTCCCTCAGTTGGGTCTGGAGCCGGTAGGCAGATACCAGCTTCTGAGGGAGTTCTCAGACCATCGCAGCTTCCTGTAAATGTGGATTCAGTTTTACATTCAAAGTCAAAGTCTAAGGCTCCAGCTAAAGTGAAATGGCAAGCACAGGCACCTTTTGATCAGGGTCCTAGGCCTCAGTGGCAGATGCTTAGGATGGCTGAAGATCTCTTAACTATGATCAGGGGTTCACATCCCCCTCCTGACAAGAAGCCTAGATTACAGTCCGATTATGATTCTTCAGACCAAATTTCTGTTTCTTCTGCTTCTTCCCTTGAGCAGGATTATTCTTTTCCTCCTTATGAGGATTCTGATGCTGAAGATTCCTTTCCTTCAGCCTCTCCTCCTGAGGATTATTCTTTTGGTGAAACTTTGCATGATATGAGGGTGCATTTTCACTGGGAAGGGCAGGAATTTTCTGAATCCAAGAAAAGGCTTAGGGATTTTCTTCTTCTCCCACAGCATAGGCCTCTGGCTATTCCCCCTGTATTGGACATTGTAGATGATTTTTTCGGAAGCTTCACTCTCTCCTGATTCTTTTCCCCCTGCTCTGGTCAAACCGGATAGGTATTATAGGGTTCCAGATTCTCACAAGTTTCTTTTTAAGAATCTTTCACCTGATTCGGAAAAAAATTCTCAGGGTCCTAAGGGTGTTAAAGCGGCCTCTGCTAAAAATCCTATTCCCTCTGACCGAGAGTCCAGGGCTTTGGAGAGATGGGGCAAAAAAGTTTATACTTCTGCTACATTGTCTATTAGGGCTTTGAACTGTCAATTTCATATGCTGAAGTATCAGCAATACCTTTTGTCTGTATTTAAACAAAAGATGTCAGCTGTGTCTATTGGTGCGGATAATCAGGAGTTACAGGATTTATTGCATGCTATTGAACAGGTGGGTAAACATACCCTGCATTGTGGTTTTGATTCTTTGGAAGCTTCTTGTAGGGCTGCAACAACTGGCGCAGTTATTAGAAGACATGCTTGGTTAAAGGAACAAAGCTTGCCGGATCAGGTTAAAGCCAAACTTTTGGATGCCCCTTTACAGCACAATGTTCTGTTTGGGTCCAAAGCTGAAGAAGTATTAAAGAAAATGGAGGACAAAGCCAAATCTATGCAGACGGTTAAGAATTTTTTACAGGTGCAACCTCCTAGATTTAGCAGACACTGGCCAGCTAAACCTTGGTCCTTTCCGGGCTCGGACAGGTCTCAGAGAGGCAGATTCAGGCGTTTCAGAGGTAGGGGACAGGCACAGACCCATTTTAGGAATAGGCAGTGGAGTGCCCCCTCTCCCAAGGGAGGTGAAGACAAGTCTCAACCCTACCGAAAACAGTCTTTATGACTCTCCCTTTCTGGTTCCAGGGGCTCCTCTCCTGGAAGCACCTTTGGGGGGAAGGATTTCTCTTTTTTATCAAAATTGGAGCCACATAACCCGGGACAAATGGGTTCTGGACATAGTCTCAAGAGGTTACAGATTTCATTTCCACACCTTGCCGAAACCGAACGGTTGGCCAGATCTGCCAAATCATCACTGGGCAGAGGAGCAACGGCAGGTTCAGTCCCTCCTGGCTATGAGGGCCATAGAATTGGTACCAAATTTAGAAATAAGGCAAGGTTTTTATTCCAGACTTTTCCTGGTTCCCAGGAAGAAAAATTTGTGGAGACCAATCCTGGACCTTTCTGTACTAAACACCTTCCTAGATATACCAAAATTCAAGATGCTTACTCTGCAGCAGCTGCTGCCTGTGTTGGGCAAGAACACTTGGATGGTGACTTTGGACTTAAAAGAAGCTTACCTGCATATTCCTATAAGGCAAGAGTGCAGAAGGTATCTGCATTTCAAAGCGGGCTCGAAGCATTACTAGTTCTCTGTGCTGCCCTTTGGCTTATCTACTGCGCCCAGGGTCTTTAAAAGTGCCTGGCGCCAGTAATGGCGTTTTGCAGACAGAAGGGGATTCAAATATACCCTTATCTGGACAACTGTCTTATTCAAGTGGACGACAAAGACACTCTACTTCGGCATCTAGCTTTTGTGCAGCATCTTCTTCAGTATCTCGGTTTCACAGTGAATCTAAAGCAATCACATCTGGTACCCACACAACAGATTACTTTCCTGGGTGCTCTTCTGAGTACTACAAGCCAGATGGCTTCCTTGACACCAGACAAAAAAGTGCAACTGGCTTCTTCTTTCCGACACCTGGCTTCAATGAAACAGCTGACTGCAAGGAAAATTCTGCAGGCTTTGGGTTACATGGCTTCCTGCATTCTACTAATACCATATGCAAGACTGCATATGAGGAAACTGCAGTGGTACCTCAAGAGTGTATTGTCTCAGCATTACCACAGTTTGGAAACATTGATCATGATTTTGCCTTGTCTCCAGCAAGAGTTTCTTTGGTGGGCCGAAGCCTGTCTACAGAACCAGGGGAAGCCTTTTTGTCCTCCACCGACCAACCAAGTTCTGACAATGGATGCTTCAGATTATGCCTGGGGAGCCCACATGCACAGGAGATGTCTTCAGGGTGTTTGGACAAAGGAGCAAACACACCTGCACATAAATTTGAAGGAGATGCTAGCTGTACAGAATGCCCTGATAGCCTTCAGGGACCTTCTTCTACCAGGACAATTGTTGATACAGACAACAACACTACAGTGATGTGGTACATAAACAGGCAGGGGGGCTCTCACTCTTACCCCCTGTGCAGATTAGTCATGACTCTATGGTACACTGCTCTGACATGCAGTGTCGACATACAAGTGCAATTCCTGACAGGAAAATACAACACTCTGGCAGACACATTGAGCAGACACATTTCAGATCCACACGAATGGATGTTGGATCTTCGGATATTCAGGATGATTATAAAGGCGTGGGGATGTCTGGACATAGATCTCTTTGCATCCCCTCAGAATCATCATCTTCCAACATTTTGCACAAGGACCTACCACAAACTAGCATGGAAAGTGGATGCCCTCTCATTCAGTTGGAAATACCTCTCAGTATATGCTTTTCCTCCTTTTCCTCTTCTACCTCGGGTACTTCTGAAGATAAAACAGGACAGACTGCAAATGATTTTACTGTCTCCCAAGTGGCCTCGGCAATTCTGGTATTCCACTATGATGAACCTGGTTCAGGAGCCTCCCTGGATTCTGCCTCAAATCCCTCATCTACTATCTCAACGGGACGGCCGGATACTGCACAGTTATGTCAAAACTCTGAATCTAGCTGCCTGGCGGATCCAGGGTCTGTAAACACCTCTACCCTTTCCAAACAGGTAATGGATGTAATCCTTGAAGCTAGACGGCCCAGCACTAGAAAATCTTATGCGGGTAAATGGAAAAGATTTTGCTCCTGGAATCAAGTCCAGGGTGGTGATTCTGCTGTTCCAAATATTCCTCTGATTTTACAGTATCTGACAAAGTTGTTACATACGGGCCTTTCTTTTTTGTCTGTTAAGCTTCATGCTTCTGCTATTTCTGCACATTATGATACGGATCCTCCAATTTTTTCTCATCCATTACTTAAACAATTTCTTAGAGGGGCTAAGAATATTTGGCCCCCTATGAGGGCTCCTGTTCCCACTTGGGATCTTAACTATGTTTTGGAGAAATTAACCTTGTTTCCTTTTGAACCTGCAGCTTCCACGGATTTGAAATGTTTGTCTTGGAAACCTGCTTTTCTTTTAGCTATTACCTCTGCTAGAAGAATTTCGGAATTGCAAGCACTCATGGCTGTGGAACCCTTCCTTATTTTTCATGAGGACAGGGTATCTCTATGGACTAATCCCACCTTTATGCCCAAGGTGGTTTCGGCAGTGGCCTTGAATCAGTCTATTCATTTGCCTACCTTTTATCCTAATCCTCAAAGTGAGGAAGAAAGTCTTTTGCACTCTTTAGACGTGCACAGGCAGCTTCGTTTATACCTGGACAGGACCAAGATATTCCAGAAATCTGATCAGTTGTTTGTCGCTTATGCTCCTACTGTTCAAGGGAAAGCAATCACTAAGCAAACTATTTCCAAATGGATTGCCCATTGCATCAAGTTCTGTTACTCTTATCATGGCAGTCCAGTTCCTGTTAATGTTAGGACTCATTCTACCTGGGCTACTGCTACTTCAGCAGCTTTTGTTTGTGGGGTTCCTACCAAGGATATTTTGGAGGCTGCTACTTGGAGTTCTGTACATACTTTTTCTAAGCATTACAACCTCCCTCTCTATTCTAAATCCAGGGCCGGTTTTGCTTCTGAGGTTTTGCAAGGTTTTGTGACCGCTCCCTCTGTTTCTCCTCCAGCCACCCTTTCTTAGCTTTGGGACTCAACCCTACAGTCATGACTGCAACAGTGAACCATGAAGGACATAGTACAGTTGTGTACTCTTACCATAAATGTAGATGTTCGAGTGTGTTCATTGTTTCAGTCTGGGTTACCCTCCCTCCTACCCCCTCTTTTGTTTTTTCTTTGAGTATTATCCGTCATGAGGTATCTTGGCTGATGAGGTTTTGGGCATGGTTTCTTTTTTAGCCTTTTCTTTCTGGGCACCTCACATCTGGGGCAAGAAAAACTGGGGAAATGGCATCAGCTAAGGTCTTTATACCTTCTGGCGCATTGACGTCAGGATAAAAGCGACCTTAGCTGACGTCCGATCCAGATTTTGGGACTCTGGCCGATCGGGGGCTACTGCTGGCGGGAAGAACCATACAGTCATGACTGCAACAGTGAACACACTCGAACATCTACATTTATGGTAAGAGTACACAACTGTACTTTTGGTTTAAAAAAAAAAGAAAAAGCTAATCAAAAGCACCATCAAAAGCAGCACACTTCTTTTCTTTACCCAGTCCTGTGCTGTCCCAACCAAGGGAGTTCTAACTAAAGACTGTAAAAAGGTCAAAAAGGGCAGATATTAAAAGCAGAAACAATTAATGTAGTTGTGACAAAAACAATGCAAGGGTCAAGTACCAAAGTAATGGATATGGTAATGTAAGTCTTAGCATTTGTAGAGTTTAGCAGAAACCAGCAACACTCTTTTTCTGAAGTAGTGTGGTTGCCAAATGCCTTGGAGCTTCTAGGTTATGAGCCAAGTGATAAGTGCATCTTGTTTTTTTTTAAATATACAGTTACTTAAACCCAAAATGTCTAAAATCTTTGGAGATCACTAATGATACTCCCATGTTCACAAAGTAATAAAAACATTTTTTGTTTAGGGGGCAGGCCTTGTTCCAGCACCCACATTTTATGTAAGTATATACACACACAAAACTATATACACGTACACACACACACACACACACACACACACACACACACACACACACACTGCAAGTTCATGATCACACAAACTCTGACGAGAGGGTGAAAATGAGGAAAACTCATCACTCACCTTTTTTGCTTCCTGGAATCTGGACGCCATAAAACTATGCCAGGGATCTTCTAGGTGTGACTTATTATCAGTTAACTACCTAGTGACAAACAACAGGGCTCCAAGTATGCTGAATATTGTAAGTTAGGCTGTATTACGCACTCGCCTACCCAAGGACACCACCGAGCTCCAGAAATGGCTCAGCTATGTTCACGCCTGGTGCACAGATAATGATCTTAAATTAAAAGCAACCATTTTGCCCTTCAGGGATGGTGTTATCAGGAAAATAAAGGAGTGCCCAGGGGTGTTCTATGGTGTCAGACCTCAGCACCCCCCAGTTTGCCCATTAATTCCTGATAATGCTCACACTGGGGGGCATTATTCAACTAAAATAATGGGCTATCTCTTAAATTGTTTTGCATCTTCTTTATTAATATGTACTTTTCTTCTTCTTAATGTTTCATACTTGCTGTAACATATGTAATTGTTGCTAGAGGAAGTAATTTACATCTAATAAATATAAGTTATATAAATATTTAATGTACACAGACACATACACACAAACCTACATCTTTATTTTATATATATATATATATATATATATATCTATATATATATATATATATATATATATATTTTTTTTTTTTTTATTTTACATTCACTAAACAACAAAGCTGTGTTTAGTAAGCTTAAAAAATGGCAGCCATTCATTTTTTCCAGTTTGTGTTTCATGGAAGCTTGATATGTAGCTGTGAAGTGATGGACTTGTTTATACCAACTGATATTTGTACATAAATAACCTGTTGGGGAATTCTTGTTGTCCAACAGGTATCGATTTACAATTCATCCATTATGTAATGCAAAGAAATGTGTTATAATGTTTAACATCCACCCCTTTCTGCAGTGTTGTAGTTAGTGTTGCCCTGAAATATATATGGTCATGAGGCCTGGGAGCAGATACTTATGATTTGCTTTTTTTCAATCATCACTTCTTCACCATAATCAGATAATCCTTCTACTTGGCTCAGTTAATTTCCAAAGGTATTTCCTCCAGATTGAAAGAAGTAATCATACCTCTGTACTCTTCCTTTATCAGACCAATCATTGAGGATAATGTCTTCTTTGGCATGTAGCAGTGTAAGCATGTAGCTCAACCAAAAAGCCTCAGAGATTTCTAATTTAAAAAAAAAATGCTGGAAATGCAAAGCTATGTTAACAGATTAATACATCTTTCCTTGTACTGTGTCATCGTGACATCTCCCAGCTGATTCGTGATGTCTATACCTCACATTTCAGGCCATGAAAGACTCAGTCATATTTGACTTACTGTTTCTGCAAAAAAAAAAAAAAAAATATATATATATATATATATGGTTCTACCTGACATAGCCGAAACCACACAACACCGACAACCACATCACCGACACCACATATTCGACAGTCCATAAACACGAAACCACACATAACCGACAACGAAATAACCGACGGTACACAAACACGAAACCCCATACACTGCACACACCACAATAACAATTATTAAAAACAAAACACATCCCCATTCCACAAACCACACACACAACACAAGCACACCAAAATCCTTACAAGCCCACACTAAACCTTACCCTAACCCTAAGGTCCGTCACTATCGCACACTTACCTACCGCCCGCCCCTAACCCTAACTCGCCCCTAACCCTAACTCACTTAACCCACCCCTATGCCTCCCTAACCTAACTCACTTAACCCACCCTATCGCTCCCTAACCCTAACTCACTTAACCACCCCTATCTCCTAACCCTAACTCACTTAACCCACCCCTATCCCCACAGATTACCTGCTAACGTCCGTCACTACCACAGCCTTTCCCCATGTCGGCATCCTCGGCATCCGTCGTGTCGGTCTTCTGCATTGTCGATGTTCTGCCACTCGCGATCGGTCTTCGGTCTTCTGGAGCATGTCGGTCTTCTGCGCTGTCGACGAAGTCAGGTAGAACCATATATATATATATATATATATATGTATTGTCAGTACCTGCACTAAAGACCTTAATATACATCAGTGAATAAACAAAACTTGTTTGAGGGATAAATTAATTAATTTCCCAAACCATTCCTAGAATGAGCTTCTATTACATTTCAAAGTACCGCTCTGACCTCCTTCAAGACCAGTCTGGATGAATGGATGGGAAATCTTACATTTACCCGTGGCTTTTACATATGACCCTACTAGAAAGGGAAGATAGCCGTACTTAAATAAATAAATAAATAAATGAGGTTTCCTGGCTAGGAATAATATGATCCTCTGGGGCCACTTGTCTAGTATTCATCTGTGAACCTACTGTCACAAAGCAGTATGATGCACAAGTAGCTGAAGAGTTGAACCAAATCAAAATGTGGGACTACAGGAAGGCAGGCTGTCTCAGATAAATCTTTATAAAGCAAAGTACAAAAACAAAGGTAGTGTGGAGAGATGTGATACATGTTTTTTCATTGGTTAAATTGTTTCTTGCATCACACTTAAATGCAGAGTGAATTTCTGGGACTTTGTCTTTTTTTGAAAAGATTTCAAGCCTGCATAAACTAAGGCACTGCTGGTGATTCCCTGCTGGGTGAGGAAAGTAAACCTATATATATTTTTTTGTCTGTGACTAATAGAGCTACTTTCTGTTTTATTTGCTACATTTTGTTTTCTGTTTTAAGAAATTTGCTTTCTCTGGTGTTTTTGTTCTGTGTGTGAGATAGACATAAATTACTTAGGCTGCACATTTTGCATGCTTTTTCATTGGTTAAATTGTTTCTTGAGTGATACTTAAATACACAGTGAATTTCTGGGTCTTTGCCTTTATCTGAAAAGATAAACAGAAAGCAATGCTGGTGATTCCTTGCTAGTTTTTCTCACCCACCTTCCCGGTTATTGATCTAGTTTCTAAACCTGGCGTTTTTAAGCTGCCCACCCCTACTGTAAATTGAGCTTAATAAGCTCCTCCTTTTCTACACTGCTGTTGTTACCTTGAATTATTTATTTGCCTTTCCTTGTACTCATATTGAAAAAGTGCATTTTGCCTCTCATTGTCTGTTCTACTGATTTACTTGATCTGAATTCATTATCTAGCTATCTGTTGGATGAAGTAGTGTATTTTTACACTCTAGAGAGCACTTATATTTACATCAAGAGTTGAGTGGACTTTCCATCTAGTTCACTGAGGGGTAACCTGGTCTGATTAGGTTGAGGAAACACTTTAGATTTCTGTGGGTAATTTTATTGGCCAGAGGGCTTATTAATCAGCTTATCTTGTTTTTAGTGCCTGTATATATTCTGTTCAATTGAGTGGCTTTTGGCTCATATCTACAAAGCAAAGTACTTTTATTGAGTAATCACATTTTTATAAACTGTTTAAATTATACTGCTGTATCTGAAGCCCATTTGTGGTAGCATTTCATATCTTTTAAGTGTGTTTGTCATAGCATTTCACTCTGGACACTTCTTTAGTGGGATTTTACATCAGAAGGACTGGGATTATTCATCTAGTGGTAGTAGTTGCTTACCTGGTCTATTTGAGCTGGGAAACACACTAAATGGCTATAAGTATTTTTTTGCACTTCTCTTAAATATTGTGACTGTACTTCAGCAGTTTAAAACAAAAAAACACTGTACTGTCTTCTGCTGCTTTTAGCAGTTAATTGCACTGTATTACACTGTGTGTTAGTTGTAGGGCTGTTATAGCTAGTTCATGTGGTCTTGTTACACCAAACTAGCTATTTTACATTAAGAAGGTGTTTTTCTGCGCCCGTGTGGCAGGAGTATGCTGATCTAACCTGTCTGAATTGGGGATTGTTGGTGAAAGGCTTATTGTGTGCTTTCCTGATTGGTAGGTAGTTTAAAACTTGATCTGAAGTAGTTACTTCATTTGCTCTGCAACCTGTGGGTATCGGATCCGATCTCGGATCCGAGCCGGCAGCTTTCCAAGCTACAAGATCCGAGCTCCTAGCTCCTCCCCTACCCATAATCCCCTGCTATGTGCTACATTACCTCAGATCGTTTTTTTGCCGCGGCTGAAGCAGCTACTTTTGAAGAGCTCCTTGGCTTTTTGGTGAGATTGAACCTTTTTCTTTTTTCTGTAAAAAAAAATCTTTTTCTTGTGTGAGAGTGTGTAGTTTTTTCTGGGTTAGTTAGCGAAAGTGTAGTTAGTTAGATACCTTTGTTCCCCCTTTCTAACTACTTTTTCTGTTAGTTCCCGCCTTTCACCCTCCCCCCTCTTAGTGTTTGGGTGTGTTTTGGTGTGAGTGGTGTTATGGCTGAAGGGCCTAAGGTGGTGTTCTCAAAATGTACTGAGTGTGGCCATAAGCTTTCGCCGGTGGATGACCACACTCAGTGCGTTTTATGCTTGGGGGCGCCCCACCTGTCATCGACCTGCACAATCTGCGTGGCCTTTAATCCCCGAGCTATTAGGGACAGGAAGAACAAGCTGATCCTGGCTGGCTTGTTGTCTCAGGAATCAGCTTCTTCTTCCTCCCCCTCTCAGGCACAGGCTGTCTCCACAGCCCTCGTGCCTTCTGGGCCCCTGACTCAACCTGGGACTCAACCTCCCTCTTTGGGTTTGAGTTCGGGGGATTCAGGTACCTCCACTATGGTGGAGAAAAGACACAAGGACAAGGGACATAAGTCCCACAAAAGGCGGGCTGAGACTCAACCCTCAGCCTCGCCGTCTAAGCTGGCTAGGTCTCCCTCGAGGGGCTACGGATCCTCCCCCTCTCGGCTCCGTTCACCTCGTTTTTCTCCGGAGCTGGAGGAGGAGGATCGGTCTCCCTCGAGGTCGTCGAGGCGACCCTCCCGGCCCGCCTCAACGACTTCTTCAAGATCAACCGGAAGCCTCACTGAAGCAGATATGGATCGGATGATGCAACGATTCATCCAGACCCAAATGCAGATGGGGGTGCTCTTGCCTCCCCCCCCTCTGGGGGGGGAGCGCGGCCTCCATATTTGCTCCGATTACTCCTTCTCCGACCCGTTTTCAGGTCTCGGAGTTATCGGATCCGGGCCCTTTCGGAACTGGGGATTCGTCGGCGCCGATAGCTCCGGTCACTTCGCCGACTGTGCCTTCGAGTCTGTCGGATCCGAGCTCTCGGGGCCGAGGGCTGAGCATCGGATCCAGGGGAGCTGGTGTGTCTTCGGCTCCGTTGGGTTCGGAGCACATCTCTCTCTCGGCTCCGGCTGCATCGGCTCCGACCCCGATCCCTACCTCGGAGCCGAGGAGATTGCTCTCGGAGCCTGGCGAGAGTAGCTCTCCTTCGGCTTTTGAAGTTGTGGAGAGGGTACTGTCGAGGACCTCCAGGTCCCCGGTTCTGGCGTCGGATCCTCCCATACCCCCACTGCATGTGGGTCTATCCTCCATCATCCAACCATCGGGACAGCCTGCTCAAGCCCTCCAGTTGGTTCCCTTAGAAGAACAAGACCCTGTTGACGAGCCCTCTTCGGACAGTCCCACCAAGGAGGTCCCTCGGAAACGTCGGTGCAAGAGGAGGCACCTGGACTCACCCGAGTCCGTCACAACCGACACGGATTTAGATGAAGGGGAAGGTTCCTCAAGGTCACCCCCTGAGGATGTCTCCTTCGGAGACATCATGGAAATGTTGCGTATTAGAGGGGTGTGGTCTGCCCAAAAACCTTCCGCAGATGAATCCATGTTCCTGGATGCATTTGAGGCAGGCCCTTCTACCTCCTGGGTGTCCCCCCCGGCTGACCCCCTGGTAGACCTCATTACTACCAGGGCGTGGAAGGAGCCCGACACCGTGGAGCCTATCCCGAAGCGACCAGACAAGATCCTTAGCCCCCCAGTGGATAGATTGTCTTGGGCCAAAGGAACCCCAGTGGATGCCATGCTGGTGGCGGCTGCCACCAAGAGAGAACTCGCGCAGGAGAGTTCTTCGGTTCACCCGCCAGATAAGGAATCTCGGGCACTGGACCGCATTGGGAAGCGGATGTTTAGTTCACCGACCTTTTCTGTAAGGGCGCTTAACTATATGGCACATACCATTAGGCTGCAACGACACTTAATTAAGGAATATGCTGCAGCCCCCCCGGAGTCCATGTAGGTCGAGAACAAAAAAGTTTTCTCGACTCGTATGGCCACTCTGAAATCCATCTCTAACACGTCCATGCGTCTACTCTCCCATGCCACGGAGGGAGCCGCTAGGGCCAGCGGAGCCGGGGTCATCTTACGACGTCACTCCTGGCTCCGTCTTTGCGATTTCACGGATCCCTTCAAGGCGTCCTTTGCGAATGCACCCTTTGACGGATCTTCGCTCTTCGGCAAGACCGTACGCGAGACGCTGGTCCAAAGCGAGAAGGATGGGAAGACGCTGTCTGCCATCGGGGTCCGCTTCTCTAATCCCCAACGATCCTTTTCTAGGAATCAGAGGGGACAAAAGAAGCTGTGGTTCCGTAAGTCTCAGCAATCCCATCCGGCTTCGGACCCCTCGTCCTCTAGAGGCAGAGGAGGACAAGGAGGACGCCGGCCCAGAGGCAGAGGGGGACCGCGTAACTTCGGGTCCAGGGAACCCTGCCCGGATAGAGCCGCGCAGCAGCCTTGAGGGCTTACCCGGCTGTCCCTCTCTGGAGGCAGTCGGGGGGCGGTTGTCGGAGCACCTGTCAAACTGGGAGTCCATTACGACAGATCGATGGGTGCTCCGCATCATATCCAGAAGTTATACCATCCCCTTCATAAACCACCCTCCCTCGACCAGACACCTCCCTGATGTTCCACCCGATCGAAGGGAGGCAGCAGCTTCAGAAATCCTGAAGTTGCTAGAAAAAAGAGCCATCCAGCCCATCCCCCCAGACCAGTCCTGATCGGGTTATTACTCCAGGTTCTTTTTAGTGCCAAAAAAAATGGGGGACCTAAGACCCATTCTAGACCTCTCCACTTTGAACCTGTTCATTCCCAAAGAAAAATTCCGGATGGTCACCTTCCAATCTATTCTCCCCCTTCTGCGGCAGAATGACTGGATGTGCTTGATAGACCTCAAGGATGCGTACTACCACATCTTGATGGACAGACGATCCAGAAGGTTTCTCCGCTTCTGGCTGGGAGCCAGTCATTACCAATTCAGGGTTCTCCCGTTCAGCCTCACCTCAGCCCCCAGGGTGTTCACAAAGATCATGGCAGTATTTGCAGCCCACCTGAGACTTCAGGGCATTCAGGTCTTCCCGTACCTAGACGACTGGCTCCTTACCGCCACCAACAGGCATCGGCTCTGCCTGGCAAGAGATTATGCTCTGACCCTTGCCCAGAGCTTAGGCATCTCTGTAAACCTCCAGAAATCCTCTCTTTGCCCCGTACAGGTCCTGGAGTTCATAGGGGCCAAGTTAGATACCCGCATTTCTCGAGCTATGCTAACTGCGGACAGGATAAACAGCTTGTCGTGTCAGGTGCTAATTCTTCTTCAAAGCCCGGCCCAGGAGTCGGAATTAGTTCTGAGGGCACTAGGATCCATGGCAGCAGCGATCAGTCTCGCCCTTCATGCGCGTCTGTGAATGAGGATTCTGCAGTGGACCCTTCAAGTTCAGTGGTCCCTGCTACTCCATCCGTTGAATACTCTGATTCCCCTAAGCAGAGTTTGCAGGCGCTCCCTTCTTTGGTGGCTGCACACCCCAGAGCTGAAGGAAGGGAGGCCTTTTGTTGTCCCTCCCCCCCAAGCCACGCTGACCACGGACGCTTCTCGCCTCGGGTGGGGGGGCATTGTTTGGGCAGAACCGTCCAAGGCACGTGGACTCCCCTGGAGACCGCTTTGCATTTCAATGTCCTAGAGATGAGGACGGTGCTTCTAGCGTTGCAAGCTCTCCACAACCTTCTACCTCTGGGGACTATTGCAATCCAGACAGACAACATGTCAGTGGTCTGGTACATAAACAAGCAAGGAGGAACCAGGTCCTACCCACTTTGCCGGTAGGCTATGAGAGTGTGGGAATGGGCGATATCCACCAACCGCTTTCTGGTAGCAATGCACATTCCGGGTCGGTCCAACATTTTGCCGGACAAACTGAGCAGAGTGAATCTCACTCCGTACGAGTGGTCTCTCAATCCATCAGTTGCGAAGCAGATCTTCCGCAAATGGGGTTGGCCTTGCTGCGATTTTTTTGCTTCTCCCTTAAACACAAAATGCAGCGAGTACTTCGCAATACTTCCCCCCGAAGGGGAGAATCACAGAGACGCTCTAGTCCATGCTTGGCCGTCCAGTCTACTATATGCCTATCCACCCCTTCCACTCATGACTAAGTTCTTACAGAAAGCCCGTCGGTTGGGGAGCAGAGTTATCCTCATAGCCCCATTCTGGCCTCGCCAGATCTGGTTCCTGTACCTGCGGTCTCGCAGTGCATCTCCGCCATGGATACTGGATCCCATTCCAGACCTGATTTCACATCCGGCGGGATTACAACCCCCGAACCTGGTGAACCTCAAGCTTGCGGCTTGGTTGCTCCAGTTCCACTGATGGCTAGGACTCCCGGTATCTCATCTCCTGTTAAGGCCATTCTAGTCGCAGCACATAAGCCGACTACTAGGAAGATTTACTACAGCAAATGGAAACGTTTCTCTGTCTGGGCTAAAGATAGAGGCCTGGATCCATTTACAGTTCCTATTCCTACTATTCTAGACTTCCTGTCTCTGATATTCCGACAAGGAGCAAGTGCTTCAACAGTTAAGGTGCAATTGGCAGCCATCTCCCATTTCCATGTGGGAGATGGACTAGGATCTTTGGCTTCTACAAAATTATGTAAAACCTTCTTACGGGGCGTTTTCCTCTTGAAGCCTCCGGTGAAAGTGGTGGTGCCTCCATGGGATTTGGCCTTAGTCTTACAAGCCTTGACAGGCCCACCCTTTGAACCCATGGCTTCAGTTCCATTAAAGTTCTTGTCCTGGAAAACAGCCTTTTTGGTGGCCATTCCTTCAGCCAAAAAGGTGTCAAAACTTCAAGCCTTATGTATGAAGCATCCTTATCTCATTTTTCATAAGGATAGAGTGTTCCTTAGGACTAATCCGTCGTTCCTACCTAAGGTGGCTTTGGAGTCAAATATCAATCAATCAATAAACTTACCCGTGTTCTTCCCAAACTTTCAGAATAAAGGAGAATACACATTGCATAAATTGGATGTGCACAGACAACTGCGTTTCTACCTGCACAGGACTAAGGATTTTCGCAAGTCGTACCAGTTGTTCGTGTCATTTGCTAAATCAGCCATGGGTAAGGCCATTTCCAAAGTGACTGTAGCCAATTGGATTTGTCAATGCATAGTCCACGGGTACTTATCTGCAGGCAAACCAGTTCCTACGGGAAATCGCGCTCACTCTACGAGGGCTGTGGCCACCTCTGCAGCCTTCTGGTCTAGGATCCCCTTGGATGACATATGCTCTGCAGCTACCTGGTCCTCTTCACATACATTTATTTCTCATTATAAGTTGGATATGGTATCGAGAGGTAGGGCTTCCTTTGGCTCTGCGGTGCTTCGGAATATCCTTCCAAAGGCCGCCCAGGGTTTCTCCCTAGGTAGCTGGGGACTCTGTCCCACAGGTTGCAGAGCAAATGAAGTAACTACTTCAGATAAAGAAGTTATGTACTCACCATAACGTTCCATCTGAGTAGGTACTTCATTTGTTTTTTTGCACTTCTCATATATACTGTGACTGTACTTTAGCAATTTCTTAAGCTATTTACAGTTATATTTGGACTTTATAGCTAAAAAAGCTGTACTGTCTACTGCTGCTTTAAGTAGTTACTTGTACTGTATTACACTTTAACTGTTAGTTGTAGGGCTATTGTAGCTAGTTCATGTGGTCTTGTTACACTTGGGCTCCAAACCAGCTATTCTATATTAAGAAAGTGTTTTTCTTCACCCTTGTGGCAAGTGTGCTAATCTAACCTGTCTGAGTTGGGGATTGCTGGTGAACTGCTTGTTGTGTGCTTTCCTGATTGGTAGGTAGCTTAAAACATGTTTCTCTTTGCTCGTACTTAAGCCTTGCATTTGCACCAGCTTTGGCATAGATACTTGGAGCTCATCATTTGGCAACTTTGCTACTGATTTCTGAGAATCTCCTTTTCACCTGAATAATCCAAAAATAAGTAATGTGAGAGTGTTCAATCTCGCCGTTTGTTCTTACACATGGGTTCGGAGCCGATCCTCGGCTCCGAGTCGGCCGCTTGGCAAAGCTCTGCATCGAGAAGAAGCTCGAGACCAACCTGTCTCCCACAATTCCCCTCTGCCTTTACCTCAGATCTAGTTTGCCGCTGCAACGTTCGCATCAAATTTGATGAGCTCAGACCACCTGGCAGATAAGATTGCATTTTTTGTCTAAGATTATTAGATGTTTTTGTCTAGTTTCACCTTAGGTCTTTAGTGTGTGTGTGTGTCTGTAGTGAGTCGAGGGTTTCTATTCCTATACGTATATATTTCCTGTATATATAGTTAGTTAGTTCCCACGGGGCCTACCCCACCCACTAACTCTATTTTTGCTGGATTTGACAAATTACTGGATTTGACTAACTTTACTTGGCTATTGACATTATTGTTGGCTGTTACTGTCTGTCAAGACTGTGTAGACTTTATAACTTACTGGATTTGACTGTTGTTATATTGATATGTCTGAAAAAGCGAAGTCAGGCTTCAAACGGTGCCAATGTGGTCAGAAAATGTCTGTCACAGACAACCATAGCTCCTGCGTCTACTGTCTTGGCCCTCTCCATCTGCAAGAAGACTGCTCCATTTGTCATTCTTTCAGTGGAAGGGTCATGACAGATAGGCGCAGGAAGCTCATGGACAGAGGCCTTTTGAAGCCTGCATTTCAAGAGGCTCTTGATAAATCGGACCAGACATCTAAATCCTCGAAGGAATCGAAGACGTCGGAGCCCATGTCATCGGCTCCGAGCTCTTCATTTAAAGTACGTTCACCGGTTCCACAGACCTTGGGGCCGAGTGTCGAACTTCTGTCTGTCACCGAGCCTCGAGTCTTGGAACCGGTGACGGAGCTTCCACCTCCTGTGCTTTTGAGGTCGGCTCCGTCTTCGATTCCTTCAACGCATTCTTCTAGACCCCTCTCTGACTCCGATGTAGACCGTGTGGTTCAGAAGTTAATGGAGAATACGGCCTTGTCCAAACTTATCTCGGTCTCTTCCCAGTTGGTGTCAAGACTCGAAGGCCTTCCCTTATCTTCATCTGTTCCTCCTCCGAGGCCTATTCAGCCTTCGGAGCCAGGAGAGGCTGATCTGATGATCGTGGAGCCCTCGGTGCCAGAGCCGTCTTTTTCTCGGTCGGCACCGTTCACCTCGACTCCGACGGATCCATTACCGGAATCACAGAGCCGACGATCTATCCTTGGTTCGGGGACCGAGAGTCGGACCGATGTTTCAGTTCTGACTCTCCCTCTCGGTGCCTCGGCTCGGATCGACTCGGCTTCGTCCTCGGGGTCGATGCCCTTGGTCCCCGTCTCGGGGATCCCTCCGCTTTCTTTGGAACTGAGGGATTCTTCGACTCGGGACCCGGGGGCCTTTGACCTCATGAGGAAGGTGTTGTCGACTCAGACAACCACTTCAGCAGAGACAACTTCTCCTTCCCATAAAGGCCCGTTATCCTCCTCTGCACCCACGGCTACTTCAAAGCGTCGAGCACTGGTGTCTCAGCCGCTCCCAGAGGGAGCCCCCTCTTCCTCAGAGGCTTCCTCGGATGCCCCCCCCGAGGAAGTTCCGAGGAAAAGATTGTGTAAGAGGAGACACTTGAATTCTCCACAAGAATACTTAACATCGGACACTGACTTGGATAGCCCCCTCTTCCTCAGAGGCTTCCTCGGATGCCCCCCCCGAGGAAGTTCCGAGGAAAAGATTGTGTAAGAGGAGACACTTGAATTCTCCACAAGAATCCTTAACATCGGACACTGACTTGGATGAGTCAGAAGGGTCCCCAAAATCACCCTTGGAGGATGTCTCCTTTTCTGACATCCTGGAGATCCTGAAGCAGAGAGGTGATTGGCAAGCCCTACCCCCTTCTGAGGATGAGTCAGTCTTGCTGAAGGCATTCGGTGCTCGCCCTTCTTCCTCCTGGGTCACTCCGCCCTTCAATGAGTTGATGGAATTGATTGCTCGAAGGGCGTGGGAGACACCTGACACGGTGGAGCCAGTCCCTAGAAAGCCTAATAAATATATTATAGCCCCTCAAGACAAGGCATATCTCACAAAAGGAGTTCCAGTGGACGCTATGGTGGTGGCAGCTGCCACTAAAAAGGAGATGTTGGAGTCTTTCTCATCTGTCCATCCGCCTAACAGAGATTCTAGGACTATGGACAGGTATGGGAAGCGCATTTTTATTTCAGTGGCTTTTTCCATGTGATCGCTGAACTATTTGATGCATTTCACACGTTTACAGAGGGATCTAATCAAAGAGTTGGGAGATACCCTCCAGGGTACCACAGATGCTGCTGTCTCGGAATAAGTTACAGCACAACTCAATACCCTTACATCAATTGTGAACTCGTCCATGAGGCTCATTTCATATGCAGCCGAAGGGTCGAGTAGGGCTGCGGCTTCAGCGATTGCCCTTCGTAGGCAATCCTGGATGCGCTTATGTTCCTTTGCGGAAGCCTTCAAGTCTTCCTTTACTAACGCCCCATTTGACGGTGCCACTCTCTTTGGCCCCAGAGTAAAGAGACCCTTACCCGGTGTGAGCAAGAGGGAAAGACTCTGTCTGCTGTCGGGTGTCCGTTTCTCCACCCCATCCAGACCGTACCCCAAAGGGCAACGTGGTGGAAAAATGTGGTTTCGAAAACCCCAAGGCTCTTTCCCAGGCACACAGGGTGATGCCCCCTCCAGAGGCAGAGGGGGGGGGGCAGAGGTGGAAGACGTTGCCCTGGCGGCAGAGGGGGTCCGCAAAACCAAGGTGACAGGGATACACTCCCTGGGAAGCCTTTCTAGCACTCCAGAGAGGAGGCCCGACTGTCCTGCTCTGGAGGCAGTCGGGGGTCGCTTAGCTTTTTACCCTCAGGCCTGGCAAAGTCTTACCTCAGACAAATGGGTAAAAAGCATTATTACCAGAGGCTACAAAATCCCATTTCTATTTCCCCCATTACCACAGAAAAGACTCCCAGATGTACCGCCCCATCTGCGAGATCCTGCAGCTATAGAAATTTCAAAGCTGCTAGAAAAAAGAGTCATCCAACCAGTCCCGGCGGACCAAAGAGGATTCGGAACTTACTCAAGGTTCTTTTTAGTTCCAAAAAAGACAGGGGACTGGAGGCCAATTCTGGACCTAAGCAAGCTCAATACTTTCGTCAGGAAGAAAAGTTCCAGATGGTCACGCTTCAATCGATCCTTCCATTCTTACAGAAGGACGACTGGATGTGCTCAATAGATCTCAAGGACGCGTACTACCACATCAAAATGGCCAGAGCGTCCAGGCATCACTTGCGCTTCCAGCTGGGAGCCAGTCACTTTCAATTTCGAGCCCTGCCCTTTGGTCTGACCTCAGCCCCCAGGGTCTTCACCAAATGTATGGCAGTGGTGGCATCTCACTTGAGACGCCTAGGATTCCAGGTGTTTCCGACTGGCTCCTTACTGCCACCACCAAGCGTCGACTGATTCAGGCCAGGGATTACACACTAGAACTCTTGTGTTCATCTCAGAATTTCAGTAAATTTCGAAAAGTCTGCATTACAGCCATCACAGCATATCTCATTCATAAGAGCAGAATTGGATACTCATTGCTTGATTCTAAGGCTTCCTCCAGAAAGAATAGCCTCTTTACAAAATCACATATCTCTTCTCCTGTTGTCCAAAAAATCCCCGGCAAAACTGGTTCTGAAAGTTTTGGGTCGCATGGCAGCTTCCCTCATTGCGATACCCTTGGGAAGACTGCACATGAGAGTCCTTCAATGGCTGCTGTTCGCACAATGGTCGTTCCAACAGTTACCTCTGACGCACGAAATTCACATCACGAACATCTGCAAATCGCACCTGTCTTGGTGGCTTCAGAGTTGCAATCTCTCCGGCGGCCGACCATTTGTGCTGCCCACTCCGACAGCTACGGTGACCACGGACGCTTCCCTGATAGGGTGGGGGGGCATCTTTCAGGGACAGACAGTCCAAGGAGAATGGACCAATCTAGAGTACCATCTGCACATCAATGTTCTGGAGATGAGGGCAGTGTTTCTAGCGTTGCAACACTTTTCTCCCCTTCTACCTCTAGGGACCATTGCAGTTCAATCGGACAACATGTCCGTAGTCTGGTACATAAACAAGCAAGGAGGAACCAAATCTTACCAATTATGCAGAGAGGCCATGAGAATTTGGCAATGGGCAGAGTCCACGGGTCGCTTTCTGATAGCAACGCACATCCCGGGGTTATCCAACGTCATAGCGGACAGGTTGAGCAGAGCCATCCTGTTACCTCACGAGTGGTCCCTCAAACGAACAATTGTGGACATGATATTTCGCAAGTGGGGCCAGCCTTGCTGCGATCTGTTTGCGTCTCCAATGAACGCCAAATGCAGAAGCTACTTTGCCCTATTACCTCCTCTAGGGGAAGCCCCCAGGGACGCTCTGATTCACGATTGGCCCCCGGGTCTCCTGTACGCCTTCCCTCCTATACCTCTGATTCCAAGATTTCTACAGAAAGCCAACAACCTGGAGAGGACAATAATCCTCATTGCCCCATTCTGGCCTCGTCAAATTTGGTTTCCCTTTCTTCAAGCACACCAAATACGGGAACCCTGGATCCTGGACCCGGAGCCGGATCTACTGACCCACTCGTCAGGGGTTCCTCACCCGTCGCTCCTGTCTCTCAGACTAGCAGCTTGGCTGCTCCGCTTCCCTTCTTAGCCAGGTCTGATCTTCTTTCTCCTGCGGTTCAAAATATTCTGGTGGCTTCTCATAAAGCTTCCACTACAAAGATTTACACTAGTAAGTGGAAGCGTTTTGTATACTGGGAAACTACGAAACATTTGGATCCCTTAATAGCCCCGCTCAACAAAGTCTTGGAGTTTCTATCCGTACTATTTCACCAAGGAGCTTCTCCTGCCACTTTGAGGGTTCAATTGGCTGCTATTTCAAACTTTCATGTGGGAGAAAATGGGGCGCCTATTATGGCTCATAGGCTTTGTAAGGCCTTTCTAAAAGGGTCTTTCCATATCAGGCCACCAGTCAGGTTTCCTACACCACCATGGAATCTGAACCTCCTGTTATCACAGCTAATGCTGCCACCCTTTGAACCAGCCTCTTCCTGTTTTTTGAAGTTTTTGTCATGGAAAACCCTCTTTCTGGTAGCTATCACTTCAGCCAGACGAGTATCAGAACTTCAAGCTCTTTCCATTAGACACCCATATTTGATCTTTCACCCTGATAGGGTATCTCTTCGCACTAATCCGTCCTTTCTTCCCAAGGTTTGTTCAGTCAATAACATTAATCAATCCATTGAGCTCCCCACATTTCTCAAGAACCATTCCAATAAGCTAGAATATATGTTACACAAGTTGGATGTTCATAGACAACTCAGGTTTTACTTGGATAGAACAAAGGATCACAGAAAGGCAGATCAACTCTTTATAGCCTTTGCGGACAGCAGAAAGGGCATGGCAGTGACGAAGAGAACCCTTTCCAAATGGTTATCCGATTGTATTACTTTTGTTTATACTGCTACTGGGCAGAGTTTATCTGTCAAACCGAAAGGACATTCTACTAGATCGATATCTACATCCCTGGCTCATGCGGCCCGCCTGCCTTTGGACACTATTTGTGCGGCCGCCACTTGGTCTAAACCACATACATTCATTACTCATTACAAAGTGGATAGGGTTTCCAGGGACAGGGCAACCTTTGGTTCCACTGTGCTCAGGAACGTTCTTCCGTGAGTTTCTCAGGGTCATGGAGCTAGGGACGCTACCCATGTGTAAGAACAAACGGCGAGATTGAACACTCTCACATATAGAAGTTATGTCCTTACCATAACGTTCCATGTGGAGTGTTCATCTTGCCTTTGTTCTTACATTCCCACCCTCCCACCCAAGGTCAGGAAGAACGTCCGGTTTAGGTGTCTGGTTTGGTTCTCCCGCTTCTGTTTCTCTCAGCTGTTACTGCTGTTTTCAGCTACGCCTTAGCATGTATGTTGTGTGTTTCATTCCCGTTGGGATCTGATGTTGTTTGCAAACTAGATCTGAGGTAAAGGCAGAGGGGAATTGTGGGAGACAGGTTGGTCTCGAGCTTCTTCTCGATGCAGAGCTTTGCCAAGCGGCCGGCTCGGAGCCGAGGATTGGCTCCGAACCCATGTGTAAGAACAAAGGCGAGATGAACACTCCACATGGAACGTTATGGTAAGGACATAACTTCTATTTTCTTGCACTTCTCATATATACTGTAACTACTTTAGAAATTTATTAAGCTATTTGCTGTTATATTTGCACTTTATAGCAAAAACGCTGTAGTGCCTACTTCTGATTTAAGTAGCTAATTGCACTGTATTACATTGTATCTGTTAGTTGTACAGCTGTTGTAGCTACTTCATGTGGTCTTGTTACACTTGGGTTCCAACCTAGCTATTTTATATTAAGAAGGTATTTTTCTGCACCCTTGTGGCAGAAGTGTGCTGATCTAACCTGTTAAGTTGGGGATTGCTGGTGAAAGGTGAACCGAGGAGACTGCTTCCTCGTTGGCTCCAATAGTCCCCTCGGAGCCGTCAAGGACTCAAAAAAGACAGAGGTCCCCTTCATTATAGTCCAATCATTCGGCTCCTCGGTCTCCCCTCCTGCAAAGTGACCGTAGTCATAGATCTTCACACTCCTCTCAGTCCTCCAGGCTCTCAGACCATGAGGTGGAGAAGAGTGGTCAGCAGGTTATTGAAGTCGCAGGCACTGGCCAAAATGTTGTCCAGCCCTCCTCAACAGGTGTCAGCTCCGTCTGTTTCTATCGATGTTCCTCCTCCGACTCCATTGAGCTCAGAGCTGGAGTTTCTTGGGGTTCGAGTCGTGGAACCATCGGCTCCGATAATGATCTCTCCTTCGGATCCGTTGTCGGCTCTGATCCCTTTGATGGGGCCTTCCACTGAGGGATCTGGGCGCCAAGACTCCCTCGTCGGCTCCGAGGGGGCGAGTGGCATCGGACCCTTGTCTGACCCCACTCTCCCACTCAGTGCGTCGGCGCAGGTGCGCTTGGCTCCTACATCGGCTTCGGAGCCACTTACTTCAGTGCAGAGGAGGATTCCGGTCTCCTCGGAGTCGGAGTCTTCTCTTCATCATGGCAGGAACGCCTTTGATGTCATGAGGAGTGTACTGGCCTCTGAATGAGCTCCACTTTCGAACCCACTGGCTCCGTCCCCTGTAGTGCCTGCGGCAACCTCTGCCTCTCCTCCAGACCCCAAGTGTGGGGAACCGGTGCTCCAGTGCACCCCATTGGGTGTTTCCTCTTCTTCCGAGGCCTCCCCTGATCATTCAGAGGAGCCCCCTCAGAAGAGGAAGTGCAAGAGGAAGCACATTGACTCCCCCGAGTCTGTCACTTTGGATACGGATTTGGATGAATCGGAAGGGTCCCCGAGATCCCCCTCTGAAGTTGTTTCTTTTTCAGACATCCTAGAAATTTTTAAGCAGAGGGGGAACTGGAATGCCCTAGCCCCTACCGAGGACGAATCTGTATTCCTGGATGCGTTCGGTTCCCGGCCTTCCACCTCCTGGGTAAGTGGTGGCTTGAAGGGCTTGGTCAGCCCCAGATACAGTGGAACCAACCCCGAGGAGACACGGCAAGTTTATCACTGCACCCACTGATAAACAGTTCCTTACTAAGGGTGTTCCCGTAGATGCCATGGTGGTAGCAGCAGCCACTAAAAAGGAGTTAGTGGAAACTTCTTTCTCTGTCCATCCTCCTAACAAGGAGTCTAGGACCATGGATAGATACAGGAAGCGAATGTTTGCTTCAGCGACCTTTTCCATGAGGTCACTGAATTACTTATGCCATTTTACCAGGCTTCAGAGGGATCTCCTGAAAGAGCTCGGAGATACCCTTCAGGATCCATCAGCTGAAGGGGCTCAAGCTAAAGTGGCTTCTCAGCTGGCGACCCTTAATTCTGTAGTCAACTACTCCATGAGGCTCATTTCCTATGTAGCCGATGGTGTGAGTAGAGCCGCAGGTACAGGCGTGGCCCTCAGGAGACACGCATGGATGCGGCTGTGTAATTTTGCGGAACCATTTAGAGCGTTGTTCACCAACACTCCCTTTAACAGTTCCTTTCTTTTTGGACCACAGGTGAAAGACACTCTGACTAGGTGTGAACAGGAAGGCAAGACTCTCTCTGCCTTGGGAGTTCGTTTTTCCACTCCTTCCAGACCATACCCCAAGGGTCAGAAGAATGGTAAAATGTGGTTTCGGAAATCCCAGGGAGCCTCGCCTGACACACGTAGTGATTTTTCCTCCAGGGGCAGAGGAGGAAACAACAACAACAGACGCCGCCCTTGGGGCAGCGGGGGTCCACAGAACCAGGGCAGCAGAGAATCCTTCTCTGACAAGCCCTTCCAGCATCCCTGATGGGTTGCCCAGCTGCCCGCCTCTGGAGGCAGTCGGGGGAAGACTTTCACTGTACCCAAAAGCCTGGCAAAACCTAAAGCGAGACAAATGGGTACACTTAATCATATCCGGAGGCTACATAATTCCCTTCTTTCAACCCCCTTACCGTCAAGCAAATCCCTTCCAGATGTTCCACCCAATCTGAGGGCCCAAGCAGTCATAGAAGTTTCAAGACTGCTAAAAAAAAAAAGAGTCATCCAAGAAGTCCCGGCAGACCAACACGGATCCAGAACTTACTCAAGGTTCTTTTTGGTACCAAAAAAGACAGGGGGCTGGAGACCAATATTGGATCTCAGCAGACTAAACAAGTCTGTTCAGAGAACAAGGTTTCGGATGGTCACGCTACAGTCCATTCTACCCTTTCTGGGTCGGGACAGTTAGTTGTGCTCTATAGATCTCCAGGATGCGTACTATCACATCAAAATGGACAGAACTCCAGGAGGTTCCTTCGCTTCCGGCTGGGAGCCAGTCATTACCAGTTCAGAGCTCTGCCCTTTGGTCTCACCACAGCTCCGAGGGTGTTCACCAAATGTGTGGCAGTGGTCACGGCTCATCTTAGGCATCAAGGATTCCAGGTGTTTCCATATCTAGACGACTGGCTCCTTACTGCTACTACCAGGCATCAACTCCTTCAAACCAGGGACTATACAATCTCAATTTGCTACCAGCTAGGCATTACCATAAATTTCAAAAAATCTGCCTTGTTGCCCTGTCAGTCTATTACTTATATAGGAGCAGACTTAGATACAAGGAGCGTGTCTGCAAAGCTACCCTTGGACAGGGTGTCCACTATTCGCCAGCAAGTTCATGTCCTCATGCAATGCAAAAGAGTGCAAGTCAGGTACATCCTTTAAACTCTAGGTTCTATGGCGGCGGCAATTCTTCTGATACCCATAGCCTGCTTCCGCATGAGAATCCTGCAGTGGCTTCTGTTCATGCAGTGGTCTTTTCAACAGCTCCCCATGTCTCACATGATCATCATCACAGAAGCATGCAAAAGACACTTTTCCTGGTGGATGGTCTCCCCACTAGTGATTCAGGGTAGACCCTTCATTCAGCTTCCTTTGGTTGCTACGGTGACCACAGATGCCTCCCTGATAGGGTGGAGGGGGCATTATCAGGGAAGGACAGTCCAGGTCACTTGGCAGGCTCACGAGTACCATCTGCATATAAATGTCCTAGAGATGAGAGCCGTGCTCCTAGCGTTGCAAGCTCTTCAGGACTCTCTTCCTTCTGGGACCATTGCAATTCAAACGGACAACATGTCAGTGGTGTGGTACATCAACGAGCAGGGGGGAACCAGGTCCTACCCCCTATGTCGAGAAGCCCTCAGACTCTGGCAGTGGGCGATTTCCTCCCAACTATTTCTGATTGCAATGCACATCCCTTGGACGTCCAACGTCATAGCGGACAGGCTCAGCAGAGCTATTCTCATGCCTCACGAGTGGTCTCTGAATCACGTAGTTGCAGATTTAATCTTCCGCAAATGGGGTCAGCCTTGCTGCAACCTTTTTGCCACCCCCTTCAACAGCAAATGCAGCAGCTACTTCTCCCTTCTTCTGATTCCTGGTCACACTCCCAGAGACGCACTAGTCCACGATTGGCCTCAGGGACTTCTTTATGCCTTCCCTCCTTTTCCCCTGATACCGAAACTCATTCAGAAAACTATGTCGTTGGGTTACAAAATGATCCTCATTGCCCTTTACTGGCCTTGACAGATATGGTTCCCTTTTCTGCACCATCACCTTCTTGAGCGGCCTTGGACTCTGGATATGATTCCAGACCTACTGATTCATCAATCAGACGGGCTGCATCAATCCCTTCAAATGCTCCAGCTCACAGCTTGGTTGCTCCACTTCCAACCTTAGCCAGGCTTCCCAGTATTTCCCCGGTCGTTCGCAACATTATTGTTTCCTCTCATAAGTCTGCCACTAGAAGGACTTACGCTAGTAAATGGAAACGTTTTTCTTGTTGGGCAGAGGATAGAAATATAGATCCCTTCACAGCCCCTATCCACGAGATCTTGGAGTTCCTAACAGAACTCTTTCATTCGGGGTCTGCTTCTGCTACAATCAGGGTTCAATTAGCAGCCATTTCAAATTTCCATGTCAGTTTTTCTAATGCCAACATTATGTCTTATAAGCTATGTAAAGCATTTCTAAGAGGGGCTACTCTCCTCAGACCCCCAGTGAGAGATCCCCCTCCTCCTTGGGACCTTAATTTGGTACTAACCTCATTAATTATGCCCCCTTTTGAACCGGCAGCTTCCTGCTCCATTAAGTTTTTATCTTGGAAGACTCTCTTTCTGGTAGCTATTACTTCAGCCAGATGTGTCTCTGAACTTCAGGCACTATCCGTCTGTCCTCCATACTTAGTATTTCATAAGGACAGGGTTGCTCTGAGAACTAATCCTTCTTTTCTTCCAAAGGTCTGCTCAGAAAACAATTTGAATCAGTCTATAGACCTACCTGTGTTTTTCTCTAACCACACAAACAAGGTAGAATACAAGTTACATCAATTGGATGTTCATAGACAGTTGCGTTTCTACCTGCATAGGACGAAGGATATAAGGAAGTCTGACCAACTTTTCCTTTCCTGTGCTTGGGGCAAACAGGGTCTCCCAGTTTCCAAAGTGACCTTATTCAGATGGTTGTCTCATATCATTACCTTGATCTACCAACTAAGGAACAAAAACTTGTCAATCAAACCGAAGGGTCATTCTACCAGGGCCTTAGCCACCTCTGTAGCCTTCCAGTCTAGGTTGCCCATGGACTCTATCTGTGCCGCCGCTACGTGGGCAAATCCTCATACCTTTATTTCTCATTACAAGTTGGATGTGGTCTCCAGAAGTAGAGCTAGCTTTGGTTCCACTGTTCTGAAGAGTCTGTTCCAATGAGCCACCCAGGATTGTAGGTGCTAGGGACGCTGTCCTAACCAGCAAGAATGAAGGCGAGATTGACAACTTAACATAAAGAAGTTATGTACCTACCATAACGTTCCATGTTAGTTGTCTTCATCTCGCCTTCTTTCTTGCGTCGCCCCCTCCATCCCCCTATCCTGTTGAACCGAGAGGAATTCAGTTTTCACTGGCTGAGTGTTTGCTGGTTTGTTTCCTTTACTGACTTAGACAGTAGGACAGGTATGTTTAACCATTTGTTTGGAGGGGTTTCTTCCTATAGCTATGTCTGGGTTAACTATTTCAAATGAGATCTGGGTAGCTAGCGCTAGGCATCATGGGATAAGGGGTAGCCTTGAGCCAGTAAACAGCTCTCGAGCTATTGAAGATGGCCGAGTCAGAGCTGAGGATCGGCTCCGATCCCAACCAGCAAGAAAGAAGGCGAGATGAAGACAACTAACATGGAACGTTATGGTAGGTACATAACTTCTTTTTAAAGTAAATTCAACTGTATATTATGGTTGCCATCAATGGTCACACTTGTTTTCTAGACTGGAGAATGTTCATGCACTCTACCACTGTAAGGACTGCCTGAAAGTCAGATGGAGTCTTTTACCATGGATTTGTGTACCAGAAATGCATCACCCCCTGGAAGAATGCCACAAAAAAGCATAAAAGACCAGATTAGAAACAGCATTAATGTACCTAGCTGATAAGGTTGCCACCTGTCTCTCTTTCTGCAGTTCTGTCCTGTGTGTGTTGGGTGGGTAGGTGGGAGGAGACTTGAAAATGGTAAATATGATGATACTTATGTATTTTGTTTGACGTTTGTTTACTGGGATAGTCCAGTAGTCTGACTGGGTCAATAAAGAAGCTGTTTTCAGTGGAGACCTTGGGAGAAACGCTCCAATTACAGACATAATATAAAGACATGTCACAAATATATTACAGTTACATATCAAATAAAAATAGTAATTCCATATTCCAAAATTACACATGTATTCAAATATGATATAGCAGTAGCAGGTATGTAACTGGTGAAGCAGTGTAATACAAGTTTTTTTTAGCAGTTTTTGTTAAAATTACTTAACATGTGGTCAGAAGAGTTGACATTGAAAAGGATTATGCAGTGAAGAGAAATGAGTATAAAGGAAAACTGTAAAGGTGACATTAGCCAGGAGCATATCCATAAATTATTTAGATGTTTAAGGCACGTTTGAAGGCTACTAGGGCAAGGAATTGTTCTGGTATGTAGGGGGAGTGTGCTCCATATCTTTGCAACAGAGTAAGAGTATAGGTACTGCCCTGGTGTTTTATAGGGTTTGGAGATAGTAAGGAGTTTTTTGTCATCAGATCTTAGAGTTCTGTTAGGTTTTTAAGGTTTGACTATGTTGCTTAGAGCTGGGCAGGCTAGTAGTTTGTAGATTATATTGTGTAAAGTTAGGAATTGGATATAATGGAGGTGATTGGGGAGCTCAAGTCAATTAAAATCGTGTAATGGTATACAATGATGAGTGAAGATACTAGAGTCAGTGGCAAACTTTTTGCCACTTTGTAGATAGACCACCAAAACAGGAAATTCCAAACAGCAAGACAACTAGCTAGTAACCAAACACTTTTATTTTCTCTCTGATGTCTCGGCAAAATAGCCTTCAAGAAGTAAAAACTTTGCCACTTTGTTGTAACATTGTTCCATTTTGGTTCTAATGGAAGTCTGCAAGTTAATAACAATATTGGCACCATATAGTAGTGATGGGAGCAGGAAGGTTTTAGCCAGAGTGTCTTTAGCTGAGTTGCTTAGGAAGTTTTTGTTTCTATAGAGACTCCCTAGTTTTTGGTGACTTTTCTTGGTATTTTGCTGGACACGAAGGTCAAATTTCAATTGCTTATCAGTAATTACTCCCAGCAGTTTAGTGTGATGGACTATTTCAATAATTTTACTGTCAGCTGAATGGATCTTGAAACAATCTATGTCAGTAGGGTGATTTTTTTTTGGCTGGAAGAGTAAGAGATTGTTTTTGAGGGGACTTAAGGGACAGTTGATAATTAGTCAGCCAGGTTTCTATTGTAGTAAAAGTGTTTTGTGTGTTGAGTAGTAGTTGGGGTTGTGTGGGAGAATGTGCAGATGAAAGTGGAAATATCTGTATATTGAATGAGTGTTCCAGGGGATGAGGAAGTACATAGGTTATTTGTGAATATATTAAACAGCAAAGGGCCAAGGATGGAGCCTTGTGGCACCCCTGTGAGGTTATGAAGAAAAGGAGAGAATTTAACTATTTAACAGCTTGTTTTCATTCATGTAGGAAGCTATGGAACCACAGTAGTGTGGGTTGGATAAAGCCTAGGTTGGAGAACCTATCCAGAATTAAGGGTTGAGAGACAATGTCAAATTCTTTTGAAAGGATGAAGAAGTAATTCAGATACATAGTTTCCTGCATCTCTAACCCTGTTTATGGAGTCAGTGAAGGATAGTAGGGTTGTGGATATGCTGTGGTGTGGAAGGAAACCATGCTAAGTATGTGTAAGTAGATTACTTTGCGGAAGGTATTGCATTAGTTGTTGCTATATGTAGCTTTGTAGTATTTTGAAAATGGGAGATAGAAAAGATATGGACCAGAAGTTGTTGAGTTCTGTGGAATTTCCCCCTTTGTGAATTGGAATAATGTGAGGCATTTTCCATATGCTGGGTACTAATGATTCTGATATGGATCTATTTATTAGGATACTGATGGGGTATGCAGAGGAGTTAGCAACTAGTTTAAGAAACTGGGTGGGGGGTTATCTGTAGAGTTAGAGCAGGGTTGCAGTTTTTGCAATAGTCTTTTTATGAGGGATGTAGGTATGGATTGAAAGGAGAAAGTGGCTGAGTTCTCGCAGTGGCATTTTTGGTTGTTGTAGTGGTGAGGGTCAGTGCTACATGAAGAGACATTGTTTGGTCAGTATGGAAGTAGAGGAGGAGGGGCTGGCATTAGCGGCATTTGAGATTAGGTCAACTGCAGATTTTATAAAGTGATTATTGAAGTCTGCAGCTACTTGGGAAGGAGGGGAGGCTGGAGTTGGACACTGTTCTTTATTTGTCCTTCGGTTAAGCAAGGTAGAGACAGATGACCAGAATTTTTGGGGTTGTCTTGTGTTCGTGTTGTAGGTGAGTGTAGTATATTTGTTTGTCTTTGTTCACTTGCTTTTTAATGTTGCGAAGTTGCAGGAAGTGAATGAGATTTTCCTCACTATTGTTTTGCTTCCAGGCATCCTAGGCTATATCCCTTTGTTTCATTAGGTTTTTGCAAGCTTTAGTTAACCATGAAACAGTAATGTTAAGTTGTCAATCTTGCCTTCATTCTTGCTGGATGGGTTCGGAGCCGAACCTCGGCTCCGACTCGGACAAATACTAAAGCTCAAGAGCTATTTTTACCGGCTCGAGGCTATGCTATGTCCCATAATGCTAGGCGTCATATACCCAGATCTCGTTTGCCACTTCAGCTACGAGGTTGCGTTTTCACCGGCTCCAGGTCTTATTTAACATTTTTTATATTTACAACTAGTTTTTGATAGATATTATTCCCTTAGATCTTTTCTAGTAGTGTTAGTAGTCTCTCTGTTAGTCTTCCCCCCCCTTTATTAATAGTTTTTCCTTACTCTTTTCCACCCTTAAGGTGGTTAGGCCTTTCCCCTTATAGTAGTTTTTGTACAGGTTCCATTAAGTAGTGTGTGTGTATGTGGATTTTTTGTTTTATTGTAGTAACTTTGAGAGTGTCTTTTCAAGTGTTGTGTGTGTGTGTTTGTTGTCTGGTATACTTGTCTAGACTTTTTTGTCCCATTCCTGTGGTATCATGTGTAAGGATACCAAGATATCGGGATTCAAGAAGTGTGACTCGTGCTGTCAGAAGATGTCTCTGACAGACCGTCACATTTCTTGTGTGTATTGTTTGGGCCCTCTGCACCTGCAGGACTCTTGTTCCATCTGTCATGCTTTTAGCCCTAGAGTCCTGCAGGAACACAGAAATAAGCTCATACTAAGGGGCTTATTAAAGCCCGAAGGTTCTCTTACCAAGCCTCTGTCAGGCAAACCCTTCTAAGCCCACCAAACCATCGGCTCCATGTCCGGAGCCGGCGCCGAGCGGACCTTCTTCTGCCTCGTCGGTTCTGGCTGGAACCGATACATCGAGGCCTCAGTCGGCTCTGACCTTGGTGTCGGAGCCGTCTCCAAGCCAAAAGCGTTCCCGATCTCCTTCATTGGAGTTGGTCAGGTCGGCTCCGAAGTCCCCTTTGCTGTCGGAGTGGAGCCATAGGTCTCTATCCTCTAGATCTTCCAGGCTTTCGGACCACAACCTCGAGAGGGTAGTCAGTAGGCTTTTGAAGTCGCAGGCGCTCGCCCAGTTATTGCATAGCCCATCTCAACAGACAGCGGCTTCCCCAATGCCTGCTCCAGTTCCTCCTCTGACTATTCCTTCGAACTCGGAGCTGGAGGCCGTCGGGGTTGGTACCGTGGGGGCGTTGGAACCGATTCCACCCTTATCGGTTCCTTCGTTGGCTCCTTCCTTGGAGGGATCCGGGCGCCGGGACTCCCTCGTCGGTTCCGTGGGGGCGAGTGGCATCGGACCCTTGTCCGACCCCGTTCTCCCTCTCGGAGCATCGGCACAGGTGAATTCGGCCCTGACATCGGCCTCGGAGCCGTCCCTCTCGGTGCCGGGAGGAGCTCTCATCTCTTCGGAGCTGGGTACCTCCTCTCTGCCTGATAGGGGCACCTTTGAGGTCATGAGGAGCGTGCTGGCTCCTATACCGGTGCCACGGTCGGCCCCATCGGCCCCTCCTTCCATGGTGCCTGCTTCGGCCTCTGCCTACCCTCCCGAACCCAAGCGTGGAGAACCAATGCTCCAGGTCACCCCATTGGGCGTATCCTCCTCTTCTGAGGCCTCCCCTGATCCTGCAGGGAAGCCCCCTCGGAAGAGGACATGCAAGAGGAAGCATGTGGACTCACCAGAGTCAGTGACATCTGACACCGACCTGGATGATTCGGAAGGTCCCCCTCTGAGGATGTCTCATTTTCTGACATCCTAGAGATCCTTAAACAGAGGGGGAACTAGTCTGCCCTCAACCCTTCCGAGGACGAGTCTGTGTACCTGGACGCATTCGGTTCTCGCCCTTCCACCTCCTGGATGTCCCCGCCTTTCGACCCACTCATGGAGGTGGTGGCTCGGAAGGCGTGGACAGCTCCGGATACTATGGAACCAACTCCCCGGAGGCCCACTAAATTTATTACAGCCCCTTCGGACAAGCAGTTTCTCACTAAGGGTGTCCCCATTGATGCCATGGTGGTGGCGGCGGCGGCCACTAAGGAGTTGGCTGACCCTTCAGTTCCTGTCCATCCTCCTAATAAGGAATCTAGGACTATGGGTAGGTACGGCAAGCGGATGTTTTCTTCAGCGACCTTTGCCATGCGTTCGCTGAATTGTTTGTGCCATTTCACCCGTCTTCAGAGAGACCTTCTCAAAGAACTAGGTGATACTTTACAGGACCCATCAGCTGCGGGGTCTCAGGAAAAGATCAACTCCCAGCTAGGGACCCTGAACTCTATTGTAAACTCCTCCATGCGGCTCATTTCCTATGCCGCTGATGGAGCAAGTAGGGCTGCAGGCATGGGCGTTGCTCTAAGGAGACACTCGTGGATGTGGCTTTGCAACTTTGCCGACCCCTTCAAGGCGTCCTTCACTAACACCCCCTTTGACGGTTCTGCCTTGTTTGGACCTCAAGTGAAGGATACATTGACCAGGTGCGAGCAGGAAGGCAAGACTCTCTCTGCCGTAGGAGTCCGTTTTTCTACCCCTTCTAGACTATACCCTAAGAGTCAGAAAGGTGGGAAAATGTGGTTCCGCAAACCTCTGGGAGTACTGCCTGACGCACGTGGTGAGCTTCCCTCCAGAGGCAGAGGAGGGAACAATAATAAATGCCGCCCGAGGGGCAGGGGGGGTCCGCAGAATCAGGGTAGCAGAGAATCTTTCTCTGACAAACCCTTCCAGTACCCCTGAGGAGCTGCCCGACTGCCCACCTTCGGAGGCAGTCGGGGGAAGACTATCACTGTACCCAGAAGCCTGGCATTCCGTCACGCAAGACAAATGTGTATGGTCGATCATATCCGAGGGTTACAGAATTCCCTTTATTCACACCCCACAACAGCCAAAAGGGCCCCTTCCAGACGTTCCACCCAGTCTGAGGGATCTAGCAGCACTAGAAATTTCAAAACTGCTAAGAAAAAGGGCCATCCAGCCAGTCCCAGCAGACCAACAAGAATCCGGAATCTACTCCAAGTTCTTTATGGTACCAAAAAAGACAGGGGACTAGAGACCTATTTTGGATCTCAGCAGGCTGAACAAGTCGGTTCAAAGAACGAGGTTCTGGATGGTCACGCTACAGTCCATTCTACCCTTTCTGGGTCAGGACAATTGGATGTGTTCTATAGACCTTTAGGATGCGTACTACCATATCAAAATGAACAGGCGCTCCAGAAGGTTTCTCCGCTTCCGGCTGGGAGCCAGTCACTATCAATTCAGAGCCCTGCCCTTTGGCCTCACCACAGCCCCCAGGGTGTTTACCAAATGCATGGCAGTGGTTGCGGCTAACCTGAGATGACAAGGATTCCAGGTGTTTCCATATTTAGATGAGTGGCTCCTTCCACCAGGCACCAACTACTCCAATCCAGAGATTATGCTGTACAAACGTGCAACGCGCTAGGTATCTCTATAAATTTCGAAAAGTCTGCATTGTCGCCTTGTCAGTCTATTACCTCCATAGGCGCCGTTTTAAACACAGTGGAGCTCTCAGCAAAACTACCTACACAAAGAGTTTCAGACATTCGCAACCATGTTCAGATCCTGTTACAGGAGAGCAGAGTCCAAGCCAGATTTGTACTAAAAACACTTTGGTCTCATGGCAGCAGCAATCACTTTACTCCCCCTAGCGCGTTTTCATATGCGGATCCTGCAGTGGATGCTATTTTCTCAGTGGTCCTTTCAGCAGCTCTCCATGTCACACACCATTCTAATCACTCAGTCATGCAAAAGACACCTTTCTTGGTGGACGGTCTCCCCTCAGGTACTCCAGGGCAGACCTGTGGTCCTTCCTCCTCCTGTTGCCACAGTGACAACGGATGCCTCCCTGATCGGGTGGGGGGGGATTTTCAGGGCAGGACAGTCCAGGGCACATGGCAACCCTTCGAATGCCACTTGCACATAAATGTCTTGGAAATGAGAGCAGTACTTTTAGTGTTGCAGGCCCTTCAGGACTCTCTACCCACCGGGACTATTGCAATTCAAACAGACAATATGTCTGTAGTGTGGTACATCAACAAGCAGGGTGGAACCAGATCCTACCCCCTATGTCGAGAAGCACTCAGACTTTGGCAATAGGCGATCTCTTCTCAACGGTTTCTGGTAGCAAAGCATATTCCCAGGAAGTCCAACATCATAGCGGACAGACTGAGCAGAGCCATTCTCATGCCTCACGAGTGGTCTCTCAACCAGATAGTAGTGGAAAGAATTTTCAGAAGGTGGGGTCAACCTTGCTGCGACCTTTTTGCAACACCTCTAAACAGCAAGTGCCCAGACTTCTTCACCCTCTTCCCTCTCCCAGGTCTACCCCCCAGAGATGCTCTAGTTCACGATTGGCCCCGGGGTCTTCTGTATGCATTCCCCCCCTTTCCCTTAATTACTCAATTAATCCAGAAAGCGACTGCCTTGAGAGCCAGGATGATCCTCATTGCCCCTTACTGGCCTCGACAAATTTGGTTTCCGTTCCTGCAATGCCATCTACTGGAGCAGCCCTGGCATCTGGACCCAGTGCCAGACCTTCTGACCCATCAATCGGGTGGGCAGCATCAGTCCCTTCGATCTCTCAACCTCACAGCTTGGTTGCTCCACTTCCAACCCTAGCCAGGCTTCCCCTTATCTCTCAACCAGTTTGCAAAATCATCCTTGCTTCTCAAGTCTACTACCAGAAAAACTTATGCTAGCAAATGGAAGCGTTTCTCTGTCTGGGCAGGGGAAAAACACGTGGACCCCTTTACGGCTCCTGTCCAGACAGTTCTAGAGTTTCTAGCAGAACTCTTTCGATTGGGCTCCTCCTCAGCTACCATCAGAATTCAACTGGCAGCTATTGCAAATTTTCATGTTGGCTTGTCAGAGACCAGCATCATGTCCCATAAACTTTGCAAAGCCTTTTTAAAAGGAACCCTTTTACTTAGGCCCCCGGTTAAGGACCCTCCCCCACCGTGGGACTTTAAATTTGGTACTGTCTTCTTTAATTCTTTCTCTCTTTGAGCCGGCGGCTTCTTGTTCGTTGAAGTTGCTCTCGTGGAAGACACTCTTCTTAGTAGCCATCACCTCAGCAAGATGGGTCTCGGAACTTCAAGCTCTTTGTGTTCGCCCTCCTTATCTTGTTTTTCATAAAGACAGAGCGTCACTCAGGACTAATCCATCTTTTTTACCCAAAATAATCTCAGAGAAAAATCTGAATCAGACCATAGATCTTCCAGTCTTCTTCCCAAATTACACCAATAGAGCTGAACGAAAGTTACATTGTTTGGACGTTCACCATCAATTACGCTTCTGCCTGGATAGAACTAAGCAGATGAGAAAATCAAACCAGCTCTTCCTGTCTTATGCGGAAGGGAAGCAAGGCCAACCAGTCTCTAAGGTAACTTTGTCCAGGTGGTTGTCCTGTCTTATCACGTTGGTCTATCAGTTGAGGAACAGGGAACTTCCTACTAAGCCTAGAGCCCACTCAACCAGAGCTTTAGCTTCTTCAGTAGCCTTTCAGGCAGGATTGCCGATGGATTCCATTTGCGCAGCGGCCACTTGGGCTTCTCCTCATACTTTCATTTTTCATTACAAGCTCGATATGGCCTCCAGAAGTCGGGCTGATTTTGGTTCCACTGTACTCAAGAGTTTGTTCCATTGAGCCACCCAGGATTTAGGTGCTAGGGACGCTGTCCCATCCAGCAAGAATGAAGGTGAGATTGACAACTTAACATTGAGAAGTTATGTACTTACCATAACATTCCATGTTAGTTGTCTTCTTCTCGCCTTCTTTCTTGCGTCCCACCCTCCATCCCCCTAGCCTGGGAAGATCTAGAGTACCTTGTGAGAGTTATTGCCACCTCAGTTATATCCCCAGCTAGCTCCCTTGCTCCCTCTTTTTTGCTAGCTCTTCTAGAGGGGTTTATATATATATATATATATATATATATATATATATATATATATATATATATATATATATATACACATATATCTTTATTTTTGTATCTATGATTAGGTGGTTTATTCTCTGTTGTGGTGGGACATATATGTCCATAGTGTTAGCTATCAAACGAAATCTGGGTATATGACGCCTAGCATTATGGGACATAACATAGCCTCGAGAAGGTAAAAATAGCTCTCGAGCTTTAGTATTTGGCCGAGTCAGAGCCGAGGTTCGGCTCCGAACCCATCCAGCAAGAAAGAAGGCGAGAAGAAGACAACTAACATGGAACGTTATGGTAAGTACATAACTTCTTATTCTTTTTAAGTCTCCTAATATGTACTTGAGCTAAAATATCAAGTATGTGTAGAAAAGCAGTATTGAAATATAGTATGGCTTCACTGAGAGCAAGAAATTTTAGTGGTGTCCAGTTTATTTTCTTAAGTAGTTCGTTGAGTTTGTCTTGGATGAAGTTAGTAAGGGTCCAGACAGATTTTAGAGTGTGTTTTTTTCAGGGGTTGGTGAGTATTGGCTCTGATGGTAAATATGGGAAGATGGTCACTAAGGGAATTAGAAAGAGTACCTATAGTGGTTATACTTAGAGGGATGAGATACAAGGATCCATTCTAAAGTAGATTTTTGAGTAAAGTTTTTATTGTACCTAGTTGGACTCTTGACGAGTTGAGAAAAACATGGAGATTGATACTATCTGAAGGTAAATCTGATGAGATAGTTTTCCAGTTCTATGTTTACGTCTCCTAAAATGATAGTGTCATGTTTGATTGTTTGCAAGGTTCTGGAAAAAATTTCTTTAAGGACCAGTATATTTTGTCCTGGAGAATATAAAGTACTTGATGCAGATTTGTTTGGTGGTGTTAAGATTTAAGAAGGATATAAGCATTTCAGCATTAGAAAAAATAGGGATTTTGTTACTATAAGGTGTTATGTTGAGTGAGTTAGAGCTACCCCACCACTTTTCTTTTTGATTCTGTCTTGTCTAGTAATGGCAAAGTTGGTACGTCTGACTTCTGAATCGTTCATGTTAGTTTAACCAGGTTTCTGTTGAGGCTAGGATGTCTAGTTTGTTTTGGTCAATCCAGGCATGTAAGGGGGGTATTTTATTACATAGACTCCTGAGGTTAAAGATTATTATATTTAGGTTTGTAGGACATGCTGTGGTGTTCAGATTAATGGAAGGTACTGGGTTAGGATGAATGTCCCCACATTGTAGCAGAGTATAGATTAGAAAGAAGTATAGAGTAATGTGTTTTTTGTTGAGGTGGATAAAAGAGGTATAAGGTAGGGTTTACTGGGTGTAGTGGTCAGGAGTTTAGGTGTACAGAGATATGGTAGGACATAGAGAAATAGTTGTGGAGAGATGTTTGAGTAGTTGCACTGTTGAGCTGGGTAATAGGTGGTGGGGGTTTCTGATGAGGTGTAGCATATAGGAGTTTGAAATGATACTGTTGCAAGAGTTAAGATTATTAATAGACTAGTTAGACAAGATACTAGAAACAATGTTAGTTGTAAAAGTTTGTTTGTGTGGGATTATAGGTGTGTCAGAGGGAAAATGTGTAGTTTTAAAAAAGGAGAGATAGTTGGTTAACTGGGTTAGTGTTTCTGAGAGGTCTAGCACTTTAAGGTGAGGAATGTGTTGGATGCTGAGTGGAATAAGAGAAGTTAGTTGGTGCTCCGTTTTGTTTATGTAAGTAGCTGGTGCTCTGTTTATATAAGTAGCATAAGTGTGTGTGTGTGTGAGAGAGACAGTGTGTTTGTGTGTGTGTTTGTGTGTGTGTATGTGTGTGTGTGGGTGTGGTTAGAATTTCTGGTGTTCTATTTTGTTTATGTAAGTAGCTGGTACTCCGTTTATATTTATATAAGTAGCTGGTGCTCCGTTTTGTTTATGTAAGTAGCTGGTGCTCCGTTTATATAAGTAGTGTGTGTGTGTGTATGTTTTCTTGTTCTCTGTTTTGTTTATATAAGTAGCTGGTGCTGCATTTATATAAGTAGCTAGTGCTCCATTTACATAAGTAACTAGTGCTCCATTTACATAAGTAACTAGTGCTCCATTTATATAATTGGCGTGTGTGTGTGTGTGTGTGTGTGTGTGTGTGTGTGTGTGTGTGTGTGTGTGTGTGTGTGTGTGAGAGAGAGAGACACTGTGTGTGTGTGTGTGTGTGTGTGTGTGTGTGTGTGTGTGTGTGTGTGTGTGTGTGTGTGTGTGTGTGTGTGTGTGTGTGTGTGTGTGTGTGTGTGTGTGTGTGTGTGTGTGTGTGTGTGTGTAGTTAGAATTTCTGGTGTTCCATTTTGTTTATGTAAGTAGCTGGTGCTCCATTTATATTTATATAAATAGCTGGTGCTCCTTTTTGTTTATGTAAGTAGCTGGTACTCTGTTTTGTTTTTATAAGTAAATGATGCTCCGTTTTGTTTGTATAAGTAGTTGATGCTCCATTTTTGTTGATTATATAAGTAGCTGATGCTCAATTTTGTTTATATAAGTAGCTGTTGTTCCGTCTATATTTATATAAGTAGCTGGTGGTTAGAATTTCTGGTGTTCCATTTTGTTTATGTAAGTAGCTGGTACTCCGTTTATATTTATATAAGTAGCTGGTGCTCCGTTTTGTTTATGTAAGTAGCTGTTGTTCCGTTTATATTTATATAAGTAGCTGGTGCTCTGTTTATATAAGTGTGTGTGTGTGTGTGTGTGTGTGTGTGTGTGTGTGTGTGTGTGTGTGTGTGTAGAATTTCTGGTGTTCCATTTTGTTTATGTAAGTACTTTGTGCTACGTTTATATTTATATGAGTAGCTGGTGCTCCTTTTTGTTTATGTAAGTAACTGGTACTCTGTTTTGTTTTTATAAGTAAATGATGCTCCATTTTGTTTGTATAAGTAGATGATGCTACATTTTGTTGATTATATAATTAGCTGATGCTTCATTTTGTTTATATAAGTAGGTGGTACTCCATTTATATTTGTAGAAGTAGCTGGTTCTCCATTTTGTTAATGTAAGTAGCTGTTGCTCTGTTTATATTTATATAAGTAGCTGTTGCTCCATTTATATTTATATAAGTAGCTGGTGCTCCATTTTGTTTATTTAAGTAGCTCCTGCTCCATTTTGTTTATATAAATAGCTGGTGTGTGTGTGTGTGTGTGTGTGTGTGTGTGTGTGTGTGTATGTGGTTAGAATTTCTGGTGTTCCACTTTGTTTATGTAAGTAACTGGTGCTCTGTTTTGTTTGTATAAGTAAATGATGCTCAGTGTTGTTTGTATTTATATAAGTAGCTGGTGTTCCATTTATATAAGTAGCTAGTGCTCCATTTATATAAGTAGCTAGTACTCCATTTATATAAGTAGCTAGTGCTCCATTTATATAAGTAGCTAGTGCTCCATTTATATAAGTAGCTGATACTCTGTTTTGTTTATGTAAGTAGCTGGTGCTCTGTTTTGTTTTTATAGGTAAATGATGCTCCGTTTTGTTTGTATAAGTAGTTGATGCTCCATTTTGTTGATTATATAAGTAGCTGATGCTCCATTTTGTTTATATAAGTAGCTGTTGCCCCGTCTATATTTATATAAGTAGCTGGTGCTCCATTTTGTTTATGTAAGTAGCTAGTGCTCCATTTATATAAGTAGCATGTTTGTGTGTGTTTGTGTATTATGTGTCATTTAGGTGCTCTGTTTTGTTGATATAAGTAGCTGGTGCTCTATTTGTATAAGTAGCTGGTGCTCCAATTATATAAGTAGCTGGTGCTCCATTTATATAAGTAGCTAGTGCTCCGATTATATAAGTAGCGTGCGTGTCTGGTTAGAATTTCTGGTGTTTCATTTTGTTTATATAAGTAGCTGGTGCCCCGTTTATATTTATAAAAGTAGCTGGTGCTCCGTTTTGTTTATGTAAGTAGCTGGTGCTCTGTTTTGTTTTTATAAGTAAATGATGCCCTGTTTTGTTTGTATAAGTAGTTGATGCTCCATTTTGTTGATTATATAATTAGCTGATGCTTCATTGTGTTTATATAAGTAGCTGTTGCTCCATTTATATTTATATTTATATAAGTAGCTGGTGCTCCATTTTGTTTATTTAAGTAGCTGCTGCTCCATTTTGTTTATATAAATCGCTGGTGCTGCATTTATATAAGTAGCTGGTGCTCCATTTATATAAGTAGCGTGTGTGTGTGTGTGTGTGTGTGTGTGTGTGTGTGTGTGTGTGTGTGTGTGTGTGTGTGTGTATGTGTGTGTGTGTGTGTGTGTGTGTGTGTGTGTGTGTGTGTGTGTGTGTGTGTGTGTGTGTGTGTGTGTATGTGTGTGTGTGTGTGTGTTTTCCATGTGCTCTGTTTTGTTTATATAAGTAGCTGGTGCTCCATTTAAATAAGTAGATGGTGCTCCATTTGTATATGTAGCTAGTGCTCTGTTTATATAGGTAGCATATGTGTTTGTGTGTATATGTGTGTGTGTGTATGTGGTTAGAATTTCTGGTGTTCCACTTTGTTTATGTAAGTAGCTGGTGCTCTGTTTTGTTTGTATAAGTAAATGATGCTCAGTGTTGTTTGTATTTATATAAGTAGCTGGTGTTCCATTTATTTAAGTAGCTAGTGCTCCATTTATATAAGTAGCTAGTGCTCCATTTATATAAGTAGCTGATACTCTGTTTCCTTTATGTAAGTAGCTGGTGCTCTGTTTTGTTTTTTTTAGGTAAATGATGCTCCGTTTTGTTTGTATAAATAGTTGATGCTCCATTTTGTTGATTATATAAGTAGCTGATGCTCCATTTTGTTTATATAAGTAGCTGTTGCTCCATCTATATTTATATAAGTAGCTGGTGCTCCATTTTGTTTATGTAAGTAGCTGGTGCTCCGTTTATATAGGTAGCATGTTTGTGTGTGTTTGTGTATTATGTGTCATTTAGGTGCTCTGTTTTGTTGATATAAGTAGCTGGTGCTCTATTTATATAAGTAGCTGGTGCTCCAATTATATAAGTAGCTGGTGCTCCATTTATATAAGTAGCTAGTGCTCCGATTATATAAGTAGCGTGCGTGTCTGGTTAGAATTTCTGGTGTTTCATTTTGTTTATATAAGTAGCTGGTGCCCCGTTTATATTTATATAAGTAGCTGGTGCTCCGTTTTGTTTATGTAAGTAGCTGGTGCTCTGTTTTGTTTTTATAAGTAAATTATGCCCTGTTTTGTTTGTATAAGTAGTTGATGCTCCATTTTGTTGATTATATAATTAGCTGATGTTTCATTGTGTTTATATAAGTAGCTGGTGCTCCATTTATATTTATATAAGTAGCTGGTGCTCCATTTTGTTTATGTAAGTAGCTGGTGCTCTGTTTATATAAGTAGCATGTGTGTGTGTGTGTGTGTGTGTGTGTGTGTGTGTGTGTGTGTGTGTGTGTGTGAGAGAGAGAGAGACGCTCTGTGTGTGTGTGTGTGTGTGTGTGTGTGTGTGTGTGTGTGTGTGTGTGTGTGTGTGTGTGTGTGTGTGTGGTTAGAATTTCTGGTGTTCCATTTTGTTTATCTAAGTAGCTTGTGCTCCATTTATATAAGTAGCATGTCTGTGTGTTTCTGTAGTATGTGTCATTTAGGTGCTCTGTTTGGTTTTTATAAGTAGCTGGTGCTCCATTTATATAAATAGTGCTCCGTTTATATAAGTAGTGTGTGTGTGTGTTTGTGGTTAGAATTTCTGGTGTTCCATTTTGTTTATGTAATTAACTGGTGCTACGTTTATATTTATATAAGTAGCTGGTGCTCCGTTTTGTTTATGTAAGTAGCTGGTGCTCTGTTTATATAAGTAGCATAAGTGTGTGTGTGTGTGTGTGTGTGTGTGTGTGTGTGTGTGTGTGTGTGTGTGTGTGAGAGAGAGAGAGAGAGAGAGAGAGAGACAGTGTGTTTGTGTGTGGGTGTGGTTAGAATTTCTGGTGTTCCATTTTGTTTATGTAAGTAGCTGTTGTTCCGTGTATATTTATATAAGTAGCTGGTGCTCCATTTTGTTTATGTAAGTAGCTGGTGCTCTGTTTATATAAGTAGCATGTGTGTGTGTGTGTGTGTGTGTGTGTAGAGAGCGAGAGAGCTGTGTGTGTGTGTGTGTGTGTGTGTGTGTGTGTGTGTGTGTGTGTGTGTGTGTGTGTGGTTAGATTTTCTGGTGTTCCATTTTGTTTATGTAAGTAGCTTGTGCTCCATTTATATAAGTAGCATGTCTGTATGTTTCTGTAGTATGTGTCATTTAGGTGCTCTGTTTGGTTTATATAAGTAGCTGGTACTCCATTTATATAAATAGTGCTCCATTTATATAAGTAGCGTGTGTGTGTGTTTGTGGTTAGAATTTCTGGTGTTCCATTTTGTTTATGTAAGTAGCTGGTACTACGTTTATATTTATATAAGTAGCTGGTGCTCCGTTTTGTTTATGTAAGTAGCTGGTGCTCTGTTTATATAAGTAGCATAAGTGTGTGTGTGTGTGTGTGTGTGTGTGTGTGTGTGTGTGTGTGTGTGTGTGTGTGTGTGTGTGTGTGTGTGTGTGTGTGTGTGTGTGTGTGTGTGTGTGTGAGAGAGAGACAGTGTGTTTGTGTGTGTTTGTGTGTGTGTATGTGTGGTTAGAATTTCTGGTGTTCCATTTTGTTTATGTAAGTAGCTGGTACTCCGTTTATATTTATATAAGTAGCTGGTGCTCCATTTTGTTTATGTAAGTAGCTGGTGCTCTGTTTTGTTTTTATAAGTAAATGATGCTCCGTTTTGTTTGTATAAGTAGTTGATGCTCCATTTTGTTGATTATATAAGTAGCTGATGCTTCATTTTGTTTATATAGGTAGCTGTTGCTCCGTTTATATTTATATAAGTAGCTGGTGCTCCATTTTGTTTATGTAAGTAGCTGGTGCTCCATTTATATAAGTAGTGTGTGTGTGTGTGTGTGTGTGTGTGTGTGTGTGTGTGTTTTCTTGTTCTCTGTTTTGTTTATATAAGTAGCTGGTGCTCCATTTTGTTTATATAAGTAGCTGGTGCTGCATTTATATAAGTAGCTAGTGCTCCATTTACATAAGTAACTAGTGCTCCATTTATATAATTGGCGTGTGTGTGTGTGTGTGTGTGTGTGTGTGTGTGTGTGTGTGAGAGAGAGAGAGAGAGAGAGAGAGACCATGTGTGTGTGTGTTTTCCAGGTGCTCTGTTTTGTTTATATAAGTAGCTGGTGCTCCATTTATATAAGTAGCTGGTGCTCCATTTATATAAGTAGCTTGTGCTTCGTTTATATAAGTAACGCGTGTGTGTGTGTGTGTGTGTGTGTGTGTGTGTGTGTGTGTGTGTGTGTGTGTGTGTGTTTGTGTGGTTAGAATTTCTGGTGTTCCATTTTGTTTATGTAAGTAGCTGGTGCTCTGTTTTGTTTATATAAGTAAATGAAGCTCAGTTTTGTATGTATAAGTAGTTGATGCTCCATTTTGTTGTTTATATAAGTAGCGATGCTCCATTTTGTTTATAGTAGTAGCTGTTGCACCGTTTATATTTATATAAGTAGATGTTGCTCCATTTTGTTTATGTAACTAGCTGGTGCTACATTTATATAAGTAGTGTGTGTGTTTGTGTGTGTGTGTTTTCTGGTGCTCTGTTTTGTTTATGTAAGTAGCTGGTGCTCCATTTTGTTTATATAAGTAGCTGGTGCTGCATTTATATAAGTAGCTGGTGCTCCATTTACATAAGTAGCTAGTGCTCCATTTATATAAGTATAGTGTGTGTGCGTGTGTGTTTGTGGTACTCTGTTTTGTTTATATATGTAGCTGGTGCTCCGTTTATATAAGTAGTGTGTGTATGTGTGTGTGTGTGTGTGTGTGTGTGTGTGTGTGTGTGTGTGTGTGTGTGTGTGTGAAATGTTTAGATTTTCACAAAATATTTGGCTCATACTTTTGGTTTGTTCCTCTTAAAATTTGTGGTTTTCTGGTAAATCAGTCCAAATGGGATTCACTAAATAATGATAGCCCTTTAAGTTTCAGTCTTCCTATATTTTTTGGAAATGCATGGTAACACAAAACATTCAGTCTTCCTATCTTTTTCTGAAACACATGGTAACACAAAACACTATTTTAGCAACTTTATAAGATTATACGAGCAATATTTAAAATGTGTCCTGAAGCAGAGCACCTCTATGACACTGTTGAAAAGGAACCTGGACGAGTGTTTGGGGCACCATAAATTCTTACCAGGCATAATGCCCACAACCCTCCTGGACATGGGCAGTCATTACTAAATACAATCCTGGGTACTGACTAGAGTATCATTGGTATTACATTGGGATGAAATGGCTAGGCTTGAAATGACCTCTGGGTTGATAGTCTAGTTACCACCTATGATCCTTCCCTGAATCTGTACTAAAAATGGGCTTTGCCTCAGTAAAAATATCACAGCTAACAAATGCAATTAAGAAACTAAATGAAAGAATAGCATTTCAGCACTGAGATAAGTCGTAATGGCAACTTCAAATCATGAGAAGCATTCCTTAGTACACAGTATCAAATGCTATGGAGAGGTCCAAAACAACTGGTCGAATAGATGATTAGGCAGTTCAACCATGATCTTGTTGGTCAGGGGTAAAAGGGGCAGCATTGGTGCTATGGTTAGGGATGAAATTGAGTAGTGAATTCAAGATAAGGGTGTTGATACTCAGATGTTCATATAATCCTGAGTGATCACATTTTTGTGGAATTTTTGATTAGGAAGGGAAGAATGCTATGGGATTAATTTAATGCATATGATATTCTTGCTTTGTGTAAGAGAACAAAAATAATGTTTTTTTTTCAAATCTTAGGGACAAACCTCCTTTGAGAAACATCTTAAGTTGTTACTATTATTATTATTATTAGTAGTAGTGGTAGTAAATAGTATTCTTGTTATTATCGTGGTTTTCCTGAGATTTTTAAAAATTTTGTGGGGTGTAGGCTGTCAGCTGAAAATGAGTTGGGCTTCTTATGAAGGAGTTTGTGCAGTAGACCTGATGAGATTTTTTTTCTTGCAAGATGGAGGAAGGAGAATCACGTAGTGCAGAAGTGCTGCAGTCAGTCCTTTGAAGTACAAGTGTTTTATTCTATATTACATTGTAAAAAAAACATTCTTCAGACTGAGACCTTTCAGCTTGACTTAGGGGAAGCAAAGGTGAAGGAGTGGAATTTCGTGCTTGATTAAGTAACTTTTCAATATTATACCAGAATATCTTTGGATTGCATAAAAGTTTTCTATTCCCTAGTGCTATATCCTCATGTTGAAAAAATGTTAACATCCACAATTGTTAATGTAAACATGTTGGCATCTGTTGATGCAGTGTATGTTAATGACAACCTCTATAGTCTCTGTGGGTATACACATTATTGGTATACGTGTTTGTTTAAATTTCTGAAGTGCTAATACTTGTAAGTTATATTAAATGTATAAAGGCCATGCCCTGGGTTATAGCTAAAAAGGTCCTAAGACCAAATCACCTAATCAGTTAACAAATGTAAAAAATAAAACAAATCATCATTAGCATTTTCACTTGATTATGGACTTAACCACATTTGGTGATGCCAGCTAGCTTTTAGTTTGTATTGTCTATATATATTATCTCCATGAGATCCACAACTATCATCACATACTATTCTCTCTTTGTTATGTACAAATCCAAGCATATCACACAAATGGAAATACCAAAGGATTTTAACCCCCAAAATTAAAGGTCTTAAATCCTTTGACTATCCTGACAGATTAGCACAACTCTCTTTATACTCAGTAGCTTACTGGTTGCTCCAAGGTGACTAGTGTCTTGCTTTCTGAGCCATGAAATACCCAGTTCTATTTAACATCTTATTTCTTCATAAAACCAGTGGCTGTACAAGCATCCATACTAGGGAGCTAAATTTGCACCTATAATTAAGCAAGACTCCTTGGAGAGGTGGGGTCATAACTCAGTGTACTCCCAGCCTATGGAATAAGTTAGTACTGCAGGTCAAGAAAAGTACTACTTTGTTTGCTTTCAGGTATAGTCTTCATAATTTGATGGGTAAACATAAATTTACACCAGGGTTATCAGGTACAAACCAATTTGTTTGTGAGGGGGTACACTATTCAGTACTCATGAACGGTGGCAAGAACTTTTAAAATTGTCTGCTTAAAAGTGTATACGACTAGGCCTCTTATGTCCCAATGATCCCTTGCCTTGTATGAACTTTAAGGTAGTCTACCTTTGTAGTATGACCCAGGGCAGGTTTTTAATTATAGTATCCTTTTGTTAAGGGGACTATGCATCTTAAGAGATTCAAAACACTGAACTGAAATAATGAACAGCATTATCAGGTGGTAATGAAAATGGTATGTCCCAATTTATAGAGTGTGTAATTTCATTGAAACAGCTAGCATAAAGCTTCCTAATATTCTGGAATAGAAATACCTCTAGATTTTTGAATAGCTTCATATAATCAGGACAGGTAGGTGATCACTGATGAATTCAGCCATGGTTCCCATACATTTAACATTGTTTGCAGAGAGTTTTGAGCATACGTTTCAGTATGTAGTCATGGCAGGAGTTTTGTCTATTCTTTTTGTCATGTTTATCAGTGGAGTAAGAGCACAGTACTATAAAGATGGAGAGCTAGTAATATAATTCACTGAGGGTTTTCAGTCAACATTTAGGTCACCTGCAATGATGAACAGTTGTATTTACATTGCAAATGAACCATCAATGGCCATTTTCTGCCACAAATTCATGTCTGAGAAAATATATAAACAGCCTACTGAGAGGTTTTGATGATTTCCTTTTATGGAGAAATGGAGTCTGTTTCTAATAGAAAGCAGCTGAAAATATCTCAGTGTGGCATAACAACACCTCATCACTTGTTTTCTGTATGACCACAGGATATTATACTATGGCAGGGTCTAATGATATCTGAGTAAAGGATGATAAACTTTAGCTATGTTTTGTATCCTGCTAGTTAGAATATCAGGCTGATACAGATTAACACATCCATGGATCAAATAAAATGTGTTCCTGATACTTATAATCATACAAGCAAGTAATAAAATAGCATATTTCTACCAGACACTGTTTGCTGAATCAATGGCAATATTATGTATAGGACTCAGATTAGGATGAGTATCTACAGAAAGACAGCATAACCTGTTGTTCTCAGTTTACACTTTCAACATTATTATTGCTGATTTTAAGAATAGTTTTTCATGTCCATTAGCTCTGTACAGAGTCCCTTATGGGGATTGCACATTGAGCTGCTTGTCCACCTTGCTGCCACCAGTGAGAATAATAAAGATGAATCAAGCTACTGTCACACTTTATACTTGCAAGCTTGACATGGATAAGGCCTGCTCACAAAAAAAATCTTTTGTAAATAGGCCTAATTATCTATCCAAAATTATGATAAGTCGCACCTGAAGAAAGGGCACGTGATCTCTAACGCTATCACATTAACCACCAAAACTGATGTCTTACATTCAGGCTTATATTCAAAAACTGAAAAAAAATAGAGGTAATAAAAAGTAATACAACTAAAAATAAAAACGTCATGTTAATCTCTAACACTGCAGCCTGAACATAACAACTGCCACATACTGCCACACAGACAATTCATTGAGGGTACTATTTTGCTTTTCTGAACCATCTTATAGATCCAAGGATACAACAAATGCCCCACAATTGCCCCCTTCATATGCAGTGCTAAGTAAAGTGTTGATTGTCACTATAATTGCCAACTTTAGCAATCCAAAACTCGTGTGGCTAGCAGGTTAGAGATGGGTCATAGAACGGTATGTTATACCAGTTCCCTATAGTTGACAAAATGCTTATATCTTTGGCTAATCCTATTCCAGCTGAGACTGGTAGCAAAACATAGCATGCAAATAAGGGAATCTGATGCCAAGCCAGCTTCTATTGGCTGGAGTCCTGCAGTATCGTGTTGTCTTTGTAATTGTCAGTTGGAAAAGCATGGAATAAACTACCCTCTGATACCACTTCTTTAACCTCTTTCCAACTCTTCAAACACCAACTAAAAGTTTATCTCAATAAACACTGGCTTTGCTCCTGCACTAATCCAGACTAATGCTAACTCTTTTTCTCTACCATTACCCTTAAAAAAAAAAAAAAAAAATTTTTTTTAACTAACAATTTTATATTTAATTTTTTTTATCCGTTTTATTTTGTTTTATTTGTTATGATTGTTATGTAACCTTTTATGCCTTTGTGTGAAAATGTATAACTAGTGGAGCTTTTCTCCCTGGGCCTCTACTGAAAATGGACATATATCCAGTTGGACTAGCCCGGTCAACAAATGTAAAATAAAAATAAAATAAAATAAATAAATAAAGGTGTGGTAGAGGCAAATTGTTCCTGTCATCAATATGCCTACAGAGACCATTTCTGATACAACACTGTGTTTTGTTACACTTTCTACCACTTCTGCACTAAATGTATAATGAAACTTTTACTCATATATTTGCCTAAACATTGTATCCATTGTAATGACCAATGGGGGTGTTTTATTGTAGACAAATGAGGTTATTCTATGATTGTATGCCTTTAAGAAATGACAGTGACAGAGGCTTACACAAGGGCAATTTCTTGTTTGTGAATTGAACATGAGTCCATCTGACTGTATTTGCATTGTGCTGTACATTTTGGGTATCTGCAGTTTGGGATTGCTTAGTGGCCAATATGGCACTGTTACAGAGTGTTTGGGAACTGAGGAAAGCTCCAGTATATTTATCCTTATTTTGTTTAGTATGTTCTTCAGCATCATATACAAACACTCCCACTATGGGAGTGACGTTCCACTGTAAATATGAGGAGTACTACTACTACTAGGTGAAATGTAACCAGATTATCAGTGAATGTCCCCTACTCATTTTCACAGGTTGCTATGAGATCGTTTCCATACACCTGAGCTACCACCAACTCAAGTAGAATTGACTTCAGCTTAATATCTCATCCAAAGGACAGCACATTCAAGTCTACAGCTCCCCATAATGCTGCAGTGCAGTGTCAGCAATCCAGTCACCTGGAGTGGGAGTAGAACACACAGCCTTCTATTCTTCCAGCATCAAAGATAAGCATGCTACTTGTTGAACCACAGACGCTAAGTGGATTCTACCACGTACTAGCCCTACACGGTTCAGTACCGTGTCCATGTATAGAATATATTACATTTATGAAAAGTTACAATGTTAATGTTTATGATTTTTTTCAACTGGGTATTAGTATCTGATAGTAGTATATCTGCATAAGTTTGATAATATATTCCACTCTTAGGGTAATGAAAGTCTTTCCCTTCAGTAAAGACTATCTGGCTTGCATAACATGCTATGGCTGCATGTACCTAAAGGATTAAAAGTAGCAAACACAACTGAGAATTGCTGTGAAGTTTGCTATTGGCTGATATGGTCTTGCTTTTGACTACGGACCTAAAAGTGGGAATATCCAGGATGGCTATATAAAGCAACATGGCACAGGGAGGGGAAGGTAAATTTGGGGTTAATGGGAGATATAAACTATCCAGGCATCCAAGCTATACCTGCACCCCTTTACTGAATATAACCTTCTCCAAGGTTGTAAAAATTCCAAAGTAAGAATACAAAGCAGAGAACCTTAAATGAAACAGTACTCATTTGCCTGTTGAAAGTCTGTTGGTTAGCTATCTTCCTAAGGATTTTTTTTTGGGTGTCATTTCAAACAAAACCCTATCCTTATCTTCTATTCTTATAAGCTACACATTAAAAATGTTTGGTACTGGGCAGTGTCTTGTTTACTGTTTTCATTCTCTCATTCGCATTTGATAACCCACAACGACAAACCATACTCTGTGCTAAAGACACTGCCCTTCTCTCTTCCATCTAGTGGACTACTACTTTCAACTCTGAGCTAATTCAGCCATTTTCCACAACAGGGATATGTGCCAATGTAGACTAGTTCATATCAGTTTCTTAAACACTAAAACCTTGAGCTTTAGCACATGAGCCAGATACAGATACCCCCTTTTGAATTTATGATTCACTCACCTGACACCATTTGCTATCAGAACAGCCCCTAATTCAAATACCTAGATCTGTGGCTAGACATTCAGCAACCTGTTCCTATCATATAGCTAATACCCAATGATAACCCTAAGATACTTCTGCAGGCTTCCTACAGTAGTATTTTCTGTCTGGTAAGACCATAATGCCTCTTGGGTAGTTATAAGTGTGATAAAGAATTGTAAAAAAAAAAAAAAAAAAAAGGCGTATTGCACTTGGATGGATTGTCATGCAGTATTTCACATGTCCAGTCAACAGAGAGGTCATGAATGGCTCATCAGATGACAGAGGTATTTGGTAACACAAAAATTGTGACTCTTCCTGGAAATAGTGTCTATATTACAAGACCGAAGTCGCATTCTTTCGAATGTGTCTTGGTCGAACATAAAAGCCTGAAAATGCAAAATACCAAAGCGGCTGTTAAGCGAATTCTTCGATACTTTGACATTTTCGGCACTGTAGTGCAGTCCCAGAGTTGGTATATTTAAGTGGGGGGGTGTGGGGGGCGAATTTTTTTTGTTGTTGTTGGAACAGCGATTTTTTCCTTTGGAAAAAAAATTGTTGTTCTGACACTTCGACATTGTAAGCTTTCGCTTACATAGGGTCAATTAATCACCGTTCGCTTTTTTAAGCATTCAGTGATGTAATATAGACCCCTGGAAATATTATGAGTGTATGGCATGTGTTCATAATTATCTTAATAATGTCAACCAGAGGTTGTTTGCATAAGACTACATGGCATTAACTGAAAGTATACAGGATGCCTAAAAAAATTGCACTGATAGTCTGTGTTTTCCCTGCACTGCATGGGTTATGTTTACATTTATTTGTCTATTAAATATTCAGATATGCATAGTAGTCATAAATATGCAAATAGTTCAAAAATAAAATGCCATCTACAAATCTAGTTTGTAGCCAAGTGAAGATAAGGTCTGACCAAACAAAACTCACACTGGAAATTGAGGTCTGTCTACTATGGTAACAAAGATATTAATACTGGTTTGCATAATTACAATACTTTATGCATACATCATTTAATTACTTGTTAAATATCAAATTATCATTATGTCTGGTTGACATTTTAATATCACCATTATGATAAGGAGAGTGTGCTGAATAACTTTTGAATTTTAACTTTTTTTAAGTTTTATCATTTAGAAATATATAGATTTGTTTACAGCTAAGTTAAAAAAGCATATTCTCTGAATTTTGTTAAGGTGAAGGCTGTCCAGGCATGAACTGAGTGTATGGCATGTGTTCATAATTATCTTAATAATGTCAACCAGAGGTTGTTTGCATAAGACTACATGGCATTAACTGAAAGTATACAGGATGCCTAAAAAAATTGCACTGAAAGTCTGTGTTTTCCTGCACTGCATGGGTTATGTTTACATTTATTTGTCTATTAAATATTCAGATATGCATAGTAGTCATAAATATGCAAATAGTTCAAAAATAAAATGCCATCTACAAATCTAGTTTGTAGCCAAGTGAAGATAAGGTCTGACCAAACAAAACTCACACTGGAAATTGAGGTCTGTCTACTATGGTAACAAAGATATTAATACTGGTTTGCATAATTACAATACTTTATGCATACATCATTTAATTACTTGTTAAATATCAAATTATCATTATGTCTGGTTGACATTTTAATATCACCATTATGATAAGGAGAGTGTGCTGAATAACTTTTGAATTTTAACTTTTTAAGTTTTATCATTTAGAAATATATAGATTTGTTTACAGCTAAGTTAAAAAAGCATATTCTCTGAATTTTGTTAAGGTGAAGGCTGTCCAGGCATGAACTGAGTGTATGGCATGTGTTCATAATTATCTTAATAATGTCAACCAGAGGTTGTTTGCATAAGACTACATGGCATTAACTGAAAGTATACAGGATGCCTAAAAAAATTGCACTGATAGTCTGTGTTTTCCCTGCACTGCATGGGTTATGTTTACATTTATTTGTCTATTAAATATTCAGATATGCATAGTAGTCATAAATATGCAAATAGTTCAAAAATAAAATGCCATCTACAAATCTAGTTTGTAGCCAAGTGAAGATAAGGTCTGACCAAACAAAACTCACACTGGAAATTGAGGTCTGTCTACTATGGTAACAAAGATATTAATACTGGTTTGCATAATTACAATACTTTATGCATACATCATTTAATTACTTGTTAAATATCAAATTATCATTATGTCTGGTTGACATTTTAATGTCACCATTATGATAAGGAGAGTGTGCTGAATAACTTTTGAATTTTAACTTTTTTTAAGTTTTATCATTTAGAAATATATAGATTTGTTTACAGCTAAGTTAAAAAAGCATATTCTCTGAATTTTGTTAAGGTGAAGGCTGTCCAGGCATGAACTGAGTGTATGGCATGTGTTCATAATTATCTTAATAATGTCAACCAGAGGTTGTTTGCATAAGACTACATGGCATTAACTGAAAGTATACAGGATGCCTAAAAAAATTGCACTGATAGTCTGTGTTTTCCCTGCACTGCATGGGTTATGTTTACATTTATTTGTCTATTAAATATTCAGATATGCATAGTAGTCATAAATATGCAAATAGTTCAAAAATAAAATGCCATCTACAAATCTAGTTTGTAGCCAAGTGAAGATAAGGTCTGACCAAACAAAACTCACACTGGAAATTGAGGTCTGTCTACTATGGTAACAAAGATATTAATACTGGTTTGCATAATTACAATACTTTATGCATACATCATTTAATTACTTGTTAAATATCAAATTATCATTATGTCTGGTTGACATTTTAATATCACCATTATGATAAGGAGAGTGTGCTGAATAACTTTTGAATTTTAACTTTTTTTAAGTTTTATCATTTAGAAATATATAGATTTGTTTACAGCTAAGTTAAAAAAGCATATTCTCTGAATTTTGTTAAGGTGAAGGCTGTCCAGGCATGAACTGAGTGTATGGCATGTGTTCATAATTATCTTAATAATGTCAACCAGAGGTTGTTTGCATAAGACTACATGGCATTAACTGAAAGTATACAGGATGCCTAAAAAAATTGCACTGATAGTCTGTGTTTTCCCTGCACTGCATGGGTTATGTTTACATTTATTTGTCTATTAAATATTCAGATATGCATAGTAGTCATAAATATGCAAATAGTTCAAAAATAAAATGCCATCTACAAATCTAGTTTGTAGCCAAGTGAAGATAAGGTCTGACCAAACAAAACTCACACTGGAAATTGAGGTCTGTCTACTATGGTAACAAAGATATTAATACTGGTTTGCATAATTACAATACTTTATGCATACATCATTTAATTACTTGTTAAATATCAAATTATCATTATGTCTGGTTGACATTTTAATATCACCATTATGATAAGGAGAGTGTGCTGAAGAACTTTTGAATTTTAACTTTTTTTTAAGTTTTATCATTTAGAAATATATAGATTTGTTTACAGCTAAGTTAAAAAAGCATATTCTCTGAATTTTGTTAAGGTGAAGGCTGTCCAGGCATGTACTCTTCATGTGTTGGTATAAAATTCCACTCAGGCTATATGTAAAAAAAGTTAATGTAATAAGTAAATGGTATGAAAATTCATGGGTATAAGTATGCCTGATTAGTATGTGCTTACTTGTATTAGTAATGAATACAGTAATACAGCCATGCATGTATGAAATGAGGGGAGCAAGATGTGAGATGGAAGGAAACCTAAGATGTGAGATGGAAGGAAACCTTATATTATCAGTATCTATGACTTATGCAGTTGATTAGGCTGTAATAACAAAAAAAAAATAATAATAATAAAAAAGAAGACATGGATACGTGAGATTGTAATAAGAATTGAAAAGCTGTTAAAAAATGCTGGCCTGCGGTTATCCAAGATGAAGTGTAAAGGATTTGGTTCATAGGTAGGTACTAGGCTATTGGCCCTAGGGCCTAAATAAGCCTAGCCAAAAAGGTACCCTGGCTTTCGCCACCCAAGAAAATTATTTTCCTGTGCCCCTGTTGAGAAGAGCCACAGAGGTGATCCCCGGGGTGAATTTTCTATTTCTCATCCAATCGTCAAGATTTTTCTTGAAGAGTGATAATGAGGAGGTTTGTTTGATATAGATAAGTAGTTTGTTCCAGAGTATGGAAAGTCTCTGGGACAGGAATCTATCCCTCCAGCATGTCCTGTTTATTGTGGTGACAAGGTTTAGGTCCCTAGAGCGTGAGCGGAAAAATAAATGGAATGTATTTCACAAGAAAGAAAATGACTATTTGGGTAAGTATGAAGTATGATAAGTCAGTAGAGAGAAATAATGGAACAAATAAAGAAACTGTTAACTTGGTAGAAAAGTTTCATTATAGAAAAAGGCATAGATGCTGAATACTTATGTATTATGAAAAATAAAAATAAATGGAATACATTTCACAAGAAAGGACATAAAGATTTTGGGAATGACATTTTACGAGTATAAAAATATAATGTCAATGGAGAGAGAGAGAGATAATGATACAGATAAATTGTTAGATTTGTGGAAAAGTTTATTTATAGAAAAAAACATTTATGCTAAATACTTACACATAAGGAAAAATAGCATATTTAAGTGGAAGGTTTACTATCAAAATGTTGAATGTGGGTTTCGCAAACACAGAATATCAAATGGCAGGTGGCCGATTCCGTGTTGCCAAATGTTATGTGAGCGATAGTTCATATCAGCAAATGCCACTGTGCATTCATTGATATGAGCTTGATGTAAGGAATAGAGATTGTGGTACAGTGCATATTGGGAAATTCATCTCCTTTCTCACTGTAGTGCAATCTCAGAGTTGGAATATATAGTAAGTGGGGGGTGCAGTGTGGAATATGTTTCCAATTCAAATGAAAAAAGAGCTATTAGTGATTCTTTTAGCTTCATTTTGGGTTTAAGGTTGAACCCAGTGAGAAGATGAATATTTTATAATAAAAAAGATGCCTTTTGAATTAAAAAAAAATCAGTGGTGGATGTAACAACTATGTATTTATTTTGGGGTAATGAGAAAGGTAAAAGAAAGACAAAATGAAATTGTAGGTAAGATGCTATATGAAAAAATAGAAAAATGTATGGAAAGAAACGAGAAGGAAAAAAGATGTAGAATGGAAGAAAATGAATATGACAAAAATGAAATTATGGAAGCTAAAAGTAAGTGAGGTTGATGGGAAAATAAAAGAAAGGTAGAATTTGATTTTAGAAAACAATAATGTTTGGTGTACCCATGGGAGAAATTAAAGGAAGATGAAAAAAGGAAAGAAACAATAGAAGAAAAAGGTTTGAAAATGTTTATGAAACAGAAGATTTTTGTGGAGAATTTTATTAGACAGTTATTAGACAAGTTACCGGTGTAAGAGAATATGAAATATGAGGTGATGGAGAAAAGAAAATGTGCTGACTATTGTGAAGAAAAAAACATTAAACACTGTTTTTGACTGCAAAAAGAATAAATAATTTTGGTAAAAGTTTAAAAATTAATATAGATGTAAAGGGTTTGAATGTATAAATATGATATGGGAAGCATGATAAAGTAACAAAATGTGATATTGGTAAATGGGATGACATGTTTGTGAAAATATGGGTATTGTGGAAAAAAGGTTTGAGAGTTTGTTGTATAAAAAGACAATTGAAAATGATGGTGTATTAGCTAAAATAAGATGTTTGTGAAAAAAAGGTGGGGGGAAGAAGTTAAATGTAAAAGAAAAAGGAATGAATGGAATAGAAATGTATAGTTAAGTTATGTTGTGTCAATAACAAGTAAATAATTTAAGTATGACTGTAAGAAAGGGAGTGTGTAATTCATTACATTTTTTACATAATATGAAATAAATGTAAATAAAGGACCCCTATTCATTTCCAAGAGTGCTGTGGGATGTTTTACATATATCCAAGGTACCACCAACTCAAGTAGATACCTTGCTTATGCTACATTACAGTCTTAGTATCACAAGATTAAGCCTTCTACCTGGTGTGGGAATAGAACCCATAGCCTTCTGCCAAAGGCAAGTGTACTGTCTGTTGGCCTACTAAAACACAGTACAGTTAAATGGTTTCTCTGATGGCCTGTCATGTTCAGGGTGTTACTTATTATTCCATACTCTTTGGAATCTGAGTATCTCTTCTAAGCTTTATTTGTATCATTTATCTTACTGTATTATGTTAGGTTCATACTTCGTTGCATATATTCTTTTGAAAATATTTTTTATTTAGTAAAAGTGATTTGCTACAAGAACACCAAGTTTTCTGGAGTGGGACTGGGAATTAGTTGAGATGGATACCACTAGGGAACAGGTCCTTAATGTTTTCTCTAAGGCCAAGAACACTGCATCAATGGGCCCAGATAATATCTCAGGTTCCCTTCTAAGTAGCATGAAACATGACCATTCAGACCTTCTGGGATTGATGTTTAACTGTAGCTTCCAAACAGGCTTCATGCCTCATGAATAGATAACAGCAGCAGTCATCCCTCTGCACAAAGATTGGCCATCTACAAGTCCTGGAAACTACAGACCCATAAGTCTCACTAGTCTTAGATGCAAAGCTATGGAAGGAATTATCATGGAGATTGTGATGATGTGAGGTAGTGCCAGCTATGCCAGAGAGAGCAGGGCAGTGTATGTGTAACATATGCCAGCTTAGCTAGCTGGAGTTTTGTAAAGAATTGCATGTCATTTGAATATCAATCTGATTTGTACAGATCCTTGTATTAAAACATGTATTTGTAAAGCTGCTTGTGTTAAAAATGTATCAACAGTGGATCCTGCTGGACAGAAAAGAAATATACATGTATGTCGGTCTTTATTGTTGTAACTACTGAAATGTATGTATTTTAGCAGAAGATACTGGAAGGGAAGGGGTTAAGCTCATCCCAGCTTACCTTAAGAAAAATAGCCTGAAATTAAATGACTTGGTTTACGCCATAAAGATTATATCTCACAGGTCTGAATGCAGCCAGAGATGTATTGTCTGTGAAAAAATGTTCAGCAGGAAGGGTAGAAGTGTTGAAATTCTTTTATAGCTTCCAGATGCTGTATTAAGCCTTAGGAAAGGTCTGTGAGTGTATTGTGACACATCTGTGCCAAATCCTGGCTCAGTTGCTAGTGAAGGGGTAGTGTGGAAACCACAAAGTCAGGTGACCAGGTGTGATGTCATTCTGTAGCCAGGTCTGAGATTGTATTTAGGTACTAGTGAAAGATGTGGCAGTGGCACTCAGCACTCTGTTTTGGGGAACCTGACAACAAAGACACTCATCCACTTCATCTTCCTTTGCTTTAGTAAGTAACCAAGAAATACAAATTCTTCAGTCAGTTAGGCGAGGACAGTGAGATAAGTTAAATATTGTTTTTCTGTATCTAGCTGAGTCTTTCCATCTGTGTTTTTTATATTTCCTGTGATTGAAACTGTTGTGTTTATTGTAAATAGATATTCAGTATTTTCATGTTTTCTTTTTCATTATTTATTATTAAATATATCTATACATTTCATTGTGGCTGATCTTTTAGAAGATATTTAGCCTTTGAGAGCACTTGCATTTATTTAGTAGCACTGTGGCTAGTAGTTCTTGGGAGCCTTGCTGTTTTGTCAAATACTACCATTTGTATAAATATTAATTTTACTGAGAGTAATTGGGCAACCTGGTAAGAGGCTTAAAGTAGCAGGCTGGTGGCAGTGAATCTGCCTTATAGTCTGGGGGGAGGTGGCAAAGCAAGTAAGCTGTGCCAGTTTTTCCCATGTTTGTGTGTGTGTGTGTGTGTGTGTGTGTGTGTGTGTGTGTGTGTGTGTGTGTGTGTGTGTGTGTGTGTGTGTGAAGATGAAATCTCAAAGTGAGAGTCTGTGTCAGCTACTTTGAACGGATAAACTGAGAGCAATGATTTCACAGAGAGGGTGCTGGAGGACACCTGGCTAAGGGCTTAACTCTATAGCTATGTCAGTGGGGAATCTTATTTGGGGCCTGGAGAGACTGTGCATTCCTTGTGTGATCTTAAGGGAGATTGTACTTGGTGCAGAAAGCTGCATCCGAAAATACCATGGGTGTGTCTATTTTGTTTCTCAGTGATTGTTCCCCACTGGTGTCAGTGGTGAGGATTGATGCTCCTTGATCACCAGCCCAGAGGAGGGATGTCACATGTTGGTGAGCAGCTGTGTGGATATTAATTGAACTTTTCTAGCCTGTAAGCAGTTGTCACTAAATGTGTGTGTACTCTCAGGAGCCAGAAGGTAAACATACAGAGCTTCATTTTTCACAGCAGTTTTATTTATTTTTGTTAGTTTAGTTTAGTCGGGGAGAGCAGGCAAAGATATCTGCAAAGGGTTATGGCAAGCTGACATTGAAACAGCTGGCTAAGGTGTGTAAATCCAAAGAACTGGTGCATGCCAACCTGACCAAAGAAGAAATAATTTCAGCCTTAGTCACAGCTGTAGCACAGACCAGCAACCAGGAGAGCAGCCAGTCTGCCAATGGGGATGTGCAGCCCTCAGAAATAGGACAGTTCACCTTTTCCTTAGAGGATTTAAAAACCCACCTGGAATTAGAGACTTGAACTGGAGGCAGAATGTATAGAATTAGAATTCGGAGAGAGACTATGGCATTTGGACATCAAAGAAAATAGACTGCAGCATCTGGAGGCCAAAGAAAATGAGAAACAGCGTCAACATGAGAGGGACATGCTGACTCTTTGATGAGAACATGGAGGTAATAGGGAAGGGAATAACTGAACCCCAGAAGCAGCAAAGGTCATTGCATTTCTTCCACAGTCTACCGAATGTGATAATTTTGATAGTTTTAGTCATATATTTGAAAGAGTATCTAGACAATATGATACTGACTAAGGGCTCTGGGTATGGTTCCTGACCCCCTTACTCCATGGTAAAGCTGTAACCGCTGTTTCTAAATTGTCTGATATTGATTGTTTAAATTATGACAAGGTTAAACTATGTTTATTGGAATGTTATAAGTTAACACCTGAAGCTTACAGAAAAAGTTTAACAAACATAGATATAAGGCAGATGAAAGTGTATGTGATTATATTGCTGAGCTAAGCACTTATTTTCATAGGTGGGTGAGTGGGTGTCAAGTCACCAGTTTTGAAAGGCTGGAAGACCTTTTGGTGATGGAGCAAGCCCTTAGCACTTTGCCTGAGGACATGAGAAGCTGGTTGACGGACCAGGAGTGGAACTCTGCAGATGAGCTGGGGAGAAAAGGGGATCTCTACTTAGCAATAAGGGTACCACTGCACAAGAAGGGGATACCCAGTGCTGCACATGGATATAAGGGAACCCATGGTGGTCAGCCTAAACAACCTGAACAGAGTCCACTAGTAAAAAGGTAAGCCACTAGTTCAGTTACATGGCCAAGATCAGGGTTTACATGTTTTACATGTAACCAGAGGGGCCATGTAGCATACAAATATCTACTGAAGCAAAGTGGGGAATAAAACGTGAGGGTGCCAGTAAGTGGGAATAACAGTATGCCAGTGGCAAGTTGTCTGGAGACAGCAGGGGTACAGAACTATCACTAGAGTTTGTATCTTATCTTGGTGGATGGAAGACAGGCCACTGTAAAGTGAGGCACAGCCTTTGACAATAACCATTGTGAAGCCTGAAGTGGTTAAAGAGGAGCAGTACTTGCTTGGGCAGTCCATTCCAGTCACAGCTTTAGGAGAGACCCCATTCCAAATACCTTTGACTAGGGTTCACTTTAACTGGGAAGGTGGTAAAGTACACAAGCAAGTTGGTGTATTTGAGGATATCCCTGCAGATGTCTTGATAGGGAATAGTTTTGATAATTCAGTACCTTGTGTTCATGCTGTTACATGCAGTCAGACTTGGAGACGGGCATGTGGGTCTGGTAGCCTGGGAGAGACCCAGACAGACCCCACACCTGAAGCTGTGTCTGGTGATATGGCTATTTCAGGGAGGGAGCTACCTGTAACAGTGAGGCTGAAGGTGAGCCACAGCTGCTCATAGGTACTGATGTTCCCTTGGACAGAGTGAGTGCAAGAGCAGAGGTGAGTGGTAGTACCCAGGCTGACAGTGAGGCACTGCTGTCAGATGATGCCAGACTTCATATGGAAGAGGAGATGGGAAGGGTCACAAAGGTAGAGTTGAGACAGGCTCAGCTTTCAGACCCTACACCACAAGGTTTGAGAGAGGTAGCTAAGGAGGCAACTGATTCTCAAGGAAAAGGGGGTCTGTATACTGGAACAAAGGGTTACTGTATATGAGTGGACCCATGAAGGGGGCCTAGAGGTTGAGGTAATATAGCAGCTGGTAGGGCCCAGAGCCTACCATCTGGCACATCTAGCCATATCCCATGACATTCCTTTTGCAGGTAATATAGGCATAAAGCATACCAAGAGATGTACTGTATTATACAGAACTTTTATTGGCCTGGGATTGCAAGGGATGTAACAGGGTACTGCAGAACATGTGAGCAGTGTCAAAAAATAGGGAAGGCAGGAGATGAGGTCAAATCTTATTCGATGCCTTTGCTTGTAAGAGAGGAGCCATTTCAGAGGATAGCTCTGAATATTGTGGGGCCTCTGAGTACCCCACATTCCACAGGGAAGAAATATATCCTAGTGGTAGTAGATTGTGCTTCTAGATAACCTGAGGCAGTGGCTCTGTCCTCCATTGAGGCAAAGAAGGTGGCAAATGCTTTGTTAGATACTTTCAGCAGGGTAGGTTTTCCAGGAGAAATATTGACTGACAGAGGTGCCAATTTCATCTTAGACCTGCTGGCTTGTCTGTGGGAGTGCTGTGGGGTAAAGCACCTAAAGACTACCCCCTGCCACCCCCAGACTAATGGCCTTGTGGAGAGGTTATACTTTCCACTGAAGACCATGCTGAGGGCATTTGTAGAACAGTTTAAGAGAGATGGGACAAATATTTGCCCCATCTGCTGTTTGGGTACAGAGCACTACCCCAGGAATCCACAGGTTTTTCACCCTTTGAGTTGCATGGGTATAGGGTGAGGGGCCTTTGGATTTGATTCATGATGAGTGGAAGGTTGTATGTGAATCCCACAAGGAGTCTGTTGTCTGTTGTCTGTTGTGACATGTTTCCTAAACCTAAACATAGGGAGCTGATGGGCTTAGCCCAGGAGAATCTTGAGGGAGCCCAACAGCAGAAAACAGTCTGGTATGATAGGAATGCTCAAGCCCGAGTATATACTGTGAGACAGCAGTTTATGGTGCTCATTTCTGTCAGACACAATAAGCTGCAGGCAGCTTGGAAAGGACCCTTTGAAATGATGAGGAATGTTAGTGATGTTAACTACATGGTAAACCTGCTAGGGAGGAGGCAGGGGCACAAAGTGTACCATGTTAACATGATGAAGCCTTACCATGATAGGGAGGCCCTTGTGGTGAGTATTTGCAGTGGGTAGTAGGAGGAGTCTGAGGAGGATCTGGCGAGTGATCTCTTCAGTGAGATTTGCAATAACACCTCAGTGGAAGGGGTATCAATCTCCGAGCGGCTATCCAGTACCAAGGTTTGAGAAATCCGAGCAGTGGTACAGGAGTTTGGGGACATTTTCACTGGGAAACCTGGGTGCACCCACCTGGTGCACCACCATGTGGATACAGGACCGCAAAGACCTATCAAGCAGGTCCCTTACAGGGTACCTGAGTAAGTCAGACAGACTCTGAGGGAGGAGATGCAGGAAATGTTGGAACTGGGAGTAATCCAGGAGTCCAGCAGTCCCTGGATCAACCCACTGGTGCTGGTACCAAAGAAGGATGGCAGCACCAGATTCTGTGTGGACTACAGAAAACTAAACAGTCACACAGAGTCAGATGCTTATCCCATACCTAGGACAGATGAAGCCTTAGAGCAGCAGGGTGGTGCTAAGTATCTGACCACTACTGATCTGACCAAGGACTACTGGTAGGTGCCATTGACTCCTAGAGCTAGAGAGAGATCAGCCTGTGTGACTCCTTTTGGATAATATAAGTTCACGAAGATGCCCTTTGGGATGTAAAATGCCCCAGCAACCTTCCTGAAGCTGGTAGCTCAACTCCTAGCAGGAGTAGGAGATTATGCTGTTGCTTACCTGGATGATATTGCCATCTACAGACATTCCTGGCAAGAGCACCTTCTGCATGTCACGGAGGTCCAGGGCCAACTGCAAAGGGCAAAGTTGACCATTAAGCCCAGTAAGTGCCAGATGAGTATGGTAGAGATCTCCTACCTGGGACATAGAGTAGAGAGTGGTAAGATCAGGTCAGAATCTGCCAAAGTGGAAGCTATTCAGGCATGGCCTGCCCCTGTTACCGAAAAAACAGGTGAGGACATTATTGGGGACAGCGTAAAATAGAATGTTTGTTCCCGATTATGGTGCAATAGCTGCTCCCCTCACAGTCCTAATGGGGAAAAAAGGCCAGATAAGGTTGTGTGGACCCCAACCTGCAAGCAGGCATTCCAAAAGCGTAAAGGGGCTTTGGGAGGGCCCCCCTGTTTTAGCCAATCCAGATTGCAGCAAAGAATTTTCTGTGCAGGTAGATGTTTTGAACCATGGGATGGGGGCTGTACTCAACCAGGTTTCTCAAAGGGAGAGGAGCACCTTTTTGTATATCTCAGTCATAAACTCCAACCCATGGAGGAATGTTATGCAGCTTTACAAAAAAGGTTGTTTAGCCATAGTATGGGCACTGCAAAAATGTCAGCCCTATCTGTATGGAAGGAAATTCACTGAGGTTACAGACCACAGTCCCTTAACATGGCTACATCGAGACAGACAGCAAAATGCCAGGTTATTAAGGTGGAGACTAGGGTTGGAGGCATATGACATGACATGACAATGCAGCACCATAGTGGGCTACTCAGCAGTGCCAATGCAGATGGGCTGTCAAGACAGGATATGGGTTAATGTATTCCCAGGCAAGCTCATTACTCTCAAACAATGTTTCTCCGGGGTTACATGGGACCTTGAGTCTCCAAAGGGAAGTGATGTGATGATGTGAGTTAGTGCCACCTATGCCAGAAAGAGAGAGAGAGTAGGACAGTGTATGTGTAACTTATGCCAGCATAGCTAGCTGGAGTTTTGTAAAGAATTATATGCCATTTGAATATCAAACTGATGTGTACAGATGTTTTTGTTAAAAATGTATTTCTAAAGCTGCTTGTGTTAAAAATATATAAACAGTGAGTCCTGCTGGACAGAAAATAAATATACATGTATGTCAGGCTGTATTATAACTGCTGACATGTATACATTTTAACATAGAATACTGGAAGGGAAGGGGTTTAGTTCAGCCCAGCTAACCTTAAGAAAAATAACCTGCAATTAAATTACTTGGTTTAGGACATAAGGATTCTATCTTACAGGTGTGAATGCAGCCAGAGACCAATGTCTGTGAAAAGCCCTTCTGCAGGAAGGTAGAAGTGTTGGAATTGTTGTATAGCTTCCAGATGCTGTATTTAGCCTTGGCAAAGTTCTATGTGTGTATTGTGACACCTGTGCCAAATCCTGGCTCAGTTGCTTATGAAGGGGTAGTGTGGGAACCACAGAGTCAGGTGACCAGATGTGATGTCATTCTGTAGCCAGCACTGAATTTGTATTTGGATAATAGTGAGACGTGTCAGTAGCACTCAACTTTGTTTTTGGGAACCTGATAACAAAGACACTCATCCACTTCATCCTATCTTGCTTCAATAAGTAACCAGGAAATAGTAATTATTCAGTCAGTTAGGAAAACTGAGATTAGTTAAATGTTTTTTCTGTATCTAGTTAAATGTTTTTTCTGTATCTGTCGGAGTCGTTCCATTGGTGTATATTTCTTGTGATTGAAACTCTGGTGTTTACTGTAAATAGATATTCAGTATTTTCGTGTTTTCTTTTTCATTATTTATTATTAAATATATTTGTACCTTTCATTGTAGCTAGTCCTTTAGAAAATATTTAACCTTTGAGAGCAGTTGCATTTATTTAGTGGCATTGTGGCTCCACATTCTTGAGAGCCTTGCCGTTTGAATAAATATTAATTTTCCTGGGAGTAATTGGGTACCCAGTTGAGAGCCTTAAAGTAGCTGGCTGGTGGCAGTGAATCTGCCTTATGGTCTGGGTGGAGGTGGCAAAGTGAGTAAGCTGTGTCAGCCTTTTCCAGGTGTGTGTGTGTGTGTGTGTGTGTGTGTGTGTGTGTGTGTGTGTGTGTGTGTGTGTGTGTGAAAATCAAATCTCAAAGAGAGTGTGTGTGCCAGCTACTTTGAACAGGGAGACTGAGAGCAGTGATTTCACAGAGAGGGTGGTGGAGGACTTGACCTAAAACACCTGGCTAAGGGCTTAACTCTATAGCTGTGTCAGTGGAGAGTCTTATTTGGGGCCTGGAAAAAAGACCCAGCCCCGGGACAGGAGTGTACATTCCCTGTGTGCTCTTAAGGGAAATTATACTTGGTACAAAGAGCTTCATCTGAAAATACTGTGTGTCTATTTTCTTTCTCAGTGAACATTCCCCACCGGTGTCAGTGGTGAGGATTGAGGCTCCTTGATCACTGGCCCAGAGGAGGGCTGTCACAGAAATGATCAATAATGATATAGTAAACCTCCAGACACTGGACCCTACCCAATTTGGTTTAATCAAGGTTAGGTTGTACCTACTCAACCTGGTGGACGTCTTTGAGAAGGTTACTAAAGCAATAGATGAGGGCAAATTTGTTCACACTGCCTAACTTGAACTGGCCAAGGCATTTAACAAAATACCCCAATCGGGCATTGTTGACAGACTCAAGAGGTTAGGTACAAACCCGTATATCATTAGGTGGATAGCCAACTGACTCAAAGACAGGACCCAGGAAGTTAGAACTGGGGAGTCTACCGCTACAAAGTGGCCACTCACAAGTGTAATTCCACAGGGATTGGTTCTGGGTCCACTCCTTTTTGGCATTTACTTCTCTGAAGTCAGAGCGAATGTCGATGGCCTCCGGCTGGCTAAACTTACACAAGATTGCAAATTAGGAGCTGTCGTTGAATCCCACACCAACACAAATGTTCTCCAGGAAGGGCTGACAGAAACAACCGGTGTCAGAGCCATGGACTAAAACTAAATGCCAAGAAATGCATAATAGCATCCTTTGGGAAGTCATCCACTGCTGGTAACTATCATATTGACAACACACTCCTTAGAGTTGGCCCAGTAGTCAGGGACTTAGGGACACACATAGACAGTAGTCTAGCCTTTTACCATCATGTGTCTACAGTAGTGAGGAAATCATTCTTTGTTGTGCAACTTATAAACAAAGGTGTGACATTTAGATCCAAGGAAGTCCTTGTTCCATTGTATTTGGCATTCATCAGACCTGTCACTGAGTACAGTACCCCCTTTGATATGTACCTAATCGGCATATCCAACAATCAAAACATCCACAGAGGTTCCTCACTAAAAGAATACAGGATGTAAGTAACCTGTCCTATTCGGACGGTCTTAAGGCCATAGCCCTGTATTCTGTCTATGCCTGGCATACAGGGCATTGTCAGACTCCACTCTGATGGAGCTCTTGCATATCTGGAAAACAGACAGCAGAATTACCCATTCCTAAGAGTTAAACCTTGCCTGTGATATAAATAAGACCTGCTGGAGAAACAAGTATGTATCCCACAGACTACCCTGTCTCTGGAATAGGCTTCCCATCCATGTGAAGCACAGTTCCTCCCTAAACCAATTAAAGTGTAACTTGAACAATTTATGGGGAACAAGAAACTCACCCCTGGTTCAGCATCTATGTCTTTAATGGACACTGGCAGCCTGTAAATGTTTCATCTCCCAAGCCCATGCTTAGACTTTTGAAGGTTACCAGAAAATGTTAGAGATTTGGGATGCATGGCAAGGGTTAAAAAGGTCTTTATGATAGTTAGACTACTAAACACCTATGAATCTATGATAAGTGATATAATGTTAAGGGAGTTTGAGTTCATGTAGTTAGTGCATATGAGAGATGTTTAAGGGTGTTCAAGATTGAGTGTTTTGCTGATAAAAACATTGGCTGCATGGTATCCGAGTACATTGACAATTCTAAATGACGAATGCCAAGAACCTGTTTATTCTTCAAAAATTATACATGAAAAGGAGTCAATCATTAATGATGATATTTGTTTAGTGTCATATATGAATCCATGATTTTGTGTGGAAATCATGCTTAAGCTGGTATGGAGTTTCCATATCTCTGTGGCACAGAAGCCTATGATAGATGAGTTTTTTATATAAACAAGAATATGGCTTTTCTATGGTACATGTTAATAGTTATAATGACATTTAAATGGTAGAGGTTAACTTATTGGAGTCCCATTAATGAATCATTTATTTTGGATTTGTAATGCTTTTCTTTTCTCAAAGTGGGGCAGTGCAGTTAAAGTATTAAATGAAAGATGGGAGCCCTGTAGCTTGATAGACACCAGATATGAGTTACAAGATTACAGGCATGTAGGATCTTTTTATTTATTTATCTATCAACATTTGTTTGCTAGGAAAGTCATCTAGGTACAGGTGCCCTTTTCCAGCAGAAGCCTGGGGAGAAAAGGTCCAATGATTCATATTTAATGCAATCAATATTAACAATAACACTTTTTATAACACAGCTTCAATGAATACATAGCATAATAGTTGCTATAATAAAATTTGAATTGATATTCACAAACTTTAAATTTACAAGCCAATGTACTGAGACTACAGAGAGAAGAGTGGTATATAAGATAGGTAGGAGTAATTTAAGAAATACAATACAGTGAGGTACTGGAGGGAATAAGCAAGTTTAAGTGTTAATAGAGAAGAAGTGATGAAATAGTAATTTGTGCTAATTAGAAGTAGGTATAGTAGTTTACAAAATACAATAACGTGAGGTATTAGAAGGGGATATGCAGGTTAAGTGATTTAGTGCTTTACAGGGAGGTATAAGAAAGGTGATGAAGGGGGTTAGAAAGCTGTGCCCCAGGCGAGCAGTAGGGACAAAACCAGGAGACAGAGAGGATGTCTTCTATTAATAGTTTGAAGGGATAAAGGTGTGTGACAAACCTGATTGATAAAGGAATTTTATTTTTGAAGTTCTAGCTACACTATTGAAATAGAGACTGACCCCAGCAGTCCTTTGTGGTTTGCAGATGGTAAGTAGTTATTTATTATTTGACTGAAGGGGGTGATTTGGAAGACAGTATTGGAGCAGGGGTCCAATTGCTGGGCAGGGGAATGGGGTTTGGTTGATTTTATAGGTTTAGGTGAGCTGAGTGTATGATAGGTGGTGAGGAATGTCAGACCAGTTAAGTGTTTTTAGTGCTAAAGAGTGGTGGGTCTGGAAAGGTTTGCTACGAGCAAATCTGGCAACTTTGTTATAGCACTGTTCAAGTTTGTAGGTTGTAGCTTGATCGTGATAGGGGGTCCAAATAGGAGAGGGGGTAAGAGGTAAGTGGTAGCTAGAGTTACTGTGGCAGAATTTGTAAGGCATTTCTTTACTCTATGTAGGTTGCCTAGTTTTTGATGGGTTTTCTTGATACCGTTGTAAATATGTAAATCGAATTTACCATTGTCGCCAATTGTCACGCCAAGTAGTTTTGTGTGTGGGGTAACCAGTTATGGTATTGTTTAAAGAAGAAATGTTAAAGCTTTTTTTTCATGGAAATGGGATTTTGGAAAAAAGAGAAGTAATATATATATATATATATATATATATATATATATATATATATATATATATATATATTGTGATTTAGTAGCAGGTGATTATCCTGTAACCAACTTTCAACAGAGTTAAAGGCTTCTGGACCAGTTCTCTGTATCAGGTTGTCCAAAATGCTTATTAGGGTGGAATCATCAGTGTATTGCATGACAGAAGCTTGCTGAGAGTGAATGTATAAAAGAGCAGAGGGCCAAGAATGGAGCCCTATGGCACATCATTATTGACAGGCAGGAAGAAAGGAAGAAATAATGGAGAGCCATTTTACCGACTGGTATCTGCTGGTTAAGTAGTAGTTAAACCATAGCAGTCTGGGTCGTGATAGCCTGAAGGAGAGGAGTTTTTGGTAAGAAACTAGATTGAAAGCTTTAGAGAGATGAAGGAATACAAAGGAAACAAATTTGCCTTAATTCTGGCTTTGTTACTAGCACCTGTGAAAGTTAGTAAGGGTGTGGTAGTGCTATGGTGGGTCTAAAACCAAGAGTATGGGGGTCATGAGCTTTTCCTGAACAAAATGTTGAAAAAGTTGCTTGTGAATGTACGTTTGCCAATTGGTAGATAGCTTTATACTTGGTTATTTGTGCGGATGTTTAACCTTCATATTTACTCAGGCTCTCACTCATTTAATTGGAGCTGCTCTTCGCTTGATGACTGTGCCAGAGTAACTGAGAGATTCTGCTATTTGCAAAGTCATCCACTGCTGAATCTACAAAAATAAGTATTATTTAAGCATTATTTTGCACTTTGGTTACTGTGATTTATTTATTTACTGTTTCATTGCTGACAGTTTGCTGCATTCCTGCACTTTTTAGCTGAATTGTTGCTTTAAGACCCAGGCTACATTTTATCTACTTGATTCAGGGCTGTATCCAGATAGTGTGTTTGCTTGCACTTGGGCATAAAACTAGCTATCTCACATTAAGAGGTTTTTCTCTGCACTCTTGTGGCAGAAGTGTGCTGATACAAACTCATCTAAGTTGGGGATTGCTGGAGGAAGGCTCATTGTGTGCTTTTCTGATTGGTAGATAGCTTTATACTTGTTTATTTTTGCTAATATTTAAGCATCAGCATTTGCACAAAGCTGTTCTCCATGCAGCAGTGGTCAGTAGTGCCCTGTGTAGACACAAATGCCTTGTGGATAATTTTGTTCTTAAATAGCTATTAGTGTAACCATTCCCAGTCCTGTGCTCCTCTAGGAACAATTCATTTGTGCACTGAGCAGTGTTGCTTTATTGGTTTACCTTAGACTACACAACGTATACCTCTTTCTCATAGTGTTTGGCCTACCAGCAAAGTCTAGTCAAATTAATAATTTCCTTCCCTAAGAAAACACACAGTCAAAAGCTGCTATCATGGGTGAGCAGTTTCTCATCATCTCCCTAGCCAGTCTGATGGACATGGGCATCCTGAGGCAATGTAGATATTGTCTCATATGTCTTGACAACCATAAATAATAATAATAATAATAATAATAAAATAAACCGGATGCTTCAAGGGACCAGAACTTGTATCCGCAATGCATTTATTGTCTTACAGCTTAAAAAAGTTTAAAAAGCAAACTGCTGTTTTAAAAAAATCAAACAGGTTTAGCACTTTCATCTTACAAGTAAACGATATTATCAGAACCATTGCATTTGGAGCAGTTAGGCTTTTATGACCAAAACCCCACCCTTAATTGAAAGCAAGTCATGAAGGCAAGTCCTACATTTAAAGTTATATACTCAGCTAGCATTCCCCTTGAATAGATATGGTTAATAAATGGTTACAAAATAAAACATCATGAATAAAATAAGTAAAAATAAAAATATCTTGACAACCATTTAATCCTGAAACAAGCTAATACTATATGTGAGAGATGTAGTTACACTATGAAACTGGAGGCAAGACTCTCACATACAGACAAATCTAACACCAAACAGGTTGCCAGCACACAAATCCATCACTACTCAAACTTAATAAGGACTTGACACATAAACCCACATATGCGGAGATACTCACTAGCAACTTACCAAAAGCCCAGAGGCCAAATGCTGCCTTCAGATCAACACATAACAAACACCAGCATCTCAACCAATAAGCCCATATGGCATAACAGCACAAAACCCAACGTACTGGTCATAGGTGACTCCATAGTGAGACACATGAATATCCCTCTCATCAGGCTGGATAAGGAAAGGGTTAAGGTTAGCGGCCTGTCAGGTGCCAGGGTCTATCAGGTCACTCAGTGTACAGGTATGCTTCCATCATCCTCCATGTGAGTGTGAATGACCTGAGACGTACCTCCCTGGACAGTAAGAAGAGAGATATGACTGAGCCCTCAGATTATGTGTCTCGGGCAGGTATGAGCCTAGCCTTGAACAGCATTCTGCCATCACCAAGGATGATGCCACAATACAAACAAAAATTTGACTTTAAGAATTGGATTAACTTCTGGTGTCAGTCCAAGGAGATCCAGTATCTGTCAGACTGGGAGAACATGGTCGACAGACCATATTGCTTTATCAGAGATAGTCAGCACCTGTCTCCTGCAGTCTTTTGGATACTGGAAAAAGCAGTAGCCACCCCTATTGTGCATTTTTTAGACAATGTCAAAACAATCAACCTCCCAATGTTATAGAATATTCTCTGGATAAAGGTACTGCTTCTCAGTGCTAGAAGTTTAAACAAGAAACTGCACTCTCTGGAAGATGCTGATGTGTGCAGTCACTGAGACATGGTTTAAAGCCATGGAAAGCACACTGGCCATGCAAAGCTACAATATTTTCCTTACATTCAGACTACAAACTGAACTGGAAAAAAGCAAAGGAGCAGGTGTATCTTGAGACTGGTCAAAAAGTATGATTCTCTCAAACTACTCCAAGTTCAATTAGCCATATGTAAATTCCCCTACCACATCTATGCTAGCTATTTGTTTGTCACAATGAAGCAGAAATGCATTCCCCATGCCTGGACTTACTAGAGTCACTTACCATGTAGCACAACACCTTACTCATGGGTGATCTTAATTATCCTACCATCGACTGCGAAACATGCATGAACACAGATGTGTTGGCTCAGTAGTTCTTGGACTTTGTCACTGCAAATGCCCTGGAACAGCTAGTCAGTACACCCACGAGGGGCTCAAAGATCCTGGACATAATGCTCACTAACATGGAAGAGCATTGAACCCTCCCCTGTGTGATGCCCTCTTTGGTGAGATTGGACCTAAAATCAATCCCTTTAAAAATAATTATAAGGCCAGATACTCCATCAAGCTCAAAAAATGCTTAAGAATGTTTCCAAGACAAATTTTCTCCTCCTAAGTGATGCCATAAGAAACTTCACTCATTTGGGAAATAACCCCTACATCACCAGGTAGGTAGCCAAATGGCTCACTTACTGTGCACATACTGTCAAAGTGGGTGAATTAACATCTTGAAAAAGGCCAGTCACCAGTGGCATACCACAAGGTTCTGTGCTGGGCTCAGGCCAGTCACCAGTGGCATACCACAGGGTTCTGTGCTGGGCCCTTTACTGTTTGGAATTTATTTCTCAGAAGTTCATGCAAATGTGGATGGCCTGTGGCTGACCAAGTTCGCTAATGACTACAAATTGGGAGCAATCACTGAGTCCCCGAATGATAACAAAATACTGCAAAAAGGATTAATGCAGACTAATGATTGGTGCCAAAGTATCAGACTGAAGCTAAATGGAAAAAATGCTTAATTATTCACTTTGGAAAAGCTAACACCCCTGCTTATTACAATATAGACAGCTCCCCTCCAAGAGTACACTCCGGTGCAAGACCTGGCTACTGAGGTTAATAGCAGTTTGAATGTTGACCACCATGCATGTACAGTGGCAAGGAAATCTTTCTATGTGACACATCTCATAAGTAAAGACATGACATCTAGTTCTAAGGATGCTATAATTCCATTGTAATTGGCCCTCATCAGACCATTTATTGAGTACAATGCACCCTTTTGCATGTACCTCACTAGACACCTGCAATAGCTGGAGAGAACAGTAAGACCAGTTATTGAGTAAAATGCACCCTTTTGGATGTACCTCACCAGGCACCTGCAATAGCTGGAGAAAACAATAAGGTTTCACACCAAGAAAATACAGAGTACACAAAACATTTCCTTCACAGAAAGATTAAAAGTACTATCATTGTATTCAGTCTCCTACAGGATACTAAGGGGTGATCTTTGGCTGGCTTGCATGGCAGTCTCTGATTGGCCCTGATGGAAATGTTACAAATTCCTAAATCAAACTGCATGAGGGTCACTCACTCCATGGATCTTAACCTAGCCTTAGATATGAGCAAATCATGCTGGAGAGACAGATATGTCTCCCAGAGACTAGCCCTTCTCTGGAACAAGCTTACCATTCATGTGAAACAAAGCTCTTCCCTGACCATCTTCAAGTGCAACCTAGATAAATGGGTGGCTAATCGTAAAGTCACTCCTGGGTTGGTGCCCATGGCCCTCATGGACAGAGTCAGTCGGTATTAGGCTCATACCTCTATGAACTTTTCTCAACTAAGTATTGATAAGTGGTGTAACTCTGGATAAATATGGCTAGGCTTGTAAAGGCTTTTAGGCTGTTAGCCTAGTAACCACCTATGAAATTTGTGTACAGCTTCATTGAATGGAATATTTTTCAGGCTAGACCAGTTTAAGGATCTTAGAATTCTTTTGGAGGTGTGACGGAAGAATGGTAATTGGGAACATATTTCCTGGCAGTGCAGTGAGTTGGCAGATTTTAGGGATTCCCTGCAAGATGCACTGTCGGAGATGTTGGGTGGGCAGATTGGGGAGATGATTTTTCTGAGTGTGATACAGAATCAGAATTGCTTAGACATGGTAAGGCCTTGCTGTGTCTAATTATGGTGGCTGTCAAAAAAGCAATTACTAGAAAATGGAAATTAAAATCTAAACCAGCTATATTAGAAGTAGTGAATATAGTAACAGAGATAAAACAGCTTGAATTGAGATCTCAAAAAAGGTAGGAGCAGACTACATAGGAAAAATGGAAATTGTGGGAACAGTAAATACAGGGGAGGAATGAGGTTTAAAAGAAGGCAGGACTTGAACTATGTACTGTTTGACTGAAAATGGTGGAGTAGACTATAAGTGATGTATAATGTTTGCAACTAGGAGTGCGCAGTATGGTTTGTGATATAAAGTGCTAGCAACTAGGATTGTGTCAGTGTGGTTTGTTTTCATTTATATAAATGTATGATTGCTTATGTCATATGTGATGGTTTAATAAAGATGTTTCTTGTTTAAAAAAATAATTAAAATTAGTGATGTTACAGGAATTTCTAAGTAAGTGTTGTTTGACATGATGGGTACAGCCTCTGTTTGCATATACAGGGAGGTGATCACTGAGGAATCAGACAGGGTGCCACTGGAGACATAGTTAGTAGAATCGGACACTGATATCCAATCAAGAACTAAGTCACTGTTTTTGGGATAGTTATAACTTCTGGGGGGTGGAAATGAGTTGAGTCAATCCTAATAGGTTTAGGCTAGTTGATGGCTATTTTGTGGAGATAATCTGACAATCAAAATTAACATCATTTAGAAATATCTTTTCATTAGAAAATATATTTGAGATCCAATTCAGAATGTTTTCCGGGGTTGCAGCATTATTACCTGGGGAATATAGAGTACTATAATACATAGTTGCTTATGGTTATTAAGTTTAAGATAGGAGATGAAAAGTTCAATGCTATGGAATTTGGGAATAGGTTTATTGTAGGCTAGGATTTCTAGAGAGTCATGGTATAGTAAATATACACAACCACCTTTTTTCGAGTTCTATCAGCCCTGATGATATTATAACCAGGGGTGATATTTCATAGTCAAGTATTAGCCATATTTCAGTTATGGTAAGAATATGTTGTGTATTATGGGAGGTCCGAGCATGGAGCTCTGAAATGTTATTATAGATGGTACGAGTAGTTAGAGAAATTAAATTAAGGTGAAGGAGTGAGCTTGAGATAGGCGGGTTGAGTTTTAATGCTTTTGGCGATGGTGCGGTCCCTGTTTTGAAACGAGATGGGTGGGCTGAGGAGGTGGGGTTTGACATAGGATGAGTTTTTGAGGCTGCTGGGAGTCAGGGTGGGAGGAAGGGCCAGGGTTGGGGTGAATATCCCTACAGAGTGGTAAGAGAGAGAGAAAAATGGATATGTTTGGTAAGATTGTTTTGGTTTAATGGTAGCAGTTAGTTTTATTTCTGGTGTGGTAGGTGTGAGGGTTTAGTAATTTGAATATGTAGTAAAGAGGTGATTGTATCCGCGGTGGTGGTGTTGCGGTAGCGTTGTAGCCTCACAGTAAGACGCTGTCCAGTTCGATTCTCGGCGAGAGCATCTTCTGCGTGGAGACATACGTGAATGGGCGTACCTTCGTTGAAGGTTGTGCGTCAGGGCTGGCAACTCGGCACGTAAAAATCAACTGCCAATCATTAGCGGACCGGGGTTCCGCTGTGGCGACCCCTAACCGGGAAAAGCCGAAAGACACAACAAGTAAAATTAGGTGATTCTTTGTATATACTGTTAGCAATTAGTGGTGAAGTGGGGTGATTTAGAGGTTCAGTACTTGGAGGGAGAAATGTATACAAAACTGTGTGATGATTGTTAAGTTGATAAAACAGGAAGAGTAGGGATGCAATAATATTTAAGAGAAGCACAGTATGTAGGTTTGTAGAGAGATATGTCAGAGAAAGAGCAGCTAGAACACTGTGGTATGAAGATAGCAGAGTGAAGTGGGTGACATTAGATAGTGTTTGGGGAATATTGAAGATTGTGAGTGCTTGGTTTTAAATAAAGCTGTGGACACCACCTGGACTCTGATATTTAAATGAGCAGACAGATGCTTTTTTTCAGTTTTATTTTAAGATATTTACATACTGTTTTGTTAGTTTGGGTGGACTAATGTTATAGGTTCATAGGTTGGTACTAGGCTATCAGCCCTAGGGCCTATACAAGCCTAGCCATAACAATTCCCTGGCTATTTCCCATCCAATTGTCAAGGTTCCTCTTGAAGAGGTCCAAAGAGGCACTCCAGCATGTTTTGTTTATTGTGATGACAAGGTTTAGATCCCCTGAGCGTGTAGCTGAGGGATTGGGATTTCTTTAAGTGTAGCATGTCCAACAGCTCTGGGTTTGACATGGCCTCATCTGCTTTAGGCCTGTGATTCTTTCCAGTTGTTGCAGAAGTCTTCTATAATGGGTCTAATGAGGACAATGACCTCCTTCTTTCTGGATGAAAAGCCCTTCGTGATGAGGTGTGCCACATAGAAGGATTTCCTGACTGTTGTGACCACTGTCCACCTGTGTCCCTAAGTCTCTTATCACACTTTCTGTGTTTAGTGTACTGCCACCTATATGGTAATTCATGGATACATGTTTTTGGCATTGAGCTTGAGCCCATGGCTCTGGCACCAAGCATCTGTTTCTGTAAGGCCCTTTGTAGAGTATCCACATCATTTGGAGTTTGCAGTCATCTGCAAACTTGAGTTGACCTGTACTTCAGAGAAGTAGATGCCAAAAGAAGAGGCCCCCAGGACTGAACCACAGTGTGGGTTCTATCAGTAAGCCATTTAGCAACCCATTGGGTGACATAGGGATTAATGCCCAGCTTAGTAAGTTTATCTATGATTCCAGAGTGGGTCAATCAGGTTCAGCAAACCCAAACTGGGTGGGGTCCAGTGTTTGAAGGTTGCCAATGTCTTTGTTTATAAGTTCCATGATAATACGCTCCATGGCCTTGCAGATAAGGCTTGTCAGACTGATGGGACTGATGTTATTTAATAGGTTCTGTCCAGGTGATGCCTTAGGTGAGGTGTCTGTGCCATGAGGTACTTGTAAAATCATAGTTTGTATTATTGTAGAATGGGCTGGCATTCAGATGACTAGAATGTTGATTAACATGATATATATATATATATATATATATATATATATATATATATATATATATATATATATATATATATATAGACTACTTGCCTTTTGTTTTTCATGGTTAGTTGCATCTTGACTGTTGATGACTGTTGAGTCTAGCACAGAAGAAAAAAACGATGACAAGATTGGGAAGAAGCTGCTCTGAAGCAAGCCGAGACCCGGATTGGTTTTGGTCTGATAAATGCACGCATCCCCGGAAGGTCACAATTGTTTTGATGTTATGAAGCCCAGCTTGAAGTTATGTGTGGACTCCAGACTTGGTAATGTATGCCAGTCAGGTGTGGTAATATGGAAATGTAACTTGTAAAGGATTATATCTTTGATGTTGCAGCCAGACATAAATATGTGTTTATTACTTACAGGCTAGTTACATATATGTTAATATAAAAGAATGCACATGTGTTAACTGATAGGAGTGTGAATTCTTTAGTACTCTTGTTAACAGGATGATATGAATATGAAAAAGTAGATAATGTGCCTTGAAGTCTGTCTAAAGAATTGGTTTCCAGCTGTATCATATGTTATAAGAATAAAAATCATGTGGATTTTGGAAGGAATGTCTGAGTATATTTGGTGTCTTGACTGTTAGTTTAAAGTTAATAAATAAAAATTATATTTGAAAAAGATAAAACATATACAGTCATTTTGTCTGCATTTTTGAAACATGGCTGAAATGAAAACATTCAGTGAAGCTGTCCGGTTACCTTTACTTTGCAGTCATAGTCAAAGATTTTCGTAATCTTTAAGAAAATAACTTCCCCACACTGACAGTTTGTCTGCTTTACTTTTTACAATTTGTCTTTTTTCTTTCTCCTCATTATAGGTACACTGCTGAATAGAAACACTTATTAAGGCAATAAATTAGATTTATGGGAAACTGACAGTAAAGCCTTAGAAAACTTTATATTTTAAATAATGTTGTTTGCCTGCATTCCTGCTTATTTAAGGGCCTGACAGATGTTTCAGATAACACAGCTGCTAATTGAAAATGGTACACCCTACCCTACTTCTGTGGCATTCCCCAACTTGTACCTGAACAAATGCTGCCTATCCATGTGAAGATCAGAGATAATGCGTTACTTGTCAAAGCATCAATTTGCATTAAAGTACACACCGAGGATCATATCAGTCAAATCAGTTAACTCAGAACAGAATGTAACATGTTGTTAAGTGCTAATACCTCGGCTACTTGGTACAACTTGTAGCCAGAAATAATAATGTTCTAAGACAAAATGCAATCTAGAATTTGCTAACCCAAATTAAAATACAGATGTACATTTCAGACTTAATGCGCAAGATACATTTTTATAAATCAGTTAATATTCAGTGTCATTTGTTGTATGTTGTGGCATTTTGATATGCATAGTAAGGTTGTCACAGGACCAAATGTTCTGTCTGTGCATTTTTCATTCTGTTTATTTATGTATTTATTTATTTGCTTTTTCTGATTCGGAATGTCCAACTGGGAAGTCTTCATTTTCAGTAATCATTTAATATTTCATCTCATTGGTTGTATTTTTTAGGATTTTGATATGCATAGTAAGGTTCTCACAGGCTTTTTCATTTAACTGTCTGTCTTTATATCTCTACATATTTATCTGTTTATTCATTTGCATTTTCTGATTTGGAATACGCAATTGGGAAGTCTTCATTTTCAGTAACGTTTAAATATTCTGTCTCATTTGTTGTATTTTGCCGGATTTTGATATGCTTAGTAAGGTTCTCACAGGCCCTTTGATCTTACTTTCTATCTGTCTATCTTTCTATCTCTGCATTTATTTATTTCTTCATTTGCATTTTCTGATTCAGAATGTTCAACTGGGAAGTGTTCATTTTCAGTAAATTCCTGAAGAAAGAAGCTGCTAAACATTAAGGTACATTAAATCAATTAATACCAAGAAGAACTTTGATATCACATAGGATAGCATGCAAAATTATTTCAAGCAGTGTGAATCAGGAGATTAAATGCATTATATAAAACTATCGTACCTAACACTCTAGTCATAGGTGACTATAGTCAGGCACACTGATGTTCCACTCACTAGACTAAACAAGGAGAAAGTTACTGTCAGCTGCCTGTCAGGTGCCAGGATCCGCCATATAACGCATGCACTCAGGTCACTCCACAATAAGTACAAATATGACACTGTCATTGTCCATGTTGGTGTGAATGACCTGAGACGTACCTACCTGGACTACATGAAAAAAGACATGGAGGAGCTCTCCGATCTTGTATCCCAGGCAGGTATGACCCTAACCCTGAGTAGCATCCTGCCATCACTCAGAATGATACCACAGTACAAGGACAAAATGATTGACTTCAACAATTGGCTAAGCTTTTGGTGTCATTCTAAGGGGATCCAGTATTTGTCTGCCTGGGACGGCATGATCAACAGACAATGATGTTTTGCCAGAGATGGCCTGCACCTATCGCCCTTAGGATTTTGGATACTGGCTAAGGCTCTTGCCACCCCTATAGTGCCTTTTTTAGGCAAGGTTCAAATGACAAATTTACCACCATAACAGGTACAAGCAAGCAAAATCTGAGGGTAATGCTACTCGATGCTAGATGTCTAAACCTCAAAATGCACTCACACGAGGCACGTCTTAAAATGGAGAACATCGACATCTGTGCAGTGACAGAGACCTGGTTCAAAGCTCCAGAGAGCACCCCTGCATTACCAGGCTATAATTCATACCACACCTTTCGGCCCTCTAACCCAGAACGAAGCACTAAAGGTGGAGGCGTGTCCATATTCATTAAGGATATCCACACTTCCAGGCTAGTTGCACAGCATAATGCATCTGAGATTATCCAAGTGCAACTAACTCTGGGCAGGACCGCAATCCAAATTGTAGCTTGCTACAGACCCCCCACCATGCCCCAGGATTCCCACTAGTCATTTCTTGATACACTGGAAAGTATTAGGGTACAACCCAACACTCTAATAATGGGCGATTTCAACTACCCCACCATTAACTGGGAAAACTACTCATGTACCAACTCTTTTGCTCAATGTTTTCTAGAATTCATAAATTCCAATGCCTTGAATCAACTTATTCACACCCCCACCAGGGGCAGCAATATCCTAGACCTGGTCATTACCAACATGGGAAACCGGTGTTCCACTCCAAAGGTCAATTCCTCGTTGGTCAGATCCGACCACAAGCTAATCAGCCTAGACATCCACATCCCACCCCCACCCCCAATTAGGGAAACCATCGTAAAAAACTTCTCCAAAGCCAACTTCACACTTCTTAAGACAGAAGTGGCAAACTTCATGACACCCATGCAGACGGACACTAGAGGTATGACTGCTGAATCCTACACAAATGCACTTTATAAGCACTTACACGAGTGCATGGATCATGCTATCCCTAATAGAACCAAGATGTTATCCTCCAAAAAAAGGAAGCCAATCTGCCAGTCCTCTGCCATAAACAAACTCTACAACAGAAGAAAGAAACTGTTGCAAAAAAGAGTAAAATCCCATGACTGGAGGAAGTCCCTGGTCAACCTCAGTAAGAAGCTGAGATCCCTCATAAAATCCTCCAAAGCTAGTTACGAAAACAAAATTGCCACTGAATCTAAAGACAACCACAAATCATTCTATAGCCATGTCAAGAATCTCAATGGCAACACTCAGATCTGCTCTGAGTTACAACACAATGGCACTAAATATACAGAACCAACTGATATTGCCAACATCCTAGCAGATAGGTTCAAGTGCTAACTTTACCCCCCTCTCACCCCTTAGAGGGCCCATCTTTATACCAGAAGAATGCAAAGTTCCTATAATCACGGCTGCACAGGTAAAAAACACACTCTCCAAAGCCAAGAACACAGCATCCATGGGACCTGACAATATCCCAGGCTGCGTTCTACACGAACTACAGAATGAGCTGGCACCCTACCTAAGTACCATGTTCAATCATAGCCTCACCTCAGGCTTTGTACCTACTGAATGGCACACCACGACGGTTATCCCACTCCACAAAGGGGGAGCCACAATGTACACTGGGAACTACCGCCCCATTAGCCTGACAAGCCTGGTCTGCAAGGCCATGGAACTTATCATCGTGGAACTCATAAACAAAGGCATTGGTAATCTCCAAAAACTTTGCACCCTACCCAGTTCGGATTTGTAAAAGGCATATCATGTCTCCTAAACCTGATTGACTTCTTTGAAGCAGTCACCAGTCACCAAAGCCATAGATGAGGGTAAAATGGTTCACACAGCTTATCTAGATCTCGCCAAGGCTTTCAACACCATCCCCACTCTGGAATTATAGATAAGTTCACTAAACTAGGTATAAATCCCTATGTCACAAGATGGGTTGCCAACTGGCTCATGGACAGAACCCACACTGTGAAAATAGCGGATTCCAAATCCGACTTCAGACCAGTGACAAGTGGAGTACCACAGGGTTCAGTCTTGGGTCCTCTCCTGTTTGGTATCTACTTCTCTGAAGTGCAGGCTAACACAGAAGGTCTTTGGCTAACAAAGTTTGCAGATGACTGCAAACTAGGAGCCATAATTGAAACACCTAACGATGTGGACAAACTACAAAAGGGCCTCACTGAGACAGATACCTGGTGTCAAAGCCACGGCCTGAAGCTCAATGTCAAAAAGTGTATTGTCAACCTTTGGTAAAACTGCACCCCATGAACTACCACATAGCTGGTAGTCTACTTAATGCCGAAAATGTGACAAGAGACCTTGGGACACAGGTGGACAGTAGTCTCTCCTTTGATAATCACATCGCCACAGTGATCAGGAAATTCTTCTATGTGGCTCATTTCATCACAAAAGGATTCTCATCCAGAAAAAAAGAGGTCATTGTTCCCCTCTACTCATCACTCATTAGACCCATTATAGAGTACAACGCCCCTTTTGGTATGTACCTCACAAGACATCTACAACAATTGGAAAGACCACAGAAATACCTCACAAAGAGGATTACTGGCCTCAAACAGATACCCTACGCAGACCATCTCAAAAAACTACAGCTTTACTCCATCGCGTATCGCCTACTCAGAGACGATCTCTGCCTAACATACAAAGCTATGTCAAACCCAGAGCTGTTGGACATGCTCCACTTAAGGAAATCCCAATCCCTCCGAGTTACACGCTCTAGGGACCTAAACCTTGTCACCACAATAAACAGAACATGCTGGAGGGATAGATTCCTGTCCCAGAGACTTCCCATAGTCTGGAACAGACTACCTATCTATGTCAAACAGAGCTCCTCATTAGCACTCTTCAAGAAAAATCTTGATGATTGGATGGGAAATGGGAAATTCACCCCAGGGATCACTTCTGTGGCTCTGCTCGACAGGGGCACAGGAAAATAATTTTCTTGGGTGGCAAAAGCCAGGGTACATTTTTTGGCTAGGCTTATATAGGCCCTAGGGCCAATAGCCTAGTACCTACCTATGAACCTATAATTTTTTACAGTACTGGTTGTAAAGGTTATTTGAAAACCCAATGAAAAAGAAATCAGCATAACTCTTGATGTTAAGTTGTCTATATCTCACCTTCATTCTTGTTGGTTGGGTTCGGAGCCGATCCTCAGCTCCGACTCGGCCATCTTCTAAAGCCCGAGAGCTGTTTACTGGCTCAAGGCCTCCCCATATCTCATGATGTCTGGTGCTAGATCCCCAGATCTCGTTTGCCACTTCTGCTGTGAGGTTGTCTTACTGGCTCAGGTCGTATATTTTTCATTGTTTATCTGTTTTTTGGTAAAAACACTAGTAGGGTGTTAGTGTAATTTGTAATTTATAGTATACTATCTTTCTAAGAGTATCTTCATTTTCCTATATTTTTTTCTTACTGAGTCCCCCTTCGCTTCAGAAAACTCATTTTAGTTAGAGAGTTTTCCCCTCCCCCACCTCACTCTCTTCTGAAATAGCCATTTAAGTTAGAGGCTAACCCTTTTTTTTCTCCCTTTAACAAAAAAAAAAAAAAAAAGTTAGTCAGTTTTACCTAGATGTTCATCGTGTTTCACTGTTGCAGTCATCACTATAGGGTTCTTCCTGCCGGCAGGCAGCCCTCGGTCGTCAGCTGTTCAGTCATGCTCCCTGACGTCAGAGCGCCAGGAGTACAAAGCTGCCAGCCGACGCCATGTTCTCCAGTCTTTCTTGCCGTGCGGTGGAAGCAGTTCGCCAGTGCCGGTCAGCTGACTCCTGATATTTTTCATGCTTCATTCCGAAGACTTTCTTCTTCTTCTCAAAGCTAAGTACCCGTTGAAACTTTTTCTTGCTCCAGTCCGATGTCAGAAAAAGTTAATAATTGTATTTCTTGTGGGAAGCAAATATCTCATAAGGATTTCCACTCTTACTGTATTCCTTGTTTAGGCCCTGACCACGACGTAGCTAGTTGTCGGTTTTGTGCTAGATTTAACTAATGTACTATTAAGCGGAGGTACGACTTTGCTTTTCACTACTTTGGCAGGCGATTTAATTACAATATGTTGTCGGACACGCTTCCGACTACCGGAGTTCACAAATGACGCAAGGATAAGGACGGGCCTCTGAGGTCCAAATCAGACGACGGTTTACAAGCAGAGCCAGCTACAGGTTCGGCCGTCGTCAGTGAGGCGCTTTCGCAGCTCCTGTCGTCGGCCATTACAGAACTGATTGCCGAAACGGACTCCCACGAGGAGCCAACTAGGCCTTTGAGTACTCCAGGTGCAGGACCTTCGGACAATGCTCCCTCGGATGGGTCCGGAGCCGCTGTGCAGGTACTGGCTTCTGAGGGGGTTTTCAGGCCTACACAGCTTCAGATAAAGGCAAAGACACCTTCTAAATGAAAGACTGAAACCCAGGCCTCCTCTGATCCGGCACCCAAATCTCAGAAACAAATGCTTAAAATGGCGGAGGACTTACTAACTATGATTAGGGGTTCACATCCCCCTCCAGACAAGAGGCCAAGGCAAGAATTGGATTATGAATCCTCTGATCAGGCATCTATTTCTTCAGTGTCTTCCTCTGAACAGGAATATACTTTCCCTCCTTATGAGGATTTTGATGCTGAGGAATCCATTCCTTCAGCTTCTCCCCCTGAGGATTTTTCTTTTGGGGAAACTTTACATGACATGAGGGATCATTTTCACTGGGAAGGACAGGAGTACTCTGAATCTAAGGGAAGGCTTAGGGATTTCCTTCTTCTTCCCCAACACAGACCCCTGGCTATTCCTCCTATTTTGGATATTGTGGATGATGTTTTTTCTGAGGCTAATTTAACTCCTGACTCCTTTCCTCCAGCCCCTGCAAAGCCTAACAGGTATTACAGGGTCCCTGACTCCCACCAGTTCCTTTATAAAAATCCTGCTGCTGATCCAGAAACCATTTCTCAGGGTCCTAAGGGTGTTAAGGCCGCCTCTGCTAAAAACCCTATTCCGTCAGATAAGGATTCTAGAGCTTTGGAGAGATGGGGCAAAAAAAGTGTACACTTCTGCTACTTTATCCATTAGGGCTTTAAATTGTCAATTTCATATGCTGAAATATCAGCAATTTCTGCTGTCTGTTATGAAACAAAAGCTAGGTACCATTTCTGCATGTGCAGATAATAAGGAATTACATGATTTCATGCATGCTACTGAGCAGGTGGGGAAGCATGGCTTACACTGTGGTTTTGATGCCTTGGAGGCTTCATGCAGGGCGGCTGCCACTGGCACAGTCATTAGAAGGCATGCTTGGTTAAAGGAACAAAACTTGCCTGATCAAGTGAAAGCAAAGTTACTGGATGCTCCTGTTCAGCATTATGTTTTGTTTGAGTCTAAGGCTGAAGAGGTGATAAAGAAAATGGAGGATAAGGCAAAATCCATGCAAACGGTTAAGGATTTCTTACAAGTTCAGCCCCCAAGATTTAGCAGAAATTGGCCAACTAAAAATTGGTCCTTTCCCAGCTCGGACAGGCCTCAGAGGGGTAGATATAGGCGCTGCAGAGGGAGGGCCCAAGCACAGACCTCTTACAGACCTAGACAGTGGAGTGCTTCTACCCCCAGGGGTGGAGAGAACAGACCTCCATCTTGTAGAAAACAGGCTCAATGACTCTCCCTGCATGGCTCCAGGAACATCTCTCCTGGAAGCCCCTCTAGGAGGAAAACTCTCTCTTTTTCACCAAAATTGGACTTACATAACCCAAGACAAGTGGGTTCTGGATGTAGTTTCAAGAGGTTACAAATTCCACTTTCATACCTTGCCAGGACTAAATGGATGGCCAGACCTACCAAAACACCAGTGGGCTGAGGCATTAAACCAGGTGGGATCCCTTATGGCTATGAGGGCCATAGAACTGGTTCCACAATCAGGCTTTTACTCAAGGCTCTTTCTAGTTCCCAGAAAACAAAATTCCTGGAGACCCATCCTGGATCTGTCAGTCTTAAATACTTTCCTGGAGATACCAAAGTTCAAGATGCTTACTCTGCAGCAGCTCCTGCTAATGTTAAGCAAAAATGCATGGATGGTGACATTGGATTTAAAGGAGGCTTACCTACACATCCCTATCAGACAGGAGTGCAGAAAATACCTCAGGTTCAAGGCCGGCTCGAAACATTACCAATTCCCTGAGCTGCCCTTTGGCTTGTCTACTGCGCCCAGGGTCTTCACCAAGTGCCTGGCACCTGTAGTAGCTTACTGCAGACTCAAGGGAATTCAAATGTACCCTTATCTGGACGACTGCCTTATTCAAGCAGACAGCAAGGATGTCTTACTCCAGCACCTGGAATTTGTTCAAAATCTACTCAAGTACCTGGGATTCACTGTGAACATAAAAAAGTCAAATTTGGCACCCACACAACAGATAACTTTTCTGGGTGCTCTTCTAAACACAACAACCCAGATGGCATTCCTGACATCTGAAAAACAACTTCAGCTGGCTTCAGCTTTCAAAACCATGGCGTTAATGTCTCAGCTAACTGCAAGAAATTCCTGCAGGCTTTGGGTTACATGGCCTCCTGCATCTTTCTCATACCATATGCAAGACTGCATATGAGAAAAATACAATGGTACCTAAAAAGTGTATGGTCCCAGCATTGCCACAGTCTAGACATGCAGATTGCTCTCTTGCCTTGCCTACAAAAGGAATTCCATTGGTGGACTATGGCATGTCTTCAAAACAAAGGGAAAGCCTTCAGTCTGCCTCCAGCCAACCAAGTGTTAACCACGGACGCCTCGGATTACGCATGGGGAGCCCACTTGCAGGGGAAAGGCCTGCAAGGTTTTTGGACAGAGGATCAGAAGCACCTGCATATCAATTTAAAAGAGATGTTAGCTGTACAGAATGCCCTCTTGGCTTTCAGAGATCTTCTACAGCCAGGACAACTACTGATATGGACAGACAACACCACAGTTATGTGGTACATAAACAAGCAAGGGGGTTCACACTCCTACCCCCTTTGCAGACTAGCCATGACTCTATGGAACACAGCTCTAGCTTGCAAAGTGGATCTACAAGCTCAGTTCCTGCCAGGGAAACAAAATATTCTGGCAGACAGCCTGAGCAGGAAACTGTCAGACCCACACGAGTGGATGCTAGACACCCAAATATTCAAGATGATTACAGAAGCCTGGGGCTGCCCGGACATAGATCTGTTTGCATCCCCCCTCAACTACCAGTTACAGATTTTTTTCACAAGGACATATGACAAACTAGCATGGAAAGTGGATGCTCTCTCATTCAGTTGGAGGAACCTCTCCTCTACCTCTTCTTCTACGGGTGTTATTAAAGATAAAGCAGGACAAACCCAAGATGATTTTACTGGCCCCAAACTGGCCTCGTCAATTTTGGTACTCAACACTGATGAATCTATCCCAGGAGCCTCCTTGGATTCTACCTCAGATTCCAAATCTTTTATCCCAACACCAGGGCCAGGTTCTGCACTCTCATGTCAAGACTCTCAGCCTGGCAGCCTGGCGTATTCAGGGTCTATGAATAATCCTACCCTTCCCAAACAGGTCATGGATGTCATCTTAGAAGCCAGGCGGCCTAGCACTAGAAAATCTTATGAAGGTAAATGGAAGAGATTTTGCACCTGGATGCATACTCAGGATTCGGATACTCTCATTCCTAATATCCCATGGATTTTACATTACCTGACAGACATGTTACATAAGGGTTTATCTTTCTCCTCCATAAAAATACATGCCTCAGCTATCTCTGCACATTACAATACAGATCCTCCAATATTTACGCATCCACTTCTGAAACAATATCTCAGAGGAGCAAAGAATTTAAGGCCCTGTAGGACACCACCCATTTCTGCCTGGGACCTCAACTATGTTCTGGAAAAACTTACTCTACCTCCTTTTGAGCCTGCTGCCACATCTGATATTAAGTATTTATCATGGAAGACGGCTATCCTACTGGCTTTGACTTCAGCCAGGAGAGTCTCGGAGTTACAAGCACTCATGGCTGTGGAACCTTATATTATTTTTCATCAGGACAGGGTGTCTTTAAGGACTAATCCTACTTTCATGCCTAAAGTGGTTTCTAAAGTAACTTTAAACCAAACTATTCACCTGCCAACTTTTTTCACTAATCCACAAAATAAGGGGGAAAGGATCTTGCATTCCTTGGACGTGCACAGGCAGCTTCGTTTTTACCTAGACAGAACCAAGGATATCAAGAAAACAGAACAACTGTTTGTTTGTTATGCAGCAAATTCCCAAGGCAAAGCTATTTCAAAACAGACCATTTCTAAATGTATTGCTCGTGGAATCATATTTTGTTACTCTCATCATGGAAAGCAAATCCCAGGAAAAATTAGGACTCAGTCTACCAGAGCTGCTGCTACTTCAGCTGCCTTTCTCAGGGGAGTACCTACCAAAGATATTTTGGAAGCGGCAACTTGGAGTTCAGTGCATACTTTCTCTAAGCACTATAATCTCCCTCTTTATTCTAAGTCTAGGGCAGGCTTTGCTTCTGCAGTCTTGCAGGGTCTTCTAGCCCCCCCTTCTACTCTATAACCACCACCCTTTATCTCAGCTTTGGGATTCAACCCTACAGTGATGACTGCAACAGTGAAACATGATGAACATAGTACAGTTGTGTACACTTACCATAAATGTAGATGTTCGAGTGTCTTCACTGTTGCAGTCTGGGTTACCCACCCTCCTGTCCCCTCTTACACTTTTATTAGTGTGGTTTCCTACTTCACCCTTCTTCTGAGGTGTATTTGCTACAGGGTATGAGGTTTGTTGTATGTTACATTTTTGTTTTACTATTAGCCTTCACTTTTGGGCACCTGACATCTGGGGCAAGAAACACTGGAGAACATGGCGTCGGCTGGCAGCTTTGTACTCCTGGCGCTCAGATGTCAGGGAGCATGACTGAACAGTCGACGCCGGACCCAGACTTTGGGATTCTGGCCAACCAAGGGCTGCCTGCCGGCAGGAAGAACCCTACAGTGATGACTGCAACAGTGAAGACACTCTAACATCTACATTTATGGTAAGTGTACACAACTGTACTTTTAGTCTATTTGTCGTTGATAGAATATTGTGTTTATTCTTGGCTGGTTTTTGGGTGTGGTAACTGTGTGTGTGTGTGTGTGTGTGTGTGTGTGTGTGTGTGTGTGTGTGTGTGTGTGTGTGTGTGTGTGTGTGTGTGTGTGTGATAGTTATTATATCCTGAAATTGTTATTGTTGTGTATTGTGTTTGGTGTTCCTTCCTTTAGGTATGTTCAAGGATACCAAGGTGTCCAGATTCAAGAAGTGTGACTCATGCTGTCAGAAGATGACTCTGACAGATGGTCACACTTCTTGTGTCTATTGTCTGGGTGTCGTGCACCTGCAGGACTCTTGTTTGGTTTGCCATGCTTTCAGCCCAAGAGTCCTGCAGGAGCATAGGAATAAGTTAATCCTACGGGGTTTACTTAAGCCCGAGGAGTCACTGGCTAAGGCTCAGCCCGTGAAGTCCTCCAAGCCACCTAAATCTTCGACTCCCAGTTCGGAGCCGTCGTTGGATGAAGCTGCTCCTTCTCCCTCGGTTCCGACCGGAACCGATGTGCCTGCCTCTCAGTCGGTTCCGATACGCACTTCGGAGCCATCGGGGAGTCGAAAGAGGTCTAGGTCTCCCTCCCTGGAGTTGATACGCTGAGCTCAGAGGTCTCCTCTGCTCCAATCGGAGCGCAGTCATCGGTCCTCCCACTCTTCTTGGTCATCAAGACTTTCAGACCACGACGTGGAGAGAGTGGTCAGCAGGCTTTTGAAATCGCAGGCCCTGGCAAAAATGTTGTCCAGCCCCCCTCATCAGGGGTCAGCTCCATCCTTGTCCGTAGTTATTCCTCCTCCGACTCCTCCCTTGAGTTCGGAGCCAGAGATCGTTGGGGTTCGAGTCGTGGAACCGTCGGCACCGATACCTTCCCCTTCGGTTCCGTCGTCGGCTTCGATCACTTCCTTGGTACCGTCCTTGGAGGGATCTGGGCACCGAGACTTCCTCGTCAGCTCCAAGGGGGCGAGTGGCATCGGACCCTTGTCCGACCCCGTTCTCCCCCTCAGAGATTCGGCGCAGGTGAGCTCGGCTCCTACATTGGCTTCGGAGCCATCCCCCTCAGTGCGTAGAGGGATTCCGATCTCTTCGGAACCGGAGCCTTCTCAGCATCCGAGCAGGGACACCTTTGAGGTCCTGAGGAGTGTGCTGGCCCCTGAGTCAGCCACACAATCATCCCCTTCAGCTCCTCCCCCCATGGTGCCTGCGCCTGCCTCTGCCCCTCCTCCAGACCCCAAGCATGGGGAACCAACACCCCAGGGCACCCCTTTGGGTGTATCTTCCTCTTCCGAGGCCTCCCTTGATCATTCAGAGGAGCCACCTTGCAAGAGGAGATGCAAGAGGAAGCATGTTGACTCCCCTGAGTCTGTCACATCAGATACCGACTTAGAGGATTCGGAAGGGTCCCCGAGATCCCCCTCTGAAGATGTCTCATTCTCAGACATCCTTGAGATGCTTAGGCAGAGGGGGAACTGGACTACCCTTAGCCCTTCCGAGGACGAGTCGGTATTCCTGGATGCGTTTGGATCCCAACCTTCTACCTCCTGGGTGTCTCTGCCTTTCGACCCACTGATGTCTTTGGTGGCTCGGAAGGCGTGGTCAGCTCCAGAGACAGTGGAACCGACCCCAAGAAGACCTGCAAAATTCATAACTGCACCGCAGGATAAACAGTTTTGACCAAGGGTGTTCCCGTTGATGCCATGGTGGTAGCGGCGGCCACAAAGAAGGAGGTGGCTGAAACTTCTTCATCTGTCCATCCCCCTAACAAGGAGTCCAGGACGATGGACATATATGGGAAGTGGATGTTCTCTTCAGCAACTTTTTCCATGAAATCTCTGAATTATTTGTGCCACTTTACCCGTCTTCAAAGGGATCTCCTTAAAGAGCTTGGAGATACCCTTCAAAATCCATCAGCTGAGGGGGCCCAAGCTAAGGCAGCCTCCCAGCTGGCGACTCTTAATTCAGTGGTGAACTCCTCCATGAGGCTCATTTCTTATGCAGCTGATGGTGCGAGTAGAGCTGCAGGCACAGGCATTGCCCTAAGGAGGCACGCTTGATTGCGGCTTTGTAACTTTGCGGAACCTTTCAGAGCATCTTTCACCAACACCCCCTTTGATGGTTCCTCTCTTTTTGAATCACAGGTGAAGGACACCCTTACCAGGTGTGAGCAGGAAGGCAAGACTCTCTCTATTGTGGGAGTCTGTTTTTCCACTCTTTCCAGACCATATCCCAAGGGTCAGAAGAGTGGAAAGATGTGGTTCCGGAAATCCCAGGGAACCTTGCCAGACACACGTGGTGAGCTCCCATCCAGGGGCAGAGGAGGGAACAATAACAGACGCCACCCTCGTGGCAGAGGAGGGTAGCAAAGAATCCTTCTCTGACAAGCCCTTCCAGCATCCCTGAGGGGCTGCCCGTCTTCCCACCTCTGGATGCAGTCGGGGAAAGATTATCGCTATACCCAAGAGCCTGGCAAGACATAACACAAGACAAATGGGTACAGTCTGTTATATCCGGAGGCTACAGAATCCCCTTTGTTCGCACTCCCTTATTGTTAAGCAAGTCCCTTCCAGATATTCCACCCAATCTAAGGGATCAAGCAGTTCAAGAAGTTTCAAAACTGCTAAGAAAAAGGGCCATCCCAGCAAGGATCCGGAATTTACTCAAGGTTCTTTTTGGTACCAAAAAAGACAGGGGACTGGAGACCCATTCTGGATCTCAGCAGACTAAACAGGTCTGTACAAAGAACGAAGTTTCGGATGTTCACGCTACAGTCCATTTTACCCTTTCTGGGTCAGGACAATTGGATGTGCTCCATAGATCTTCAGGATGCGTACTACCATATCAAAATGGACAGACGCTCCAGAAGATTCCTTCGCGTCCAGCTGGGAGCCAGCCATTATCAGTTCAGAGCTCTGCCCTTTGGTCTCACCACAGCCCCCAGGGTGTTCACCAAATGTATGGCAGTAGTTACCGCTCACCTGAGATGGCAAGGATTCCAGGTGTTTCCATATCTAGATGACTGGCTCCTCACTGTTACCACCAGGCATCACCTTCTGCGAGCCAGAGACTACACTATCCAGACTTTATCCAGACTAGGTATCACAATAAATTTAGAAAAATCTGCATTGTCTCCTTGTCAGTCTATCACTTTTATAGGTGCAAATTTAAATACAAAATACTTGTCAGCCAGCCTACAACCAGACAGGGTGTTAGTCATTCGCCGACATATGCAGGTCTTATTAGGATACAAGAGAATTCATGCCAGGTTCGTCCTCCAAACTCTGAGTCTCATGGCAGCAGGGATCATACTCATTCCTCTAGCTTGTTATCACATGAGGATTCTACAGTGGCTTCTTTTCACCCAGTGGTCCTTTCAGCAGCTTCCCATGTCTCACATGATCATGATCACAGAAGCATGTAAAAAGCACCTTGCGTGGTGGATGGTCTCCACATCAGTGCCTCAGGGCAGACCATTGGTACTCCCACCTCCAGTTGCTACGGTGACCACGGATGCCTCCCTGATCAGGTGGGGGGGGGGGCATTATCAGGGCAGAACAGTCCAAGGCACCTGGAAACCTCAAGAGTACCATCTGCACATATCTTGGAGATGAGGGCCGTGCTTTTAGCATTGCAAGCTCTTCAGGACTCTCTTCCTACCGGGACCATTGCAGTTCAGACGGACAATATGTCGGTAGTGTGGTACATCAACAAGCAGGGCGGAACCAGGTCCTACCCCCTATGTCGAGAAGCACTCAGACTCTGGCAGTGGGCGATCTCTTCCCAACAGTTTCTGACCACAACGCACATCCCTGGGAGATCCAACGTCATAGCAGACAGGCTGAGCAGAGCAATTCTCATGCCTCACGAGTGGTCCCTGAATCAGTTAGTGGCGGACCAAATCTTCCACAAATGGGGCCAACCTTGCTGCGACCTTTTTGCCACCCCCTTCAACAGCAAGTGCAGCAATTTTTTTCTCTCTCCTTCCACTTCCGGGACATTCCCCCAGAGATGCTCTAGTTCACGATTGGCCTCAGGGACTTCTGTATGCATTCCCTCCCTTTCCCCTAATCCCGAAGTTAATACAGAAAGCTACCGTATTGGACTGCAAAATGATCCTCATTGCTCCTTACTGGCCTCGACAAATATGGTTTCCGTTCCTGCATCATCATCTTCTCGAGCAGCCTTGGACTCTGGACCCATTTCCAGACCTTCTGATCCACCAATCGGGTGGGCTGCACCATTCCCTGCAATCTCTCCAGCTCACTGCTTGGTTGCTCCACTTCCAACCTTAGTCAGGCTCCCTGACATCTCCCACTCTGTGTGCGAAATCATTTTATCGTCGCACAAGTCTATGACTAGAAAAACTTATTAGTAAGTGGAAACATTTTTCTTCCTGGGCAGAGGCTAAGAGTATAGACCCCTTTTCAGCCCCTGTACACCACATATTGGAATTTCTTGCAGAACTCTTTCATGCTGGGTCCGCTTCCGCTACAATTAGAGTTCAGTTAGCTGCAATTTCAAATTTTCACATTGGCCTGTCAGAAAGTAATACCATGTCTCATAAACTATGTAAAGCCTTTCTCAAAGGGACCACTCTGCTCAGGCCCCCAGTGAGAGCTCCTCCACCTCTGTGGGATCTTAATTTGATTCTTGCTTCTCTAATTTTGCCCCCCTTCGAACCTGCAGCTTCTTGTTCTTTGAAGTTTTTATCTTGGAAAACCCTCTTTCTGGTAGCGATTACTTCTGCCAGAAGAGTTTCGGAACTTCAGGCTCTTTGTATCCATCCTCCATACCGAGTGTTCCACAATGACAGGGTTGCTCTCAGGGCTAATCCTTCCTTCCTTCCTTCCTAAGGTCTCTTCTGAGAATAACTTGAATCAATCCATTGATCTTCCTGTGTTTTTTCCCAACCACTCCAACAGGGCGGAATATAAGTTGCATCAGTTAGATGTTCACAGGCAACTATGCTTTTATTTGCATAGGACTAAGGACATCAGAAAATTGGACCAGCTTTTCCTTTCTTATGCTGAGGGTAAACAAGGTCTACCAGTCTCAAAAGTAACCTTATCCAGGTGGCTGACTTCTACCATCACATTTATCTATCAACTGAGGAATAAGGTATTGCCTCTTAAACCAAAAGGTCACTCTACCAGAGCTTTAGCCACTTCTGTGGCTTTTCAGTTTAGGTTGCCCATGGAATCTGTTTGTGCTGCGGCTACGTGGGCCAACCCACATACTTTCATTTCGCATTATAAGTTGGACATGGTTTCCAGGAGCAGAGCTGATTTTGGTTCCACTGTTCTGAAGAGTTTGTTCCAATGAGCCACCCAGGATTTTAGGTGCTAGGGACGCTGTCCCAACCAGCAAGAATGAAGGCGAGATAGATGACATAAAGAATGTACCTACCATAACGTTCCATGTTAGTTGTCTTCTGTCGCCTTCTTTCTTGCGTCCCACCCTCCATTCCCCTATCCTAGTAGACCGAGAAGAGTTCCTGATGGTTTTTACTGGCTGAGGCTTCTCTGGCTATTCCTCTGTGCCTAGTAGTCTCTGTGGTAGAGTTTATGCATAATAGGATAGGATTCCTTCCTTTTTATGTCTGCAGTTAGATTTACCAAACGAGATCTGGGGAGCTAGTGCCAGGCATCATGGGATATGGGGAGGCCTCAAGCCAGTAAACAGCTCTCGAGCTTTAGAAGATGGCTGAGTCGGAGCCAAGGATCAGCTCCGAACCCAACCAGCAAGAAAGAAGGCGACTAACATGGAACATTATGGTAGGTACATAACTTCTTTTGTTTTTCAGAAAGTAATTGACTAGCCCTGGGGTTGTGAAAGGTTCAGCATGGTCCAGAAGGCTTTACTCAGGAGGTTTCCACATCACATTACTGTTTTCGCCTAGAGAAGGTCATCATGAACAGTGGTCTTACTGGCAGAGCTGCATGTAACTACAGCTGTCCAGGTGAGAGGGTAATGCAAATCAGGTATATGCCATCCTCCAGAAATGGCACTGGTAGGGGATTAATGTTTGCATATTGGCTATATCCTCAGTTTGTTGAAAATGTTAGCATTCACAATTGCAAATGTAGTAAACTTGTTTGCTTTTGTTTATACAGTGTAAGTTGATGACATCTGTTGTCTCTGTGGGTATACACATTATTGGTATACAAATGTGTTTAAATTTCTGTAGTGCTAATACTTGTAAGATATATTCAATGTATATTGGCTAGGCCCTGTGTTATAGCTGAAAAGGGTCCAAAGATCAAATAACCTAATCAGTTAATGAATAGAAAAACTAAAATAAAATTAACCCTAATTAGCTTTTTTCACTTGATTATGCACCTATGCACATTTGGTGATGTCAGCTTTTAGTTTGCATTGTCTAAAGATTATCTCCATGATATCCAGAACTACCATCACATACACTGCTTCCAGTGGTATGTACAAATACAAGAATATCAGGGTCTACTTCAATATGATGAAAACGCAAAATGTCGACCGCTCACATGAGTGAAAAAGCAGGAAATCGATGTTGATATTTTGGGATCGCAGTACAGTGAAGATCAGAATATTTGCCCTTTCCGCACTGTAGTGCAATCTCAGAGTAAGACTATACATTTAGTGGATGGGCGGTGGGTGCAGCCCCCCCAAAATACCAATTTTGAGTTTCTGATTATTCGCTCATGGTGAGCGTTCGAGAGTTTGCATTTTCATTGTTCTGACATGGACCCGAAAATCATTCAGCTGGAAATACCCAAAGGATTTTTAACCACCCAAAATTAAAGGTCTTAAATTCTTCAACTATCCTGATAGGTCAGCACAACTCTCCTTTTACTCAGTAGCCTACTGGTTGCTCCAGGGTGACCTGTGTCTCACTTTCATAGCCATGAAAGATACAGTTCAGTTTGACCTTTGTAAAACCAGTGGCTCTACAAACACCTATAACAGGTACCTAAATTTACACCAATACTTAGAAGGATGTATTTGTAGCTCAGTGTTTTCCAGGACTATGGAATAAATTAGCACTAGAGGCCAAGTGAAGTACTATTTTGTCTACTTTTAAGGATGTTGTTGCATCTTTCGGCTTTTCCCAGTTAGGGGTCACCACAGCGGAACTCCAGTCTGCTAATGATTGACAGTAGATTTTTACGTGCCAAGTTGCCGGCCCTGACGCACAACCTTCAACGAAGGTACACCCATTCATGCATGTCTCCGCACAGAAGACGCTCTAGCTGAGAATCGAACAGGACAATGTCTTACTGTGAGGCGACAACACTACTGCAGCACCACCACGTCTGCTTTTAAGGATAATCTTGATATTTTGATGGGTAAACAGAATTTTACAACAGGGTTATTATATACAGCCGTGCTTCTTTGGGAGGTGATCACTATTAAGTACTCATAAAAGGTGACAAGAACTTTTAAATTTGTCTACATTAAGGTGTATATGACTAGGCCTCTTATGTCCCCTGTGATCATTTGTCTTGTATGAACTTTTAATGTAGTCTTCATTTGTGGAATTATCCAGGGCGGGATTTTAAGAATAATATGCCTTTTGTGAAGGGGGACTATGAATTTTAAGACATTCAAAAACACTGAACTGAAATCATGAACAGCATCACCAAGTGGCAAGAGATATGGTATGTTCCAATTTATACAGTGCATAATTTCAATGAAACAACTAGCATAAAAGTTCCTAACATTCTAGAATAGAAAGACATCTAGATTTTTGAACAGCATTAAATGGTAAATACAGGTAGGTGATCACTGCGTTATTAAGCCATGGTTTCCATACATTTAACATTATTTTCCTAAGAGTTTTGTGCATGTGTTTCAGTATGCAGTAATTTCTAGAGTGTTGTCTATTCTTTTTGCTATGTTTATCACTGGAGTGTGACCACAGTGCCATAAAGATGGAGAGCTAATAATATTAATCAGTCAGGATTTCCAGTCAATACTTCGGTCTCGTGTAGTAATAAACTGTGAATTTACATTGGATATGAATCATTGGAAGGGCCTTTTCCACCACAAAGTCATATTTCTGAAAAAATGCATAGACAGTCTACTGAGAGGTTTTGATCATTTCCTTTTGTGGAGAAATAGAGTTTGTTTCTGGTAGTAAACAGCCGAGATTATCTCAAGGTGGCATAGAAATACCTCATTTACCCCGTTTTTTCTGTATGACCACAGGATATTATTCTGCAGGATGCTGTAATGACTTCTGAGTTAAGGTGATATATTTTAGCCATGTTTTGGATACTAGTAGATTATCAGGCTGATATACTAAACTGGCATATCCATGGATCAAATGGGATTTATACCTGATATGTGTGGCATTCATACAAGCAAGTAATAAAGTAGCATCTTTCTGCCAGATAGTGTTTGCTGAATCAATGACAATATTATGGAGAGGACCCAGATTAGGATGAGTGTCTGCAGAAAGACAAAGGGTAGTGTTAGTGGCCTTACACATGGAACATAACCTATTATTTTCAGTTTGCACTTTCAGCATTTTTATTGTGGTAACAGTTGGCTATAAGGATAGTTTGCCATGTCCATTAACTCTGTGCAGAGTCCCTTATGGGGGTTGTACACAGAGCTGCTTGTCCACCTTGCTGCCGGCAGCGAAAATAATAAAGATGAATTAAACTACTGTCACACTTCACACTGGCAAGCCTGCCATGGTTAAGGCCAGCTCATAAAGAAATCTTTTGGAAATAAGCCTAATTATCTTTCCAACATTATGATCCTAAGTCACACCTGAAGAAAGGGCACATATGATCTCTACAGCTATAATATTAACCCTCCAAATATGATTTGAGGATGCTATTGTGTTTTGCTGAAGTATTTTATTGATGCTAGGATAAAATGAATGCTCCACAGTTGCCTCTATTATTATTATTATTATGCAGTACTAGGTAAAATGCTGGTTGTCGCTATAGTTGTCCAGTTTAGCTATCCACAACTCATGTGGCTAGCAGGTCAGAGATGGGTCATGGAACAGTATATCATATCCCTTATTAGTAGTATAGTAGTATACATAGTGCTTACGTCTTTGGCTAATGCTATTCCAACTAAAGACGGGTAGCATAACTTAGCATGCAAATAATGGAAACCAGTGGTAAGTCAGCTTCTACTAGTTGAGTTCTGCAGCATCACCTTGTCTGTGGAACAATCAGGTGTGGTTGAGGCACACGCAACACTATAATTCGTTACACTTTATACAGCTTCTGTGCTAAATATTGGATGAAGTCTTTGCTCAGTTTTATTTGCCTGAATATTGCATCCATTTTGGTGACCAATGGAGGTATTTTATTGTAGACAGCTGAGGTTATTCTGTGATCATATGCGCATAAGACATGACAGTAACAGAGGCTTAAACAAGGGCATTTGTTGTTTGTGAATTGAACACAAGTCCACCTGCCTGTATTTGCATATGTGCTTTGCATTTTGGGTATCTGCAGTCAAGGATTGCTTAGTGGTCAATATACCACTGTTACAGAGTGTTTGGGAATTGAGTAAAAGCTCCAGTATGTTTGCCCTTTTTTGTCGACTGGGTTAGTTGCCCTAGTAAAGTGACCTCTTTTCATGGGAGACCCAAGGAATATTAATACTAATAGGAGAAATATAATTAGAGCATTGGGAACTTTCCTTAATCTTTTTGACAGGTGTCATGTGATCTTTATTCACACTCAAGCTACCACCAACTCACGCAGATGGGACCTCAGCTTAAGATAAGACTGCAGCACCCCCTAATGCTGCATTGTAGCGTCAGCAATCCAGTCACCTGAGGGGGGGGGACCCACAACCATCTAGCCTTTCATTATCAAAGGCAAATGTGCTAATTGTTGAGCCACTGACACCAACTAAGTGGGTTTCGCCATGTATTAGCCCTACACAGTCCAATGCCATGTTCATGAAATTATCCATTACATTCATGAAAAGTCACAATGTAAATGTTTCTGATCTAGTCAAGTGGGAATTAGTATCTGATAGTAGGGTATCTGCATAGTTTTTATAATATGTTCATAATATGTTCAACTCTTAGGTATTGAAAGTGTTTCCCATCAGCAAAAACTATCTGTGTTGCATAACATGGTATATGTGCTTGTACCCAAAGGGTTAAAAGTAGCAAACAGATCTTAGACTTGCTGTGAATTTTGCTATTGATTGATGGGGTCTTACTTTTGACTACCAATATAAAAATAGAAATATCTAGGATGGGTGTATAGAGCAACATGACACAGAGAGGGACAGATTTAGGGTGGGTGGGCGATATAAACTATCCAGGCATCCATAATTTATCTGTAGCCCATTTACTTAATACAAGCTACTCCAAGGTTGTGGAAACTCATAAGCAGGAATGCAAAGCATAAAACCTTAAACGGAACACTACTGATCTGCCTTTTGAAAGTCTTTAATTTTATAATCCTTAATCTTCTGCATGAGCTGCCCAGGCTTGTTTTAGATTTAATACTACCTTTTGGTTAGCTGTCTTCCTGAGCAATGTTTTTTGTAGTTTATTTCAAACAGTACCTTATCCTCAGCTTGTATTCTTGTAGGCTACACACTAAAAAGATTTGGTACTGGGCAGTGTCTCGTTTACTATTTTCATTCTCTCATTCATATTTGATAACCCACAATTACAAACCATACTCTGTGCTAAAGACACTGCCCTTATTTGTTCCATCTACTGCACTACCATTTTAAACTCTAAACTAAGTCAGGCTTTTCCACAACAGGGAAATGCCCCAAGGCAGACTGCTTCACATAAGCTTCCTAAAAAATAAAATCTTCAGCTTTAGCACATGAGCCAGACTTAGATGCCCTCTTTTGAATTTAAGTTTCCCTCATCTGATACCATTTGCTATTAGAACAGCCCCTAATTCAAATAACTAGATCTGTGGTTCGTCACTCTACAGTCTTTTCATATCACATAGCTATTGCCAAAGGATAATCCCAACATACTTGTGAGACTTCATACAATACTGTCTTCTGCCCTGTAAGACCATAGTACTTCTTGAGTAGTTTTATATATATATATATATATATATATATATATATATATATATATATATATATATAGGTGGAAAGTTTCAAAGCCCCCATGCTAAAGGATAATGCTGTCCATGCTGCAAAATCCTTTACTAATGCATTCTACGGGCACCTACAAGAATGCATGGATCGTGCTATCCCAAGCAAAACCAAGACTCACTCCTCCAAGAAAAGGAAACCGGTCTGGTGGACCCCTACCATAAACAAGCTACACATTAGAAGGAGGAAACTAGTACAGAAAAGAGTAAAATCCCAAGAAGGGAAGACATCCTTAATCAGTATCAGCAGGAAACTATGATCCCTCATAAAATCATCCAAGGCGAGCTTTGAAAGAAAAATTGCCAAGGACTCCAAAGATAACACAAGGCATTCTTTAGCTATGTCAAGAATCTAAGTGGCAATGCTCAGATCTGCTCAGAGTTAGTGCAGAATAGCACAAAATGCACTAAACCGACCGATATTGCCAACATCCTGGCAGACAGGTTAAGTGCAAACTTCACCCCCTTCTCACCCCCAAAAGGGCCCATAACCATACCAGAAGAATGTAGAGCCCCTGAAATCACAGACACTCAGGTTAAAACAGCCCTCTCCAAAGCCAAAAACACAGCATCAATGGGACCAGACGATGTCCCAGGCTGCATCCTACACAAGCTCAAAGACGAACTAACCCCTCACCTAAACACAGTGTTCAAACTCAGCCTCTCCACAGGCTATGTACCCATAGAGTGGTGCACAGCAACGGTTATTCCGCTCCACAAAGGTGGAGCCACAACAGACCCTGGGAACTATCACCGTATAAACCTGACTAGCTTGGTCTGCAAGGCTATGGAGCACATCATCATGGAACTCATTAACAGAGACACTGGAAACCTCCAAACACTGGACCCTACCCAGTTCAGCTTTGTTAAGGGCAGGTTATGCCTCCTGAACCTGGTGGACTTCTTTGAGACAGTTACCAAGGCTATAGATGAGGGAAAGGTGGTACACACAGCCTACCTAGACCTCGCAATGGCCTTCAACACCATTCCCCATTTTGGTATTATAGACAAGCTCACCAGCCTGAACATAAACCCGTACATCACAAGATGGGTTGCCAACTGGTTCACGGACAGAACCCACATGATGAGAGTTGCAGGAGCTAGGTCCGACTCTAAACTGGTTACAACTGGCGTTCCCCAGGGCTCAGTCTTAGGACCCCTCCTGTTCAGCATATAATTCTCAGAGGTACAGGCTAGCTCAGTAGGACTATGGCTGACCAAGTTCAGAGACGACTGCAAACTAGGGGCTATAATTGACTCTCCGGCTGACACAGACATCCTCCAAAAGGGTCTCGCTGAGATAGATACCTGGTGTCAAAATCATGGCCTCAAGCTAAATGCCAAAAAGTGCATAATCATCTCCTTTGGAAAAAACAAAGTACCCACAAACTACCACATAGGTGGTAGTCCCCTAAGTACGGAAGACGTAATAAGGGATCTGGGGACCCAAGTAGATAGTAATCTCTCCTTTGATAATCACATTGCCAAAGTGGTTAAAAAATCCTTCTATATGGCCCACCTAATCACAAAAGGGTTTACATCCAGATCAAAAGAGGTCATTGTGCCCCCTGTACTCATCACTCATCAGACCCATCATAGAGTACAATGGCCCATTTGGGATGTACCTTACAAGACACTTGCAGCAGCTGGAAAGACCACAGAAGTACCTCACCAAGAGGATCACTGGCCTCAAACAGATGCCCTATGTAGCTCGACTGAAGAAACTCCAGCTTTACTCGATTGCATACCGCCTACTCAGAGGTGATCTCTGCCTGACATACAAGGCCATGTCCAACCCAGAATTGATGGACATGCTCCACCTAAAGAAAACCATATACCCTCGAGCCACATGCTCTAGGGATCTAAACCTCACCACAACAATAAATAGGATGTGCTGGAGGGATAGATTTCTGTCCCAGAGACTTCCCATGTTTTGGAACAAGATTCCAGTCTACATTAGGCAGAGCTCCTCGCTAACACTCTTCAAGAGAAACCTTGACGAGTGGATGGGAAACAGAAAATTTACCCTGGGGATCACTTCAGTGGCTCTGCTGGACAGAGGCACAGGGAGCTAATCTAAGGGCACGGTGAAAGCCAACACATTCTGGCTAGGCTTATAAATGCCTTCAGGCAGATAGCCTAGTACCTACATATGAACCTATAAGGGTAATAAAGAAATGTAAAAAAATAAATAAATAATAAAAAAAACTTAGTGTTGGCTTTCCCGTCATTAATAGTAAATGTGTCCAGTTCAGCACCTGTATTAAGATGAGGTGATCATGACCACTCTTTCTCAAAGTAGTTGGGGAGCTCATTCTGTGATATATAGTGCTGAGCCCAACAGGATAAGTCTTCTCAAATATATCAGAAATTCATGTAGGGAAGCTGTTCATAGCTATTTACAGATTGTTTCTTTTTTTTTTCTTTGAATATTTTTATTTGTTTTTGATTGAAGTAACATCTTTAAAACAATAAATGAAGAAAGCAACGTACAATATATATACAACCATAAAACTATACAACTTCCTAACATTGTGAAACTATTTACACTGCTGTCTACACAGATTATGTAATGATTTGATCACTGTATTGAATAGAAGTCATATTAATGAATATTCTTGTCCATTTTCTGCAGTATTTTCATTATTGTCATCCAAATATTGTAGTATGAAGTACTTCTATTTGTTCTATTCTTCAAAGTAGAGATTTCCATGTGACCAACTGTCAAGGCAAGATTTTTGAATTCTTAGAAGGAAGAAGTCACACTTTTCCAATTAATGGTGATGATCTTATGAGCTATAGCTAATAAAGTACAAAGAATTAAAAAAACTTTTTTTTGGAACACACTTCAGTATGGGAGAATTAAATAAGTCCAATGATTTAGTTAACTGGATGTTATCATTAAAAATAGTCTGAAAAAAATTATGTTATTCCAGTATACATTGAGGCTTTTACATTCATAAAAAATATGTTGCCAATCTGCTTTTAATTTTATTTCACATCTCCAATATAGTTCTTCATTAGCAAACATCAAGGCTAGTTTATGTGGTGTAAAAAAAACTTTTGTATAGAAATCTCCAAGTAAACAATTGCCAATGAAATGATAGTGTGGAATGTTTTGAGGATTTAAAAATGTTTTTTTTTAATTATTCTCTGTTGGGGGATGACCATTTACCAATGCAAAGTAGTTACAGTATGATTTTGTATGGTATATTTTTGTTTTCTTGATTTTGTAAATGTTAGATAAGTAACAATTACCTTGAAAAGGTTGATTAGTAATAATTATAATATATTCAATAAGTTTAGGAGTGTCATGTCTAACAGAGATTTGCTTTAATTCCATTTTATTTATGATACATTGCCTCGGGGCTTGTAGAAGTAACCACATGTCCTTATCTATGTTGCATTTGTTGATTATTTGATTATTAGATAAGACCTTTCCTAACTCTAATCAATGCCAAAATAGTAAATTTCCTTTTTTAGTGTATTTATTTTGTAGGTTTGAAATGTTTCAAGATTATTAGATGTAAAGGCTATAGGAAAGAGTAAAAAGAACCATGAGTTGATGCTGGGATTTTTATTTACAAATTTCTTAAAACTAGATAGTGTAAGATTTATATATTGAGATGGAATTCTAATACTTCTATTTTCTAGAATACAATCTTTAAGCATCCAGTAAAAGGGATTTGATAAATAGACAAGGGATCATGAATGTGAGAGTGCATAGTTTCTAATCAGAGCTGTTCATGTATTTGTTTCCATATAGGACAGTAAGATAAATTTAACCATAATGTTATATTTTTAACAACAGAGGAGAGAACATATGTCGCAATATCTGGTAGGTTAATTCCTCCATCCTCCCAATCCGTCAAATGATTATTTAGAGCAATTTGAGGTTTATTTCAGAGCCATAGAAAACTTAATATCAGTTTATTACATTTTTGTATAATGTGTATGAGGCATAATACCTTAGGAAAAACTATTGATTTGATCAGAAATAACCTTCCATTGTAAATAGATATTTGTTCCAGTTAGTCATCATTAGGTCAGTTGTATTTAATATTATATTATAGTTGAATAAAAGTGAGTCATTTAAGTCATCCGATAAGTAAATACCTAGATAATGAATTTTGCCATCTGTTACAATATATTTAGAGAACTTTTTACTTATATAATTTCTCTTACAATTGGAAAATAAAAGTTTTGTTTTGTTTTTATTGAACTGCAGTCCAGAAATATTTTAATAACTAGACATAGAGTTAAATAATGCTTGTAAGGAATAGTTTGAGTCAGACAAGGTCAGAAGTATGTTGTCAGCAGACAGTTGGAGTTTTAAGTTTAAGGCTCTATTGATTTGTATACCTTTAATAAATTATTATCTAATCTAACATTATTTGCAAAGGCTCTATCAGTAATGCAAATAACAAGGGTGACAAAGGACAGCCTTGTTTAGTCCCTTTCATAATTGTAATAGGTCCAGATCTATGGGATCCTAATTTGACATGTACTAAGTGAATTTTCATATACGGATTTGATTAGTGTAATGAAAGCTGTTGGGAATTTATATTAATTTAAAACTAAAAAATGGTAATTCAATCAACAGTGTCAAAGGTGCTGTTGATATCTAAATAGACTATAGTTAAATCTAAGCCTCTAAGTTTGTTATGATCAATTAGTGTCAAGATTCTTTTAATATTATTGTAGGTATTTCTCCCTTTTATAAAGCCTGCTTGATCTTCATGTACTAATAAAGGGAAAAAATGTTTGATTCCATTTGCAAAACTAGCCATGAACATTTTATAGTCTACATTTAGTAAAGTTATGGGCCTATATGAACAACAAAGTTTTTCATCTTTACTAGATTTTATTATTGGGGATATTAATGAGTATTTCCAGGTGGGGGTATGCTTATATCTTCTTTGACTGCAGTGTATACTTTTAAAAGTAAAGATAAGTTTGCCCCAGCAATAATTTGTACATTTCTGGCAATATATTGTCTGGACCGGAGGCTTTATTTGTTTTGACATTATTAATTTGTGATTTTAATTCAGTCATAGTGATTGGCTTATTAACAATATCTATTTGTTCTTGTGTTAACCTAGTGAGGATATTTTTTATTATTTCATTGGGAGATGGAGCCTGAGGATATGAAGTATTAAGTGTATTGTAATGAAGTCTGAAGGCTTCTAAAATGTTGTTTAGATCAGTAACTTTCTTCTTTGAATGGGGGATATATAGTTCATAGGTTGGTACTAGGCTGTCGGCCCTAGGGCCTATACAAGCCTAGCCATAACAATTCCCTGGCTATTTCTTCCCACATGACATGTGCTAGTGAATTTTCATATATTCATATTATTTATGTGAGAGGATGACAAGGTCTTTTATTTGTTTAGATTTATTTTTTTTCCTGTTTGCTAATTGTCTCTGGTAAGTCAGATTCATTGAGTAAGAATTTAGTTTAATTTTCCCTAGGTTAATCATAATTTTCTGATGTAGTATTTATTATTGGTTTGAATGAGTTCTGGTATTAGATCAGTATTGCCTTTTTGTATTTCTAATTTAAGCGTATCTACTTTATTTTGTAGGTCTGACATGTCTTTGTTCCATGTTTTCTTTTTGTTAATATACCAAGATAAAACTTTGCCATAAATATATACTTTTAGAGAATGCCAAATATATATTTCTGATGTAGCTTCTGTAAAGTTTATTTCAAGAAAGGTCTTTATTTCCTTTACATAAAATTCTTTAAACTCTGTTAATTTTGTTATATATGATGTATTCTAGTGACAGGGATGGAATGAATTGAAACAAGATCTATTCCAAAAACTAATGCATTGTGATCTGATAAGGGGCAAGTTATGACCTTAACCCCTCCCAATTTTGTTGTTAAATCATTTGCTATGTATATCCTGTCAATTCTAGAGTGAGAATTATGCCTATGTGAATAAAAGTATATATGTATAACATAGAACATTAAATATGGAATTGGAGAGTATATGGAATGGTCACCTGTAAGAAAGTTATGTATGTTTCTAGTAGACACCAAACAACCAATAAATAAGAAACTTAGAAATTTATAAATTCTAACAAACAAAAAGCATTATTCAACACTAAGAGGTAGCAAACCCCTTGCCTGACTAGTAAAACTACCCAAGCAAACCCTCTAGATATATGTACTATGTATAAGTCAATGCTCTTTACCTTGAAATTTATGAGAACCTTTGAGTATATTAATATAGTTTCAAATACTCAGCATATATTAAACATTACAAAGTATTTCTGAATTATTTAGCCATTCATGCAGACAGTTGCATAAAAAAATACTTGCAAAAACCTAACAATAATCAAATGTCATAAAATGCATTATAATGAGAGTGTATCAAAGCTTTGCAGTTAGTTTATATAATAAAACCTGAACATTAACGTATAGTACTGTGACAGAAGTTTTGTGATTTTGCATTTTGTTAATACAGTTATATAGTTGTTTATGCACATAACCATAGTTTATGCTGTTAAAGATATCTATGAATTCGAATCTAGGAGATATACTATTGTTAATCCAGTATTAAGGCATTTGCTGATGCCATAGAACTCTATTTAACCAGCATTAAATTTTGTCTATCATTAGTCTATAGTTGAGTCTTAAGATCAGACAATTTGTATTACAATATGCTTTAATTTAATATGTGGTATGATAACAATATAAATAAGGGTGAAAAACTTTGTAAATCCATTCTAGTCTGTTATTACATTTCGTACATATCCCACAAAGTGCTTCATTTGATTGCCTTCTATAAGTCCATGCAGGCCAAAATGTGGTTATTACTTTGTCCTTCATTTCAGTAACAGTTCACTCAGTCTTATTAGTTTGCTTTACAGTCTCAAAGTTTTGTCTTAAATCTAACAGCTTTACCACTTATCAAGTCTGATTACTACTTAATGGTCATGTAATCAGTCTGCTGTATGCTGAGTGTCCATAAATTTTTTTTTTCATGTAGAATTCAGACAGCCCATTTAGTTTCAGAGCTCTGTTTACATAACTTCTTTGTGACTTTTGTCACATTGTCACTCTGTTCACTAACATGTGAATCATTTTCACCCTACTTTAGATTGAAAAGTATGTTAATAAAGGACTTTATTTCCTTTTATAGCCTGTTTGACCCAAGTTAATATCTCATCTAGCTCTGTCGTTACTTAATTAGTAGTAGACAGGTCTGATATTTCTTTTAAAGATATTCCTTATGCGTGTCTAATTTTGTTGTTTCGCACTGGTCAGAAGTAGAAACCCTAGAGTAAGTTAGGAGTTATCATGTAGGTTATTCAAAAAAAAAAAAAGCAGTTGTAAAACTTTTGTTTTCATTTAGCTTATGGGTATCAGTGTTTGTGCTGTATAATGTGGAATAAAAGTTTTATGTAAATATGTGTAGTCTTTGTAGAAGTAAAGGAAAATAGTATGCACACTTAATTTTTAATAGAGTTTATGATAACTGAAGAGAGATAGCCAAGTAGTGGTACAGTAATGGCTGCTGGGGAGGGGTGAGGTTCTAATATAGTTGTGGAAGTATTGAGGTTAAAAAGTCTGTTGGCACAAGATTCTCTAATAAATAGACGTAGCGAAATACTTCTCAGCACAAGAAGCTGTAGTAATTGGTTGTTTTGGACCATTTCTAGCTCTTTTGTTGTTCACTGTTTAAAATCCGCCTTTGGGCTTTTTTTTCTGGCTATACTGCTCAGACAAGCTCCTCGTGGTTCTGCAGAATGGTCCTAGCAGCAGGGAACTCAGAAAAGTGTCTACTTTCTGGATTTAAGTATATTTGCTTTTTTTTTTTCACTTGGAATAGCTTCTGTGGCTTACCCTGAACTAGCTTGAACTGTTTTTTAACTGTTTGCTGCATTATTTTAAAATCTGCACTTAAAGTTACATTTTAGTTGAATTTGATCGAAAGTTTGTTTGTTTGTTTAATTTAACTGTGGAGGCTGCCCACTAAAGTGTGCTAGCCTGTGTAACTAATTTATCACTGTTTATGCATTTTCTGTGTGTTTCTACCAAAAAAACAAAAAAATAATCCTTGTTTTCCCACCTCTCCTCAACTAGTTTAGACCAGTTTACAGGCATTGCTGTATTCTGGGCTGTGGTGTAGTTCCTGTGTTGTCCATTACCTTACTTGGATAGAAGGAAGTTTCTTTGTTCACCAGTGGGAGTGGGGAGCCTTGAGCAGCCTACCTGTCCCTGTAGGAAGTGACCTCAGCACAAGAAGCTGTAGTAATTGGTTGTTTTGGACCATTTCTAGCTCTTTTGTAGTTCACTGTTTAAAATCCGCCTCTGGGCATTTTTTTTCTGGCTTTACTGCTCAGACAAGCTCCTCGTGCTTCTGTAGAGTGGTCCTAGCAGCAGGGAACTCAGAAAAGCGACTACTTTCTGGATTTAAGTATCTTTGCTTTTTTTTCACTTGGAATAGCTTATGTAGCTTACCCTGAACTAGCTTGAACTGTTTTTTAACTGTTTGCTGCATTATTTTAAAATCTGCACTTTAAAGTTACATTTTAGTTGAATATGATCGAAAGTTTGTTTGTTTGTTTAATTTAACTGTGGAGGCTGCCCACGAAAGTGTGTTAGCCTGTGTAACTAATTTATCACTGTTTCTGCATTTTCTGTGCGTTTCTACCAAAAAAACAAAAAAATAATCCTTGTTTTCCCACCTCTCCTCGACTAGTTTAGACCAGTTTACAGGCATTGCTGTATTCTGGGCTGTGGTGTAGTTCCTGTGTTGTCCATTACCTTACTTGGATAGAAGGAAGTTTCTTTGCTCACCAGTGGGAGTGGGGAGCCTTGAGCAGCCTACCTGTCCCTGTAGGAAGTGACCTCAGCACAAGAAGCTGTAGTAATTGGTTGTTTTGGACCATTTCTAGCTCTTTTGTTGTTCACTGTTTAAAATCTGCCTCTGGGCATTTTTTCTGGCTATACTGCTCAGACAAGCTCCTCGTGGTTCTGCAGAGTGGTCCTAGCAGCAGGGAACTCAGAAAAGCGACTACTTTCTGGATTTAAGTATCTTTGCTTTTTTTTCACTTGGGATAGCTTCTGTAGCTTACCCTGAACTAGCTTGAACTGTTTTTTAACTGTTTGCTGCATTATTTTAAAATCTGCACTTAAAGTTACATTTTAGTTGAATTTGATCGAAAGTTTGTTTGTTTGTTTAATTTAACTGTGGAGGCTGCCCACTAAATTGTGCTAGCCTGTGCAACTAATTTATCACTGTTTCTGCATTTTCTGTGTGTTTCTACCAAAAAACAAAAATAATCCTTGTTCTCCGCCTCTCCTCGACTAGTTTAGACCAGTTTACAGGCATTGCTGTATTCTGGGCTGTGGTGTAGTTCCTGTGTTGTCCATTACCTTACTTGGATAGAAGGAAGTTTCTTTCCTCACCAGTGGGAGTGGGGAGCCTTGAGCAGCCTACCTGTCCCTGTAAGAAGTGACCTCAGCACAAGAAGCTGTAGTGGTTGTTTTGGGACCATTTCTAGCTCTTTATAGTTCACTGTTTAAGCTTTGCGGCTTTCTGCAGGTTGTGCACAGTATAAGCGCCGGTTAAACTTTTCTGTCCGCCAAGTTTGCTGTTCAAATTTTCCCTTAAGGAACCTCTACTCTTAGTATAACCAGACTACTCACTATATTATAAGCCTAGCACTTGTTCTCAATACTTCTCTACTAAGTAAGCACTCTCGTGCTAAGTAAAGCACTACATCTACTTACCACCCCTGTGAATATCCACTTCCCTTAAAGGTACAGCACTCCCTTATACTGTTCTAGCATGTCGAGTGGTAGATTACTGGCATCGTCTCCAATTCAGCTGGTCAATCTGGGTATCTTGAGACAATGCTACAGTTGTCTCATGTACACAGACAATCCTCCTCCTCCCAACAAACACAAATACATGTGAGAGATGCAACTATATAGCCAAACTGGAGGCTGAACTCTCTCAACTCAGGGCTGGCATGACCAGACAGGAGGAGATGGCAACCACACAACAATCCCAGTCCCACATAGACCTACCACAACTGCAAACCAAACACATAAAACACAAAGACATACTGGAGGCTCTAATAAAAACTTACCAAAACAACAGAGGCTCCCCAAAGCAGACATCCAAAATCCACCACCTCAAAACAAAACACATGCAACACATACTTCAATAAATCAGTGTGTGTCAACCAATCACAGCCCTTAAGGCCAAACACCTTGCCTGATACACTAGTAATAGGTGACTCTATAGTCAGACACACTGATGTCCCGCTGACCAGGCTGAACAAGGAGAGGGTGACTGTGAGCTGTCTATCAGGAGCTAGGATCCACCACATAACACACGCACTCAGGTCACTCCAAAGCAAGTACAAGTATGACTCCGTCATTGTCCATGCTGGTGTGAATGACCTGAGACGTGCCTCCCTGGACTACATGAAAAGAGACATAGAGGAGCTCTCCGTTTATGTAGCCCAGGCTGGTATGACCCTGACCCTGAGCAGCATCTTGCCCTCACCAAGAATGATACCACAATACAAAGACAAGATGATCAGCTTTAACAATTGGCTCAAGTACTGGTGTCATTGTAAGGGGATCCAATGTCTGTCTGCCTGGGATGACATGTTGGACAAGCCACGCTGCTTCGCAAGGGATAGTTTACACATGTCACCACTGGGCTTCCGGATATTGGCTAAGGCTCTTGCCACCCCCATAGTGCCTTTTTTAGGCAAGGCTCAAAAGACAAACCCACCTCCTTAGAAAACAAAAATGGAAAAAAACTAAGGGTAATGCTCAATGCCAGAAGTCTAAATCTCAAGATGCAGGCACTTGATGCACTCCTCAGCATGGAGAACGGCGACGTCTGTGCAGTAACTGAAACCTGGTTCAAGGCTCTGGAGAGCACCCCAGCGCTACCAGGCTATACCTCGTATCATGGTTTCGCCCCAAAACCCGGCCGAACCACAAAGGAGGGGGAGTGTCCATATTCATCAAGGACACCCACACCTTCACGTTAGTAGCAACACATGAAGCATCAGAGACCATACAGGTACAACTAACCATAGGCAAAACTGCTCTACAACTGGTAGCATGTTACAGACCACCCTCCCAATTTCAAGAACCCCAGTCAGCCTTCCTGAAGACATTGGAGGATATGAATGTATCACAAAATACCATCATACTGGGAGACTTCAACTACCCAAACATAGATTGGGTACATTATTCTAGCCCTTATACCCTAGCCCAAAGGTTCCTGGAATTCATAAATTCAAATGCACTGGAACAACTAGTCACCTCTCCCACTAGGGGAGATAATATACTAGACCCGATCATCACAAACATGGGGACAAAATGCTCCACACTGGAAGTATACCCCTCACTAGTGAGATCTGACCACAAACTAATCACCCTGGATATACATATCCCACCTCCATCCCAGCACAAAAGACCACAGTGAAAAACTTCTCAAAAGCAAACTTCACTCTTCTTAAGACTGAGATGGTATCCTTTAAGCCCACTGTGCCAGTGGATACCAGCATTCGAGGTCATTACTGCTCCCATTAGCTGGTAGTTTGATGACTTATACTGCTATGAAACTGAGGAGCTATCGTCTCTGTCCACGGAGACTGACCCGGAACCTTGCCTCCCAAATCCACAAACACAAGATCTGTGAGTACAATGGCAACTGGCTACCTGGAGGGATTTAATTCGTGCGGGACTTGGAAGCATCTGTCCTCCAGGATGCTTTTATTCAGTCAGGTCTCCTTTGGCTAGCTCTGGGATTTGGATTTTTGAGGTCAGCATGTCCTTAATTCCGGGTTGACATCCTTATAAACAAAGGCACAGGTCACCTCTGAGCAGCGAGCCTGAGTAGAGCTGAGTTTCTTTAAGCAGCATAGCATCTGTTTGAGCCCTTTGATCCTCTGGTAGACTTGGTTTCAGTTGCTGCAGTTTGGTAAGGTACATCCCAAAATCATTGTATTCGATATGGCCTGTGAGGGATGAGTAAAGAGGCAGTGACCTCTTCATCTAGATGTGAACCCTTCATGATTAGTGGCTATAAAAGTTTTCTAACCACTTTGGCCACGTGTGTCAAATGAGAGATTGCTATCAACTTGGGTCCAGGTCCCTAATACTTCTTGTACTTAAGGATACCACCTATGTGAGGATTGATTGTTTCCAAAACATACTGACACTTATCAACTTAGGATGGCTCTGGCACCAGTTGTCTGTTTCTAGGCCCTTTTGGGATGCTTGTCAGCTGAGGCATATGTCACCTTTGCAGTAGGGTAATTGGTAGCCACATCCTCCGTTGGCCAAAATGCTCCAAATATATATCAAACAAGGAGTCCGACTGAGCCTTGGACCCATGTAATGTTGGATCTACAGCTCCAGCACTAAACCATGTGGGTTCTCTTGAGCAGTTTCAACCCATCTAGTGACATGGTTTATATTTAAGCCGTGGCTATCATATGCCGATGGGGTATTTACAAATGCTTTATGGATCCAGAAGCTGGACCACCTTCCCACAACAAGCCTTGTGACTTCAAAGAAGTCAACCAGGTTACGCAGGATCTGCCCTTAAAAACCAAACTGGGTAGGATCCAGTGTCTGAGCCCAATATCTTTATTTATGAGGTTCATGATGATCCTTTCCATAGCTTTCAGACCAAGCATCAGGCTTACTTTAGTTTCCAGTCCTGAGGCACCACCTTTGTGGAGGGGCCCTGTTGCTGTAGACCTCTTGGGTACATTCCGTAGTAAGGCTGGTTGAACAGTAGTTTTATGTTTGGTTAGCTCTTTGCACATTTGGTGACAGCCGGACATCCTGGTCCCATTGATGCTGTGTTTAGCTTTGGAGGGATCTACCTGACATCTGAGATGTCAGGGGAGCACCTGGGATAGATATGCCCTTGATAGGGACTTTGCGTAACCTGTCAGCTAGGATGTTGGCAAGTTGTGGATCAGTGTATTTTTGTATTTTAATCTGAGCATATCTGGGAATTACCAGCCTAACATAACAAAGAGGCCTTGTGATTACTGGTGCCTGTGCAATTTTTACTACGCTGGCCTTAAGTATTTTATGGTCCCATAGTTTTGAAATGATCAGGATCCTTACCTGGGATTTTGCTCTACAGTAGTAGCTCCTCCTTCTATTGTTAGTTTGTTTATGGCTGGGTCCACCAGACAGGTGCTCTTTGGAGATGGTATGCTTTATTGGGAAGCAGTCCATGCATCCTGGATTGTCTAAGGCCTTCACAAATCCCCACTCAGGCATCATAGATAAGCTCAACAGCTTAAAAGTAAACCCTTATGTCACTAGATGGGTTGCAAACTGGAAAGCTAAGAACCTTAAGTTAATCACTGGAGAGTGGGTCGGATAAATCCAGTGCCCAGTTTGTCTGGACTCCTGTTCGGATTTATAAGAAAAACCCCCTTTTTGCTTTTTTTTTTTCACTTGGGATAGCTTCTGTAGCTTACCCTGAACTAGCTTGAACTGTTTTTTAACTGTTTGCTGCATTATTTTAAAATCTGCACTTAAAGTTACATTTTAGTTGAATTTGATCGAAAGTTTGTTTGTTTGTTTAATTTAACTGTGGAGGCTGCCCACTAAATTGTGCTAGCCTGTGCAACTAATTTATCACTGTTTCTGCATTTTCTGTGTGTTTCTACCAAAAAAACAAAAAAATAATCCTTGTTCTCCCGCCTCTCCTCGACTAGTTTAGACCAGTTTACAGGCATTGCTGTATTCTGGGCTGTGGTGTAGTTCCTGTGTTGTCCATTACCTTACTTGGATAGAAGGAAGTTTCTTTCCTCACCAGTGGGAGTGGGGAGCCTTGAGCAGCCTACCTGTCCCTGTAAGAAGTGACCTCAGCACAAGAAGCTGTAGTAATTGGTTGTTTTGGACCATTTCTAGCTCTTTTATAGTTCACTGTTTAAAATCCGCTTTTGCACGACTTTCTTGGGTTGTGCATAGCGCATAGCGGTTAAACTTTTTCTGGCTCCGCCAAGTTTGCTGTTCAAATTTTCCCTTAAGGAACCTCTACTCTTAGTATAACCAGACTACTCACTATATTATAAGCCTAGCACTTGTTCTCAATACTTCTCTACTAAGTAAGCACTCTCGTACTAAGTAAAGCACTACATCTACTTACCACCCCTGTGAATATCCACTTCCCTTAAAGGTACAGCACTCCCTTATACTGTTCTAGCATGTCGAGTGGTAGATTACTGGCATCGTCTCCAATTCAGCTGGTCAATCTGGGTATCTTGAGACAATGCTACAGTTGTCTCATGTACACAGACAATCCTCTCCTCCTCCCAACAAACACAAATACATGTGAGAGATGCAACTATATAGCCAAACTGGAGGCTGAACTCTCTCAACTCAGGGCTGGCATGACCAGACAGGAGGAGATGGCAACCACACACACAATCCCAGTCCCACATAGACCTACCACAACTGCAAGCCAAACACATAAAAACACAAAGACATACTTGGAGGCTCTAATAAAAAACTTACCAAAACAACAGAGGCTCCCAAAGCAGACATCCAAAAATCCACCACCTCAAAACAAAACACATGCAACACATACTTCAATAAATCAGTGTGTCAACCAATCACAGCCCTTAAGGCCAAACACCTTGCCTGATACACTAGTAATAGGTGACTCTATAGTCAGACACACTGATGTCCCGCTGACCAGGCTGAACAAGGAGAGGGTGACTGTGAGCTGTCTATCAGGAGCTAGGATCCACCACATAACACACGCACTCAGGTCACTCCAAAGCAAGTACAAGTATGACTCCGTCATTGTCCATGCTGGTGTGAATGACCTGAGACGTGCCTCCCTGGACTACATGAAAAGAGACATAGAGGAGCTCTCCGTTTATGTAGCCCAGGCTGGTATGACCCTGACCCTGAGCAGCATCTTGCCCTCACCAAGAATGATACCACAATACAAAGACAAGATGATCAGCTTTAACAATTGGCTCAAGTACTGGTGTCATTGTAAGGGGATCAATGTCTGTCTGCCTGGGATGACATGTTGGACAAGCCACGCTGCTTGAGGGATAGTTTACACATGTCACCACTGGGCTTCCGGATATTGGCTAAGGCTCTTGCCACCCCCATAGTGCCTTTTTTAGGCAAGGCTCAAAAGACAAACCCACCTCCTTAGAAAACAAAAATGGAAAAAAACTAAGGGTAATGCTCAATGCCAGAAGTCTAAATCTCAAGATGCAGGCACTTGATGCACTCCTCAGCATGGAGAACGGCGACGTCTGTGCAGTAACTGAAACCTGGTTCAAGGCTCTGGAGAGCACCCCAGCGCTACCAGGCTATACCTCGTATCATGGTTTTCGGCCCCAAAACCCGGGCCGAACCACAAAAGGAGGGGGAGTGTCCATATTCATCAAGGACACCCACACCTTCACGTTAGTAGCAACACATGAAGCATCAGAGACCATACAGGTACAACTAACCATAGGCAAAACTGCTCTACAACTGGTAGCATGTTACAGACCACCCTCCCAATTTCAAGAACCCCAGTCAGCCTTCCTGAAGACATTGGAGGATATGAATGTATCACAAAATACCATCATACTGGGAGACTTCAACTACCCAAACATAGATTGGGTACATTATTCTAGCCCTTATACCCTAGCCCAAAGGTTCCTGGAATTCATAAATTCAAATGCACTGGAACAACTAGTCACCTCTCCCACTAGGGGAGATAATATACTAGACCCGATCATCACAAACATGGGGACAAAATGCTCCACACTGGAAGTATACCCCTCACTAGTGAGATCTGACCACAAACTAATCACCCTGGATATACATATCCCACCTCCACCCCAGCACAAAAGACCACAGTGAAAAACTTCTCAAAAGCAGACTTCACTCTTCTTAAGACTGAGATGGTATCCTTTAAGCCCACTGTGCCAGTGGATACCACATCCCACAATGCCGAATCCTTCACAAATGCTTTCTATGGACATCTCCAAGAATGCATGGATCATGCAATCCCAAACAAATCCAAGTCCCTTTCCACCAAAGGTAAGCGTCCTGTCTGGTGGACCTCAGCCATAAACAAATTGTATAACAAAAGAAGGAAGCTACTGCACATCAGAGCAAAATCCCACGAAGGGAAGACATCTCTGATCAACATTAGCAGAAAACTACATTCTCTCATAAAAACATCCAAGGCCAACTTTGAGAGAAAAATCGCTAAGGGCACTAAAGATAACCACAAAGCCTTCTTCAGCTATGTTAGAAACCTGGGCAGAAACCCTCAGATATGCTCAGAGTTGGTTCACAACAACAAAAAATACACTGAACCCACAGATATTGCCAACATTCTGGCTGACAGGTTCAGTGCAAATTTCTCCTCCTTCACCCCCAAAAGAAGAAATACTTATCCCAGCTGAATGTAATCTCCTGTCATCTCAGATGTCCAAGTGAGAACTGCCCTAAACAAAGCAAAAAACACAGCATCAATGGGACCTGACGGTATCCCGGGTTGTGTGTTACGTGAACTCCAAGAGGAGCTAAACCCACACATAAAAATGCTATTTAACCTTAGCCTTACTTCGGGATATGTACCTGAACACTGGCGTACAGCAACAGTGGTCCCACTCCACAAGGGGGGTGCCTCTACAGACCCTGGAAACTACCGCCCCATAAGCTTAACCAGCCTGGTCTGCAAAGCTATGGAAAGAATCATTATGGAACTCATAAACAGAGACATAGGGGACCTACAGACAGTTGACCCCACCCAGTTCGGCTTTGTAAAGGGCAGATCCTGCCTTTTAAACCTGGTTGACCTTTTCGAAACAGTCACTAGAGCCATTGATGAGGGCAAAGCAGTCCATACAGCATACCTGGACTTGGCTAAGGCCTTCGACACAATACCCCACTCAGACATCATAGATAAGCTCAACAGCTTAAAAGTAAACCCTTATGTCACTAGATGGGTTGCAAACTGGCTAAAGGACAGAACCCATAAAGTTAAAATCACTGGAGCAATGTCAGACTCAAAGCCAGTCACAAGTGGTGTCCCACAGGGATCTGTCCTGAGACCCCTCTTGTTCGGCATTTATTTCTCAGATGTTAAAGCAAACATGGGAGGGCTGTGGCTGACAAAGTTCGCAGATGACTGCAAACTAGGCGCCATAGTCGATACACCAGCAGACACACACATCCTACAAAAAGGCCTCACAGAAACGGACAACTGGTGCCGGAGTCACGGTTTTAAACTAAATGCCAAAAAATGTATAGTCATCCCCTTTGGGAATAACAAAGTACCCACAAATTATCACATAGACAGCAACCCACTGAGTACAGAAAAAGTAATCAGAGACCTAGGGACCCAAGTCGACAGCGACCTCTCATTTGACACCCACATTGCCAAAGTGGTTAGAAAAACATTCTACCCTGCACACCTCATCATGAAGGGATTCACATCCAGATCCAAGGATGTCATTGTACCCCTATATTCCTCCCTCATCAGACCCTTGATTGAGTACAATGCCCCATTTGGTATGTACCTCACCCAGCATTTGCAACAGCTGGAGAGACCACAAAAGTACCTCACCAAGAGGATCAAGGGTCTCCAACATATGTCTTATTCTGCCAGACTAAAGAAACTTCAGCTCTATTCAGTAGCATACCACCTGCTCAGAGGTGATCTCTGCTTGACGTACAAGGCCATGTCCTATCAGGATCTGATGGACATGCTCCACCTCAAAAAATCCAAATCCATCAGGACCACGAGAGCTAAAGACTTAAACCTCGGCACAAGTATGAATAGGACATGCTGGAGGGATAGATTCATAACCCAGAGGCTTCCCATGCTTTGGAACAAGATCCCAGTTCGTATTAGGCAGAGCCCCTCACTGACTCTCTTCAAGAGAAATCTTGATGAGTGGACGGGAGATCGTAAGTTTACCCCAGGGGTCACATCTGTGTCACTGCTAGACAGGGGCATAGTAAACTAATTCTATTATATAAGGGGACCTTCATTGTGTCACTACTAGACAGAGGCACAGTATTCTAAATGTATTCTGTAATTTTTTGTACCATTTCATGGGGTAGCAAAAGCCACATCACTATGGCTAGGCTTACAAATGCCCCAGGGCAGATAGCCTAGTACTATACTATGAAACTATGAAACTATGGATATAATTTATCACTACTGCAATGCTTCTTTTGAAAGAGATTTACTGTATGGGAGTTTGTAGTGTGACATGTTGAATCTTCTTCTTCTTTCGGCTTTTCCTGGTTAGGGGTCGCCACAGCGGATCATCTATCTGATCATGAGTGGCAGTGGAGTTTTACGGTGTTGAGTTGCCAGCCCGGCGCCCAACCTTCCACAGAAGGCACACACACACTCACACCTAGTGCCAATTTAGAGTGTCCAATCCACCTACTGCATGTCTTTGGGATGTGGGAGGAAACCGGAGCACCCGGAGGAAACCCATGCGACCACAGGGAGGACATGCAGACTCCGCACAGAAGGCACCTCAGCCGAGAATCAAACCGGAGAACCTCTTGCTGTGAGGCGGCAACGCTAACAGCTGCTCCACTGTGGCCACCCATAGTGTGACATGTTGAATAAAAAACATAAATACAAAGCATTTGCTGGATCTGTTTATTAAGCTCACGTAGAGCTAATAATTTTTTTACATCACCCTTTGACCTGGTGGCTGACATCAGTCAAAATGTGATTGATATGTTAAGAGGTGTTCATTGAGCCGTTTCAATACAGCATTAGTGCAATGGGATTGAAAAGCTAGAAATGTGAGAGGTCTTGTGTGCTCAGAATGAAGAGAAAAGAAGCTTTAGTCAAGCAAAACAAGGTAAAGCTTGAGCTAAAGAGCCCTAGTGAGCTCACATAGTTAAATGGTAAGAGGAACATTAAAAATAAACTATTGCCATCTAAGACAGAGTGTAAAGCATAACCAGAGCTGCATACAACAATCAAATCTTTAAGCCAATGCATTCACAAGTCCCATAGGTGCAGCAATCCCATCAGAAAGCCAAAACAAACAATTTTGGATATAAATTATTTACCCCAGGCAAACATGAAAGTCCTCTGTCAACTCTGTGCACCATTTATATACACAAGACAGTAGCTATGCAACAATTAGCAAGCCCCAGAGAGCTCACGTAGTGCAAATAATATATGGGTCAATAAATTTAAATCACCACCGTGTAAAGAGAGTAAGTAGCACAACGCTCCAAGAAAACAAACAAGATCTCTGTACATTAATCAAAAACGTTCAATTTGGTAAGTATACAAAGATTAAAGGTGCACTGATCATATTAGAAAATAGAACACTATTGCTGAGAATGAAAAGTTCACCTTAGGCAATTATAAAACTTAATTATCAAAGCTATGGATCATTTGGACATATATAATAATAGGAAAGTAACAAACAATGAATTCCTTGTCCATTGTTAATTTGTTTCAGCAGATTAAGAGCCAGATAAAAGTATCTGACCAGGCAATAAGTAGTGGTGCTAGACATTTATTACTAATACTTAACATAAAATGAATGGAAGCCGCAGTGGTGCAGTGGTAATGTTGTTGCCTCACAGCAAGAGGTTCTCCTGTTTGATTCTCGGCTTGAGTGCCTTCTGTGTGGAGTCTGCATGTCCTCCCTGCGGTCGAGTGGTGGTCGAAAGACATGCGTGAATGGGCGTGCCTTCGCTGTAGGTTGGGCGTCAGGCTGGCAACTCGGCACCATAAAACTCTACTGCCAATCATTAGCAGACTGGAGTTCCGCTGTGGCAACCCCTAACCAAGAAAAGCTGAAAAGACAAACAACTTAACATAAAATGAATAGGCTCCCTGGTGCATTCACACAATAAGCTCTACACTCATTAAATCAAACACTTGAGTAAGTAAAAAAACAAAAACTTTTTTATAACAGTCAGTTAAGCGCTTTCATCTCTGTCAAACTGGGCTTCATCAGAACAATCTATGTAATCAGTAATTCCTTTACTTATACCAAAAGCACACTGCAACCTGATTAAAAGTAATTAACAACAATCAAATAATTAAACATTGTTTAAAATATTTAAAGGAATATATACTCCTTTTCCTCTTATTACAATTCCTAAAATCAAAATCTATTATTTTTGCAATTCACAAACATGCCTATTAAAATAACTTGTGTGTTGAAATGATTGTTTGTCAGCGGAATATAAAATGTTAGAATAATATATAGTTTAAATAATTAAAGCTCTTTTCTTTAATACAGGCATGACAGTAATAACCTCATTGATTTCCGCTGGCAAATTAGCTCTTAATCTAGTAATCCAAAAAAATTCCCTAAGCTCAATACAAAGTTCTCACAACCCACCTCTTGGGTTCAAAGATACCAATTCCAAGATTCCAAACTTAAATTTAGCAAATCCTGGACATTGCAGAGAATGTTTAAATAAGAAATTATTTATATTTCTTTTGGAAATTCATATATACGAGTTTTAAGTTTTCTCTCAGTTTTACTGACATAATAGAGACTTTTTCAAATAATTATTTGGACTTAAGGAGCTCTCACCCTAAACACACTAAAAAGAACATCTTCAAAGGGCAGTTGGTCAGAGCAGCCAGGATGTGTTCAAATGCAAACATTTTTAATTTGGAGATGGAGAAAATCAGTAATATGTTTGTGGATAGGGGTTATCCTTCAGACTTGTTAAATGACATTAAGACTGAAGTGAAGGTATGTTGGGGAACTAAATACAAACCTCTTTTAGGTGACAATAGTGATCTTGATAAAAGGAACTATGACAACCTGAATCTCAATCTTTCCAGTAGTATGGTTATATGATACAGGCAAGGAGAGAAACATTATTTACAAGAATTGGATGTTTTTTAGGAGTAACTCATACATTTTGAAAGTTTTTGGCACCAAACCTCAGTTTGTTTTTAAAACAGGAAGAACTTTAAATACTTATTTGAGAATTTGGGTTCACCTCACAGCTTGACAGTTAGAGGTACAAGTAGATGTGGCATGTGTAGACAATGCCCTTATATTTTAGAATCAGATGCCATCCTTTTAAAAGATGTAGGTTACAAAATTAAACTTGTTAAGGGCAATTGTAATACCAGAGGTTTGGTCTACATTTCTATTTGTGACCAATGTGCTGGCTATTATGTCGGTAAAACTGAGAGAAAACTTAAAACTCATATATATGAACATTTGTATGCTGTTTCCAAAGAAAATATAATTAATTCCTTGTTTAAACATTCTCTGCAATGTCCGGGATTTATTAAATTTAAGTTTGGAATCTTGGAATTGATACCTTTGAACCCAAGAGGTGGGTGGTGGGAACTTTGTGTTCAGTTTAGGGAATTTTTTTTTGGATTACTAAATTAATAGCTAATTTACCACCGGGAATCAATGAGGTTACTACTCTCATGCCTGTTTAAATGAAAAGGGCTTTAATTATTTAAACTATATATTATTCTAACATTTTATATTTTAGATTCCTCTAAACAAACAATAATGTCAACAAACCAAGTTATTTTAATAGGCATGTTTGTGAATTGCAAAAATAGTTGATTTTGATTTTAAGAATTGTAATAAGAGGAAAAGGGGTATGTATATTCCTTTAAATACTTTTAAACAATGTTTAATTATTTGATTGTTGTCAATTATTTTTAATCAGGTTGCAGTGTGCTTTTGGTATAAGTAAAGGAAGTACTGATTACATAGATTGTTCTGATGAAGTCCCAGTTTGACAGGGACGAAAGCGTTTAACCGACTGTTATAAAACGTTTTTGTTTTTTTTACTTACATAGATTCATAGGTTAGTACTAGGCTAACTACTCTTTTGAGCCATTTTAAGCCTAGCCAATTATTCCCTGTGAGATTCAAACCCTGTACCTTGTGTTTGTAAGGCAAACACCTTAACCATTAGGCCACCCTCCCAACCCCTCAAATGATTTAATGAGTATGGAGCTTATTGTGTGAATGCACCAGGGAGCCTGTTTGTTTTATGGTTGGTTGTGATTTTTGGCCCTTGGTCCAGCAGTTTTTTCGATACTAATACTTAACAAACACAAGTAAACAAATCCGTAAAGCAGTAAACTGGATGTATATACTGATTTTTTTTTTTTATAAATGATTGAGTGTGAAATAAAAATCCCTTTTAAGATTTTAACTATACTTATTTATGATAGACAGTTTTATATTCAATAGATAAAGAAAAAAAAAGGTTCTCCGGTTCGATCCTCGGCTGGGGTGCCTTCGGTGCGGAGTCTGCATGTCCTCCCTGTGGTCATGTGGGTTTCCTCTGGGTGCTCCGGTTTCCTCCCACATCCCAATGACATGCTGTAGGTGGATTGGACACTCTAAATTGGCCCTAGGTGTGAGTGCATGTGTGTGTGTGTCTTCTGTGGAAGGTTGGGCGGGCTGGCAACTCGTCACTGTAAAACTCCACTGACAATCATGAGCGGACAAGGTGATTCACTGTGGCGACCCCTAACCAGGAAAAGCCGGAAGAAGAAGATAAAGAAAAAAAGTGAAAAGTTGAAAGTATAACTGTATTAAGTGATGGTTTCTAGGGTAGAAAGTTTAACATTAGTGCAGTGTCTTGATAGGAATAACAACATGTAATGATTACATTTTTATTTGTCCTTCAGTTTTTTTTATTCTGTTCTACAGTTTTCCAACCATTTTTGTCTGCAATTCTTTTAGTAGTACTGGTAGTCCAGTCCATTGCTTCCACTTGACTAAATATGTCATCGTTGAATAAGTATTTTATTGTCAAATCCACTGAGTCAAATATTTTTGTGCCTTCAGGAAAAAAAGATTTTCAGTCTGGCTGGGAATAATACATGCATTTTCAGTTGTTTCTTTTTTAATACTTTTATCAAGGGAAAGAATTATTTTCTTTTTGAAACCACAGCTGAGGAGTAATCATTGTCAAATCTAACTACTGTATCTTGATAGGTGAATTAGCCTAGGCAGTTTTCAAGATGAGTTCTGTGTTCTGACTAGAAAAAAGTTTCACAATTATAAATCTTGGTTTAGTTTTTGTTGTAACAGGGTTTTCTGAAGTAATTATGGATCTGCGTGCACGTTCGATGTCATAGGAAAGTGATTCAGGTAAATTCAGTATGGAAGGGATCCAGGATGTGAGGAAATTAATTATGTTGTCTACTTCAATTTTTTCAGGGAGCCCATAAATTCAAATGTTGTTCCTTCTATATCTGTTCTCCAAGTCATCTAACTTGTCTTGTAAATAAGCAGTCTGTTTTAATAAATGTTCTGTTTGGTGTTCTACTTCAGAGAGTCTAGTCTCCATATCATTAAGAGATTATTCCGTGGCAGATATCTGACCCTTTTGTTGCATGATAATTTCTTAAAGTTGTTCCAGTTGTTGAGAACACTTGTCTTTAAAAGAATCCAGTTTGTTGTCCATTTTGTCAATTTTAGCAACAGATCCTGGATGTTTGACAATAGAAAATGTAGTTCCTTTCTGAGAGAAGAATCCTGTGAAGAGCTTTTTGTATGACTCATTCTAAACAGCTGAGAGAATTGTTTTTGTATAGTTGAAATTGACAGGGATTTTTGGATGTCAGTTGATAAAATGTCCTTCAATAGGTGTCCTGAGATTCTTTAGTAATATTGATGATGAAATAATTCTTGAGATGTTGTTTAAATCATAAAATTCCTGTCAAAAATATTTTTAAGGTAAGAGATCTAAGTGACTAAGCTGCCACCAAGTCACCATCTTGGTCACGCCCCAGTAGATTGTTTCTTAAATGCATCCATATCACAATTTAGATGCACAAAATGAACGCTCTCTGTTTTATGAGCAAGCAAGGAGGTTTGAGTTATTTTCCTTCTGTTAAGCAATCTTGCACCTCTGGAAATGTCTTTTAAAGTGAAAATGGTATATTCTGTATAATATGTCACAGTTTAATATAGCACACCAGCCCTCAACAGAGATCATTATAGTCCTTCCTCTAAGAGGACATTGTCCAGTATACCCTGTCTCTATTCTATCTATTCTGTACATCCAACTTACTTGTTCAAAACATTTGGCCTAATTTCTAATGGCAATACATTCCATCTTTGTCCAGCCCTAAACTGAAAAAAATCCTTCCAGTCATAGATTTTACTCTTCTGAATTTAACAGATACCTTTCAAGTGTTCTGAATTCCTCAGTATTTCCTAGTTTTAGGCTCAAAATAATAGAGTGCCGTGAATTCCCAGTTGGCCCCTTTAAATCCCAATTTCAGCGTGCCGTGCAGACAAGGGCACCGGAACCATACAGCGAAGAGGAAGGTGAGTGCCCTCTCAGTTTTAATAGGCTTCAGCAATAAAGTAAAAAAAAAACACTCAGTGGTGGCAGCATATTCTTCTTTAAGGAGGAGGAACATGTGTGCTTCATGTGCATGCAGTTTTACTGTTACACAGAAATCGTTTACTAAATTTTATACTTTTTGTTTCTCTGTACTTCAAAATTATGCATAATACTCGCACTGTCTTTATATACAAAGTTACACAGACAAGCCCACTTCACCTACACATGTACAACTGTACACATCCTAAAGTAATTACTAACTAGGAAAATTATAATAATCTGTTCACTTTTTTCTCCTCATGAAGTTAATGATGGACCACAAACACTTCACCATTTAACAAACCAATTTTCTGAAAATAACTTACGACTACCAAAGTACTACAACTGTGGTACTGTATATTTCGGAAGTGTGGATGTTCTGACTTGTATCATTAATTTAACACGAATATGAATGCTTTACTTATACCAGACAGTAAAGTATAATTTTTAGATTAAAATCCGAAATTGAAACTGTCCATAGAGGAATGTTACAAAAATAACATACTGCTCTGTAGCAGAAAAGTCAATAACAGCCATACTGCACCAGTATCAAGGTGCACAGTCCCCTTGCTTTTATAATATGATTAGTCCCTTGGTATAATGATAAAGAGGCCTACTATAACAGGATAGCAGGTTGTTGCTCAGCAGAAACCAGTGCCACTTGTAAACCTTCAGGTAACTGGTCCACTTAAAGAGCCAAAGTCAGTGCAGTTAAGGTTGAAGACTGCTCACCAAGCCTGGCACTATAATGAACCTGTTAGAGGACAAATTTATTTCCAACTTTACCCCCCTTTCCCTCCAACCACCCACTAAAACTTCCCTCAAACATAATCTCTCAAAGAGTAACCAGGGAACATGTACTGGCAGTGCTAGTTAAAGCCAAGAACATGGTCTCACTGGGCCCCGGTAACATTCAAGGATTTCTCCTGAACAGTCTAAAATATGACTCATTAGGATCTCTGGAGTCATTATTTAACTATAGTCTTAAAACAAACTTTGTGCCACATGAATGGAGGACTGCAGTGGTTATCCCCTTCATAATGGAGGACATTCAACAAATCCTGGAAACTACAGCCCCATTTGTCTGACTCATCTTATGTGCAAACCATGGAAAGAATTATCAGGGAAATTATCAACAAGGACATAGGAGGCTTCCAGACACTGGATCCATCCCAGTTTGGCATTGTCAAAGGAAGATTGTGCTTACTGAACCTGGAGGACTTCTTTGTAAATGTCACTAAGGCAATAGATGAGGGAAAACAGTGTATACTTCCTACCTAGAGCTGGCTAAAGCATCTGATACAATACCTTACTTGGCATTGTCAATAAACTTATAGAACTAGGTGTAAACCCCTTTATAACATGCTGGATAGCTAGCTGGCATACTGATAGGAAATAGGAGGTTAGAATCAGTGAGGCCACCTTCACAAAGAGGCCAGTCACCAGTGGATTCCCCCAGGGCTCTGTGCATGGTCCACTCCTCTTTGGCATCTACTTCTCTGATGTCAAAGCCAATGTCAGAGGCCTCTGGCTAACCATGTTTGCAGACATTTGCAACTGGGAGAAGTCATTGAATCCCCCCAAGACAAGAACACCCTTCGGGAAGATCTTACACAAACAAACGCTTATTGCCAAAGTCATGACTTAAAACTCAATACCAACAAATTCATTATAATACCTTTTGGGACGTCGACCACCCTGAGTAACTATGTCATGAATACAGCACCTCTAAAAGTTGAGTCACTAGTCAGGAATCTGGGACCTAATATAGATAGTAACCTAGCCTTTGAACAACATGTCCAAGTTAGTAAGAAAATCCTTCTATGTTGTTCAACTTATAAGTAAGGGCATGGCATCTAGGTCCAGACAGGTCATCTCCGGACCCTGTTTTGATGAACCTTTTGCACATATCTTTAAGTTGCTGCAAATTCATATTCTTTATTTAGTAATGCTGTCTTACCCAGTTTTGCCTCTGCTGACCCTTTCTCCTTTTGCCTTTGATCTTTCCAAGCATATGTGTCTTCTCTAGTGAATCCTGTCTTTGCATTTTGTGTTGAAAGTATATGAGTTTTACTTCTGCTATCAGTTTTTTCAGTGAACAGTCTAGATTTATTTCCTTTATTATTGACTGATATGATCTTTTTGGCAATCCATGGAATTTTAAAAAAAATTCTCCAAAATCACAGTTCAAAAGCATCAGTTTTCTAATTATAGTCTTACTTATAGTCTTTCTCTTACAGCCATATGATATTATTGGGAAAACACTTAATTGACTATACAGACCATTGCTGACAATTTCATATATTTGTACTTTAATTTTTTATCCAGATTTGCCATAGACTTAATTTAAAAACAAACCTTTTTTTTTAAATTTGTTGGTTACAATCATCATCTGTAGATATCTTTGAGCCTAGGATAATAAAATCTGTCACTGCCTCACTTTTTCCCATATGTTTGCAAAAAAATGACAGTGATAGATTACATATTTGTTTACTTTTCCGTCACTGAGCAACAAGCCAGCTTTTACACTTTCTACACCTTCATCAGTGGGATCATCAATTCTTCCTCACATTTAGCCATTAAAATTGTATCATTTGTATATCTGAGACTGTTAACCTCTCCAGACAATTTAGATTCCAGCATCTGATTTGTCTAACTCAGCACGTTGCATGATATATTCAACAAATACATTAAATAAGTAGATGACAATATACAGCCACATTTCACAGCTTTTTCAATCTTGAAACAGCCAGTAACCCCTTATATGATTTTAGTGGTTGCTTCTTGTTTTGCATACATATTCCGCAGGAGGTAAATAAAGTGACTTGGTATCCTCATTTCTCTAAGAACTTAACACTGTTTGCTATATCCTTCTCAACTTCTTTGCTCAAGAATCAAGGCCAATTCAAAAAATAATGGGGGGACAAAGGTCTAAAATCAGGTACAATTTTTTTCTAAGTGTGGGGTGCCATGAGCTTTTTTCTTTCAGAGCAATACAGTAACAACAATATCAAGAAAAAATCCAGGTTCATAAACATGTACATAAAAGAATCATAAACTCACAGTGGTGATCCAAATGAATATTCTAACAGACTAGTAAATTATTGAGACAATGAGGTATAAAAATGTCAGGTTCCATATTATTTTATAGACAATCACCATTCACTTAATAGGATACAGTTTGCCTTAGAATAGTTCCATACTGTTACTGGTTTAGTTGCATTTTCCAGGCTGATTTTTACTTCAAAAAAGGCAGATTTGTGATCTGACCTCACCAGTGAGGATATAACAGAGGAGGTGGGAGGGTGTGTGCAGTGCTCTTCCATCTGGAGAATACCATCTGTGGTATGTTTGATCCTCTGGTTGGAACATGAACCTGTTCCAAGGTGTTTGTGTTAGTAAAGTCCAGAAAGTACTGTGCTTGTGTGTTTGAGGCAGTGTAAATTTCCTAGTCTAGAGGGGGTAGTTAAAGTCAGCATGAATAGGGTGTTTGGTTGGATGGTGAGCACCTTTATAAGGTTTAGGTATGAGTTGTGGGACCATTGGGGCATAGATGGTGACTTGTAGCTAGCTATGATATGGTGAGGGACCTCATCTGTGGTGACTTGCACATGGATGAGCTCCATGGTATCCTGTTTAATCAACTCAGAGGTATTTTTTTTTTGCTAATGTACATTAAGACACATCCACCTTTCATCCCAGTCAGTGTTGCTGTTGGTCTAAATGTCAGAAAGGCCCTGTAACCTTGCACTTCTGAAGTACTTTCTATGGTTTTAAACCAAGTCTCGGTCACAGTGCAGATGTCTACATTCTCCGAGTGAGGACGGCATGAAGGGTGTAGAATTTTATTGTTTAGGCACCTAGCAATGATCAATTAACACCTTAAGGTTGCTTGTAGTCATTTTCTCTATGTTGGCAGTTTTGTCTTTTTAGCATTGCCTAAAAAGGCTCTAAAGGGGTTGATACCATTTTAGACAATATCCAAAAGCCTGGGGGGGGGGGCAGTTTAGCCCAGCCTTGGCAAATCAGTGTAGTCGGTGGAACATGCCCTCCCATGCTGACAGATACTGGATCTCCCTTGAATGACACAAGAAACTAAGTCAGTTATTAAAATCGATCATTGCATGTACTGAGGCTTCATCCTTGTTGAAGGTAGAATGCTGCTCACTGAGAGGCTCATATCTGTCTGTAACACATATGCCAAGGGATCCTCTATGTCTCTTTTCATATAATCCAGTTAGGTGTGTGTCAGATCATTTATACCCACATGGACTATTATAGAGTCATATGGGAACCTGGAGGTGCAGTGACTTGAGTGTGTAAGAGATATTGCGGATCCTGAATCCAGATAGACAACTAACCATTATCTTCTCCTTATCAAACCCGGTGTGGGGGGCATCTGTGTGTCACACAATAGAGTCTCAAATGACGAGTATTAGGTGAAGTGTATGCTTGCCTTATAGGCTTTGCTCTTGGGGAACCATTGGATGTAGGCTTATATGAGATGTCTGATGTTTCTTATGGTGTGTGTATTAGTGGTTGTGGAAGAGCAGTGTTGCTATTAGGCAGCTTTGGAGGTCTTTGAGCTTTGGGAAAGATTCTTTTAAGCACCGCAGCATATAATAATCTGTGTGTGTGGTAACAGTGTGCATAACATGGTTGACAGGCCTCAATGCTTTGCCAGAGACAGCCTCCACCTGTCACTCCTGGGATTCTGGATCCTGGCCAAGGCTCTTGCCAAACCCTTTGTGCTTTTTTAGGCAATGTCTCAAAGACAAATTTTCCAACATAAAAGATCTGTCAAAAAGCAAACTGAAGGTCATGCTGCTTAACGCTAGGAGCCTTAACCTGATAATGCACTTACTGGTGGCGGTCCTCAAACTGGAAGATATTGACTTCTGTGCGGTCACAGAAACTTGGTTCAGAGCTGTGGAGAGTACCCCTGCCTTACCAGGATATACCTCATTCCACACATTCTGACCCCAAAATGAGGTTGGGAAGTCTAAGGGTGGTGGAGTCTCTATCTTCATTAAGGACAGGTACACTTCCAGATTGGTTTGCCGGCATGATGCACTGGAACTACTCCAGATGCAACTGACAGTTGGCAAGACACCCATTCAAGTTATAGCCAGCTATAGACCTCCCCTCCATGAGTCAGGGCACCCACTCCTCCTACCTTGAGCTACTTGACTGCATCAAGGTACCCCCTAACATGGTAACCAACTACCCCACCATAGACTTGGTGAACTATTCCTGCACTAATACACTCACACAACGATTCCTTGACTTCATCAGTTCTAATGCAGTAGACCAGTTTGTCTCATCCTCCACAAGGGGAGATAACATTTTGGACTTAGTTCTCACCAATGTGGGCAACCGCTGCACCACTCCCATAGTACATTCTTCCCTGGTGAGATCAGATCATTGGTCTGTCTCGTTTGAAGTTTTTATCCCAACCCCCCCCCCCCCCCCCCCAGTCGCAATCCAATCAGGCTAAAAAAACTTCTCAAAAGCTGACTACAACCTCCTAAAGGAGGGTATCAGTAGCTTCACCCCCGCCCAGAGGATGCAGATGATGATGTTGAAAAGTATGTTAGTGCAGTATACAAGCACTTATACAACTGTATAGACTCAGCCATACCCAACAGAACTAAAACCTGCTCCTCAAGGAAACACAAACCTGTCTGGTGGAATTCTGTATCAACAGGATTTACAACAAAAGGAAGAAACTGTTATCCAAAGATAAAAAGGAACAAATTCCAAATTGGAAAATGGCCCTCCTTAGCCTCAACAAGCAAATTAGATCACTAGTGAAAACCTCCAAAGCCAATTATGAATTGAAATTAGTCTCCAAAACAAAGGGAAACCACAAAGCCTTCTTCAGTTACATCAGGAACCTCCATGGCAAAGCCCAGTTCTATTACGAATTAGTACTTAATGGTATCACTTACATTGATCTTGTTCACTTAGCCAACCTGCTAGCAGATAGGTTCAGCGAAAACTTCACCCTTTTTGACATCCCTGATATTTGTCCCGCACTTCACATCTACATATAGATCAAGTGTTAAAGGCCCCATCCAAAGCAAAGAACACAGCATCCATGGGACCTGATAGTATCCCGGGCTGTATTCTGCACCATCTCCAGCAAGAACTAGCTTCACTATTGAGCACCCTATTCAACCACAGCCTAAGTACTAGGCTTCATTCCAGCAGAATAGAGAACTGCCATTGTCATCCTCTTGCACAAAGGTGGTGGCACTACTGACATTGGAAATTTTCACCCCCATTAGCTTGACAAGTCTGATCTGTAAAGCCATGAAGCATGTTATTATGGATCTCATAATAAAGCAATCTCCAAGCACTTGACCCCACCTAGTTTGGATTTGTCAAGGGCAGATCTTGCCTGCTGAACCTGGTTAACTTCTTTGAGACTATCACCAAGGTCCTGCATGAGGGAAAGTTAGTACATACAGCTTACCTTGACTTGGCCAAGGCCTTTGACACAATCCCCCAGTTGAGCATCATCGAAAAACTAACAAAACTTGGTGTAAATCCCTATCTTTTCAGGTCGGTGGCCAACTGGCTCATCAACAGGGCCCACAAGGTCAAAATAGGTGCCTCCACCTCTGATAACAGATCTGTCACTTGTGGAGTTCCCCAGGGATCTGTCCTGGGACCCCTACTGTTTAGCATCTACTTCTCAGAGGTACAGGCAAAGACAAAAGGCATGTGGCTGACCAGGTTTGTGGACGACTGTAAGTTGGGTGTTGTCATGACTCCCCAGATGATGTTAACACACAGCAAGATGATCTCACAGCAACTTATTACTGGTGTCAAAGCCGTGGTCTCAAGTTAAATGCAAAAAAGTATCATCATACCATTTGGCAGAAGCACAGCCCCTACTGATTACACCATCAACAGCAACCCCCTAAGTACACAACCTGTGGTGAGAGACCCGGGTACTCAGGTTGACAACAATTTCACATTCGACCATTATGTAGCAGCGGTGGTCAGAAAAGCCTTTTACTTGGTTCATCTAATAAGTAAATGGATTGCATCCATTAAAATGGAAGTTATTACCTCGCTATACTCCTCCTTAATTAGACCAATAATTGAGCATAATGCCACATTTGGTATGTACCTCTCCAAACATCTACACCAAATGGAAAAGCCACAGAAATAACTCACAAAGAAAATCCATGACCTCCAACACCTGTCCTATGTGGACAGGCTCGAATCACTATCACTCTACTCAGTATCATACAGATTGCTCAGGGGTGATCTGTCTCACTTACATGGCAGTTTCGGACCCTGCCCTACTAGAGACGCTCCATGTCCGTAAGTCTAACTCCTTGTGCATTACCTGCTCAAAAAGCCTGAATCCAATATGCAACATCAACTAAACCCTGCTGAAGAGACAGGTTTGTCTTCCAGAGACTGCACCATCTCTGGAATAGACTTCCCATAAAAGTTAAACAGAGTACCTCGCTGACCCTCTTCAAGTGCAACCTTGATGAGTGGATGGAAAAACCACAAATTTGTCCCAGGGTTTCTACCTGTGTCCCTCACTGACAGGGGTGACAGGTGCTGACTGAGGTTTCTTTTTTGGGGATAAACTCTTGGCTAGGCTTGTAAGGGCCCCAGGGCCATTAGGCTAGTAACCTCCTATGATTCTATTTGTAAGTGAGATTTTTCCAACAGGTTAGTTGTGGATTTACATTTCTCATATACCATGTTATTTTTTTTAATGATTAACTCATCTGAGAACATGGGGGAACTGCCACATTGCCTTAGGATGCCCATATCTACCTAGCTAGCCATGGAGACATTTGGAAATTGCAAGTCCTTGTTGTCCAGCCCTATAATAGGGTGAGCTGTTTAGGATTAAGGATTGGGTTTTAATGAAAGTCTCCTAGGGTAACTTCTTCGGTTAAGTGCAAAATGTTATATAGTGCTAGGATATGGTATTTCTATTCGATGTGCATGCTAGCTACTCTAAGCTTAATTCCATGCAATGCCATGCTGTTTAACAAGTTTTGGACCTAATCCTAACAGTATAGGGAAATTTTACTGTCTAGCATTTGCTACTATACAGAGCACTGCTAACGCCTGCTGCACAGTGGGCAGCTGTGCTCAAACTCTTCTGATTTGTAGCAAAGAAAAAAAGCTTGAGAACTACACTTTGAGCTCCCCGGACTGCTTCCCAACTCAGAGAGACCAAGTAATCACCTTTTGCCAAAAGATGGATGATCGTGAAATTTCTTAATGTAAAAGCACCGCAAACATAGCTCTCAAGTGCGGATTAAACAACAAACTACCAAACATCTAAGTCCCTGGCTAATTCACTCTTCTGCAAGATGATCTGTCAGCAAACAGAACTAGGAAAAGACAACAAACAGAGAAATGATGATGTTAAGTTGTCAATCTCGCCTTCATTCTTGCTTGATGGGTTTGGAGCCGATCCTCGGCTCCGACTCGGCACTTGCTAAGCTCGAGAGTCACTTTTACCAGCTCGAGGCAGCCCCATATCCCATAATGCAAGGCGGTAAGTACCCAGATCTCGTTTGCCACTTCACTGATGAGGTAATCCTTTTACCAGCTCCTGGTAAGTGTTTATTATTATACATTTAGACACCCCATTCCAAATATTTCTCTCTTTCAATAGTTTTCCTTTATTGTTAAAGTACTTTTAAGGGTTTTCTCTGACTAAAATTACTTTTCCCTAGTTATTTTTTTAGTCAGGCCTTCATTCCCTCCCATCCCCCCCCCCCCTACTGTTAGGGTGTGTGTATGTGTTTTTAGTTATACCTTTAACTTAAATTGTTCTGATTCGGGACTGTGTGTGTATTTTTTGTGTTTGGGATAACACTATGTCCAAGGAACAGAGGGTCTCAGGCTTCAAGAAGTGTGACTCGTGCTGTCAGAAGATGTCTCTGACAGACGGTCACACTTCTTGTATATACTGCCTGAGACCTCTCCACCTGCAGGACTCCTGTGCAATTTGTCACTCTTTTAGCTAGAGAGTCCTGCAGGAAAGGAGGAACAAACTTATTTTAAGAGGACTTCTTAAACCGGAGGGCTCCCCGGCAAAATCGGCTCTGGGTAAGCCCTCTAAGACTACCAAGGCCCAGGCTTCTGTACCTAAGCCTTCTGCCTTGGCTCCGACTAATTCGGAGTCGAGATCGGCTCCGGCTGGAGCCGATCTTAGCTTGGAGAAATCTTCGGCACAGATGGCTATCGGTGCCGATGCTGAAGTCACTTTGGTGTCGGCTCCGACTGGCTCCGACATCCATGTGGCTCGGGCCGGTGTTGGCGCCGACGGCTCCGACACCATGATTTCTTGCCTGTATCGGCTCGGCGGATCCGATATCTATACCTACACCGGGCGAAAAGTTATCGGCTCCGTCTGGATCCATGGTTTCATCGGCTCCGATGGTTCCTTCGAGGAAGAGGTCCAGGTCTCCTCTTTGGAACCGATACTGTCGGCTCCAGCCTCACCTCTTCTTTCGGAGCGGAGCCATCGAGCCGATCATCTAGGTCTTCAGGTTGTCAGACCATGATTTAGAGAGGGTGGTAAGCAGATTATTAAAATCACAGGCACTAGCCCAGATGCTTCATAGTCGTCTCAACAGACTATTAGTCCACACCCTCTTCAAGTTCCTCCTTCGACTCTACCCCAGAGTTTGGAGCTGGAGTCTCGGGAATAGTTACTGCTATGGCTGAGGGCCAGATACCCCCCTTCTGTGCCTTCAGCATCTACTCTTATCTCCTCCTCGGGACCTTCCTTGGAGGGATTCGGTGGCCGGGCTTCCCTGGTCTGCTCGAGGGGGTGAGTGGCATCGGACCCTTGTCCGACCCGCTCTTCCCTTGGAGCTTGCCTGGTGAGCTCGGCTCCGACATCTGCCTCGGAGCCTTCCCTTCGGTGGGCCGGGAGTCCCAGTTTCTTGAATGGGTTCTCTCGGATCTCCCTGGGAGGAGCCTTGAGGTGATGAGGAGTGTGCTGGCCCCTGGGCTCAGTCAGCAGTCTATTCCTTTAGCTCCTCCCTCTACGGTGCCTGTTGATATCTCTTCCCGCTCTCTTGCTCACGGACCGAGAGATCTACCGCCTCAGGTTTCCCCACTGGGAGGAACCCCCTCTTCTGAGGATTCTCCTGATCCATCAGCAGATCCTCCGCGCAAGAGGACTTGTAAGAGGAAGCACTTGGACTCCCCTGAGTCTATTACTTTGGATACCAACTTAGATGAGTCGGAGGGATCCCCAAGATCCCCCTCTGAGGATGTCTCCTTTTCAGACATCCTAGAACTCCTGAAACAGAGGGGAAACTGGCCCTCCATAAATCCCTCCGATGATGAGACGGTATACCTAGAGGCGTTTGGTTCTCGACCCTCCACCTCCTGGGTGTCTCCGCCTTTTGACCCCCTCATGCAGGTAATTGCTCGAAAGGCTTGGGCTTCTCCTGATTCCGTAGAGCCAGTTCCCAGGAGGCCTTCTAAATTTATTACAGCCCCTTCTGAACAGCAATTCCTTACAAAAGGTGTCCCTGTTGATGCCATGGTGGTGGCGGCCGCCACTAAAAAGGAACTTGCAGATCCTTCCGTACAGGTCCATCCTCCTAACAAGGATTCTAGGACCATGGACAGGTATGGTAAGCGGATGTTCTCCTCAGCGACCTTTGCCATGCGTTAAGCTGAATTATTTGTGTCGCTTCACCAGACTCCAAAGGGACATCCTTAAAGAACTAGGTGAAGTAGTACAGGATCCTGCAGCTCCGGGGGCACAAGACAAGATTGCTTCTCAGCTAGGAATCCTTAACTCCATAACCAACTCCTCCATGCGGCTGATTTCGTATGCAGCAGATGGAGCGAGTAGAAACCACAGGTACAGGAGTGGCTCTGAGGCGTCAATCCTGGATGCGGCTCTGTAATTTTGCAGATCCCTTCAAGGCGTCCTTCACAAACTCTCCCTTTGATGGGTCAACTTTGTTTGGTCCTCAAGTGAAGGATACATTGATCAGGTGTGAGCAGGACGGCAAGACTCTTTCTGCCGTGGGGTCCGTTTTCCACCCTTCTAGACCTTACCCCAAGGACAGAAGGGTGGAAAGATGTGGTTCCATAAATCCCAAGGAGTCACGCCGATACACGTGGTCAGTTTACCCCTAGAGACAGAGGGGTAATAATAATAGACGCCACCCTAGAGGCAGAGGGTCCACAAAACCAGGGAAGCAGAGAGCCTCTCTCTGACAAGCCCTTCCAGCATCCCTGAGGTGTTGCCCGACTGTCCATCCTTGGAGGCAGTCGGGAAGATTATCGCTGTACCCACAAGCCTGGCATTCCCTCTCACAAGACAGATGGGTACAGTCGATCATATCCGAGGTTACAGAATTCCTTTCGAGGAAAGTCCCTTCACTCACAAAAATTCCCTTCCAGATGTGCCACCGGTCTAAGGGAAATAGCAAAGTTAGAAGTATCAAAGCTTCTACAAAAGGCCATTCAGCCAGTTACAACAGACCATTCAGAGCCGGAATCTACTCAAGGTTCTTTTGGTCCCCAAAAGGCGGAGATTGGAGACCAATATTGGACCTCAGCAGACTCAACAAGTCTGTGAAAAGGCGAGATTCGAATGGTCACACTTCAATCAATTTTGCCCTACCTGGGCAAAGACAACTGGATGTGCTCAATAGACCTTCAGGATGCGTACTATCACATAAAATTCACAGACGCTCCAGAAGGTTTCTCCGCTTTGCTGGGGTCCAGTCATTTTCAATTCAGGGCCCTGCCCTTTGGTCTCACTACAGCCCCAGAGTGTTCACCAAATGTATGGCAGGGGTCACGGCTCACCTGAGGCGTCAAGGATTCCAGGTGTTTCCGTATCTCGACGACTGGCTCCTTTCAGCCACCACCAGGCATCAACTTCTCCAAGCCAGGGATTACACCTAAATCTCTGCACTCAGTTAGGAATTTCGATCAACTAGAAAATCCTCCTTGTTGCCCTGCCAGTCTATTACTTTCATAGGCGCAAATTTAGACACTGTTTGGATGTCAGCAACCCTCACAGACCAAAGAATCTCAGATATCCAAAGTCACATGCGGATCATCCTTGCCAGCAAAAAGGTGCAAGCCAGACTGGTCCTGAAAGTGTTGGGCCTCATGGCAGCGGCCATTACTCTTCTTCCCTTGGCCCACTTCTACATGCGTCTCCTTCAATGGATGTTGTTCACCCAGTGGTCTTACCAACAACTTCCCATGCGTCATCAAATCCTGGTGACACAAGCTTGCAAAAACCATCTATCCTGGTGGATTTCTTCTCCCCAGATTCATCAGGGCAGACCCTTTGTATCCCCGGCCCCAGTAGCCACAGTCACTATGGACGCCTCCCTGATTGGGTGGGGGGGTCATTATCAGGGCAGGATGGTTCATGGGACATGGCAACCGTTCGAATACCACCTGCACATAAATGTCCTAGAGATGAGAGCAGTGCTTTTAACGTTGCAAGCCCTCAACGACTTTCTTCCCTTGGGAACAATTGCAGTTCACACGGACAACATGTCTGTAGTATGGTATATCAACAAGCAGGGCGGAACCAAGTCCTACCCCTTGTGTCGAGAAGCTCTCAGACTTTGGCAATGGGCGATCTCCTCTCATCGGTTTCTGGCAGAAATGCATATCCCTGGGAAAACCAACATTTTAGCGGACAGATTGAGCAGAGCTATTCTCATGCCTCATGAGTGGTCTCTCAAACAATCCATAGTGGAGGAGATTTTTCTAGAATGGGGCCGCCCATGTTGCGATCTTTTTGCTACTCCCCAAAACAGCAAATGCCCAGACTTCTTCTCTCTCTTCCCACTGCCAGGCCATCCCCCCAGAGACGCTCTTACCCAAGATTGGCCCCAGGGACTTCTTTATGCTTTTCCTCCCTTTCCTTTGATTCCACAAGTACTCCAGAAAGCCACCGTTTTGAGAGCCAAATTGATTCTCATTGCCCCCTATTGGCCTCGACAAATTTGGTTTCCGTTCCTCCACCATCACCTCTTGGTGCAGCCGTGTCATCTGGACCCAGTGCCAGACCTTCTGATCCACCAATCGGGTCACCTGCATCGGTCCATTCCTTCTCTCAACCTCACAGCTTGGTTGCTCCACTTCCTTCCTTAGCCAGGCTTCCTATGATCTCTAACCCGGTTAGGGATATCATAGTGGCTTCCCTTAAATCCTCTACTAGAAGGATTTATACCAGCAAGTGGAAACGCTTCTCTTTTTGGGCAAAATCAAAGAATATAGATCCCTTTACTGCCCCTGTTCATGCAGTTTTGTATTTTTTAGCAGAAATCTTTCACTCGGGCTCTTCATCTTCCACGGTCAAAGTTCAGTTGGCTGCTATCTCGAACTTTCATGTCGGGTTTGCAGATCACAACATTATGTCCCACAGGCTTTGTAGAGCTTTTCTAAAAGGGATTTTCCTCCTTAAACCTCCTGTCAGGAGTCCTCCTCCTAAATGGGACCTAAATCTAGTGCTGACATCCTTAATTCTTCCTCCCTTCGAGCCAGCTGTTTCATGTTCACTGAAGTTTCTTTCATGGAAAACACTCTTCCTTGTCGCAATTACCTCGGCTAGGAGAGTGTCAGAACTTCATGCTCTCTCTGTTCGTCCCCCTTATTTGGTCTTCCACAAGGACAGGGTACCTTGAGAACTAATCCATCCTTTTTGCCCAAGGTGGCTTCGAAAACTAATTTGAACCAATCTATTGATCTCCCTGTATTTTTCCCTAATTACTCCAACAGATCGGAACAGAAATTACATTATCTTGATGTTCACCGCCAACTCAGATATTATTTGGACAGAACAAAACAATTCAGGAAATCCGATCAGCTCTTTCTTTCTTATGCTGTAAATAAGAAAGGTCGTCCTGTTTCCAAAGTGACCTTATCTAGATGGCTTTCTTCCACCATCTCTGAAGTCTATCAACTCAGGGGCAAACAGCTGTGCTCAAAACCAAAAGCGCATTCCACCAGAAGTTTAGCCACTTCCACAGCCTTTCAGGCTAGACTCCCTTTAGACACTATTTGTGCAGCAGCCACTTGGGCCACTCCTCATACCTTTGTTTCTCATTACAAATTGGATTTGGCCTCCAGGGATAGAGCCAGTTTTGGTTCTACGGTTCTCAAGAGTCTGTTCCGTTGAGCCACCCAGGATAGAGGTGCTAGGACGGTCCCATCAAGCAAGAATGAAGGCGAGATTGACAACTTAACATTGAGAAGTTATGTACCTACCATAACGTTCCATGTTAGTTGTCTTCTCTCGCCTTCTTTCTTGCGACCCTCCCTCCTACCCCCTTGCCTGGACAGACCTTGATCTCCTTTGTTTGGAAGATTGCTTCTTTAGGCACCAGTTAGTTTCCTGGTTCCCATTACAGCCCTTCCATTAGGCTAATTGCTTTCTTTCCTCAGTGGAAAGTTTTTTGTGCTAGGTTATTCTCCCTATAGGTACCAAACAAGATCTGGGTACTTACCGCCTTGCATTATGGGATATGGGGCTGCCTTGAGCTGGTAAAAGTGACTCTCGAGCTTAGCAAGTGCCGAGTCAGAGCCGAGGATCGGCTCCGAACCCATCAAGCAAGAAAGAAGGCGAGAGAAGACAACTAACATGGAACGTTATGGTAGGTACATAACTTCTCAATTTTTCCCATAAAATTAAACAAATGCATTAAAAACGATGAAAAGAGTAGCTATCACAATATAAACTGAGTACAAGTGCAGTAAATCAAGGAAATATATTTATTTATTGATGTTTGATTACTAGGAAAGTGTGACTGAGGAGAAGCCCATTTTAGTGTAGTCCCAGGGAGAAAAGCTCCAGATTATTAGAAAACATTTTCAGAACATTAGTTTTACAGTCTATAAAAATAAAATAAAACATCAGCAATCTAAATTAATTATAGCAAATTAGACATAATATAAAAATATTGGTTAAGAATCGCTACAAGTTATATGACAATCATTTAAAATTTAGAGAAATTTTAGACTGTATGGAAGTTAAAGGTGTTAGTCTAATACAAACAGGAATTGCAATATGAAGCGAGGGCAAAACAGGCTCATGGTATATTTAGAGAAAGGGTCAGGGAAGAGAATTTGATAGAAGTAAGGATGTACGTGAAGAAGGGAGATGAAGGAGGTATAAGGAATGAAAAGGTACTTGTTCACATTTAGGGATATAGTTTACCCTGGTTTTGAGCAAGAACAGAGACTGATATTAGATAGGGAGGCTTTCAGAGTGCTTTTGAAAGATGGAAGAGAGGGTATTGACCTGATGGATATAGGTAATGAGTTCCAGGTCTTAGCAACCTTGTACAAGTACAGACAACACCTAGCAGATTTGATAGGTTTGTAGACAGACATGAGTTTTTAGTCACTGGATTGCAATGACTGACTGGGAACATAGTTGTATAGAATGTTTTTTTAGTGCTGGACAGGCAGGCACGTGAAGTCTTGATAATTTTATAGTTGGTATGAAGCTGTGTATATGTTAGTTGATGAGGCAGTTCTAACCAATTTAGGCTTTTAGTACTATGCAATGGTGGATTCTGGAAAGGGTGTTTGCTTCACATTTAGCAGCTTTGTTAAAGCATTGTTCAAGTTTTAATTTTTGTGAAGCCTGGAGGTTAGTAAGGATGGGAGCACCATAAAGAAGAGCGGGGAGAAGATAAATAGTGGCAAGTGTAGTTTTAGTTGTCAGTCAGAAAGATTTGGGCTCTGTAAAACATCCCTAGCTTTGGATCAGTTTTTCTTATGCAGTTTTGTGTATGCAGGTCAAATATAAGATAATCATCCGCTATCACTCTTAATAATTTTCTATGAGAAGTGACTTCAATGGTTTCATTAACAAGAGAGAGGACTTTAAATGTTGATTCTTCATGAGAGAGGAATTTGGGGAAAAAGTAGTAGTTTAGTCCTGGGTAGAGTATGAGTTGTGAGTTACAAAGTCATGTTTCAGTGGCTGTTAAAGCTTCCTGAATAATTTTGTGGAGGTGTACCATGTTGTCAGATGTGCAAATGAGAGTGGCATCATCTGTGTATTGTATTAAGGTGGCCTGTTGTGTGGATGTATAAAGGGTGTTGGTGAAAATGTTAAAGAGGAGTGGACCAAGGATAGAGACTTGTGGTACACCGGTGGTGACTGGGAGGTAAGGAGAGAGCATGAAGTGCCATTTTACTGTCTGATACCTATTGGACAAGTAGCATTTGAGCCACAGAAGGGGGGCTGAGAGAGACGTAGTGAGGACATTTGAAGTAGAAGTTTGTTTTAACAAACTGTGTCAAAGACTTTAGACAAGTCTAGAAGTAAGGAAGACACTAGTTTGCCATTATCTCTAGCTTTATTGACAGTATCTATATAGGTTAGAAGGGCAGTGCTAGTGCTATGGGAAGGATGGAAGATATGTTGTGTAGGAAATAGGAGCTCTTCCTGCAGGAGATAGTCTAGTAATTGTTTTTGAATACATTTTCAAGTACTTTGGCGAGGGGATATAAGATTAAAAAATATTCTTATCTTAGCCTGGATGATTTTGGATGCAGCTGAAACACTTAAAAAGTAGTGCAGAGCTCTGTGGAAGTGGGCACAATGCTTTGCAAACTCTCCTGATTTATAGCAGAGGAAATAAAGCTTGAAAACTGAACTCCTATGCCCTCTAGCCAATAAACAGGCCTTGTAAACTCTCCTGATTTATAGCAGGGAAAAAATATTGAAAACTGACTCCAGTGCTGTCTAGCCTATAAACAATCACACTTTGAGCTCCCTGGATTGCTCCCCAACTCAGACGAGGTAAACACATTCTGCCACAAGATGGATGATCCAGAATTTCGTAATGTAAAAGCACAGCAAAAGTAATAAAAGTAGCAACAATTGGACAGCACTTTTAGTGCATGTTCTTTAGCAGTGATTGAGAGGTTGGGAAATTCAAGGATAGATAGGATTTGGGGTAATCATCTTTGGAGTAAAATTCATACTGAATTTGTTTGAAAGCATTTGTTAATGTCCAGTGTGTCTGATTGTGTAATTTCTTATGAATCTGATGCAAAGTTGGGTGTTCTTTCTTAGTTTCCTGATGTAGCCAAAGAAGTATTTTTAGTTGTGCTTGGTTTCATATACTAACTTAAGTTTATGGCTGCTTTTGTAGAGTTAGGTTAGTTTTTAATTTTTTATTCAAATTTCTGATATCCTCCTTTAAGTGGGGTTCTTTTGATCTGTTGTATATTTTTATGAGCTTTTCCTTTTATTGTACATTTTATTTATGTTTTTGGACAACTAGCGTGTTTTGCATTAAATTTCCCATTATATTTGTATCTGGATGGAACTGCCTGCTGTACAGATTTATATAAGTGGATATAGAACTCCTTTGCAAACCTATCTGCTGAGGCAATATCTGTGGTGATGTTGTAATAAGTGAATTTCAAAGTGTCATCACAGAATTTTAATGAGAGTTGTACATTTGAAATCCTTGAATTCCAATATATTGGTTTCAGTGTGTTTTAAGGTTTTGTGGGAGAAGCTTACCAGCTTCTGATTTGACTTAACCATGAATATATTATTTTTTTTATTTTATTTTATTTTATTTTATTTAAGTTTGATGACCGGGAATGTCCACTGGGCCAAGAAGAGCCCATTTTCAGTGGAGGCCCTGGGAGAAAAGCTCCACAATAATTGCAAGTAACATTTCACATGTTACAAAAGGACATAGTTCATACAGCTAATTAAACATTTACAGATAAGCACCATGATATTTGCAATTGGCTTGTCACAATGTTACAAAAATGAAAAGACATAATTCAACACAGAAATTTCAACATTTACACAAAGTGAATATTTTTGTTATAAACTCAATTGTAGGTTTAACATTTCAAAATATATAGCTACTAGCCATTAGTAGGTTAGGAAAATATGATGCATGGAGAGGGTAATAGTATAATTGAGTTCGGAGAGTATAGTACAATAGATATTAGAAATTAGTGTTTGGTAGGGGAGGGATTATTTTGGGTGGGATGAAGTAATAGTAGAGGTAGTTGGATGAGTCAGTGCAAGGTGGAATGGGGGGGCTATGTTTTAGCATGGCAAGTGCATTCCTATTTGGAAGAAAGATGATAGGGTAGCTGAGATTTGAAATTTGTATGGTTAGGTAGGTTGTGTAGGTGTGTGGAATTCATAGCATTCTGATCCATGGAGTTTTTAATTATTAGATTAAAAACTTTTGGGCATGCCCCACATTGAAGGTATAAGTATTCCAGCTTATTGAGGGTAGCTAAAGTTTCTCAGAATGATGAAGTTCTTATTTATTGCATGTTCATTAAATACATTTAGGAACCTTACATGAACTTCGGGGGACATGGAATATGTCCTGTAACAGGTAACAAAATTATAGTTGGCCCTGTTTAGGAGTTGAATAAGGTCATTTTGTGGATCTGTGAGAATCTGTCTTGGAGATGATATGGTCTTTAACAAATATGGATACACCACCACCATACCTCTAAACTGTACTGATTTTCACAGAATGTCCAGATATTTGCTTCATATTTTTGGTCTGTTTCTTATAAAAATGTGGTTTTCTGACAAATTACTGGCAAATCATTGAGGGTTTAAGTCAGAGAATAATGACAAACATTTAGGATTCAGACTTCATACCCCTCAGAAAATCCATGCTAATGCAAAACCTATTATTCTAGCAAAGTTTGTAAGAGCAATATTTAAAAGGTGTCCCTATTTTGAGACCTTTGTCCCCCCAGTATTTATGGCTTTGTCCAAATTTCTTGCTGTAAGAGGTTGAGAGGTATGATCACAACAGTTGCCATCAGGTCTGAAGACATGGCAGGCACACAGCTCAAGTGTGGAGGGACTGCTTTTTAGACTTTTAAAGCAAATTTTAGTGATTCCACATAAACAGATGCATTCCAAATACAGAGGACCCTCAAAGTCAGGCAACTTATTTTTGAGACTTCTGGAATTGAACACTCCCACCTTAATTTGGTCATGATTAAATTTTGATATGTTGGCTATGCTAGAATGTAGTTGGACTTTACCTGAAAAGGTACTATGGAGGAGCAATGACTTGATATGCTGAAGCCTTTGAAAGAGTGATGCGGGCCATCCTTTGCAAAGTAAGTAGGGCTGTCAAGCATCTCATTCCATGGTGACACATTCCCTTAGAATGACTCCAGGCATCCACTTGGTTGTTGAAGAGAATTATCTTTTCTTTGTATCTGGGCCTCATTTTTAAAGAAGGAAAGATTCCACTAAGTACTATATTCTTGCCTGTATCTGTGACATGTATACAGAGCTCTGACATTTCTCTGCATATCCCTCAGGGTTTTGCACTCCAAATCATTCAGCCACATATGTATGACCACCATGTCATAGTTATATATGTCTGATGAAACTGCCATAAGGACCCTTGAGATGTCCGAGATCTTGGCAACTGAAAGACAATTCACTGTCACCCTTTGTCCAGCCTAGTGTGTCTGAAATATATGTCTCAGTATAGTCACCAATTAGTAAAACATTTTTGTTTGGGAGTGGTCAGGTGTACTGAATTTGAGGCTGTTCTGGTCCTGGTGACTCTTTGCTGAAAGTGTGTTTAGATGTGATGTGGACTTTGATTTTTGCAGAAACCTAATCCTTATGTGTCTAGGAGGCTTTGGTAAGGATTCTTTTACAGTCTCAGCACATGACATTACAGTGTGTTGTCAGTGTAGAAAGTCTCAGTCTGTATTATTATTTTTTTTGAGAGTGAGGCCTCCATATTTTGTTAAATATTTGCATTTCTCACAAACAAGAGTTATTTATGTTAAGTGTTCATTATCTGTCAATATAAGGCAGTTCCTATCCTGCTTAAGGATACCAATTACTGTGAGGCTGGGAACAGGGGGGAAAAAAATAGTTGGCCTTCCAGATTTGTCCAGAGAGTTGTCAAACATAATTTTATTCACAGAGAGTTTTAGAATTTAATTTAATTGATGGTGTTCTGCAAATTTAATTCAAGATGTTCTGAAATTATTCGGTCCTCACTGATATGGGGGACTGCTGCACATCCCCTACTGTAATGCCTTCCCTGGTAAGGTCAGATCACAGAATGGTCTCCCTTGAAGTAAAAATAAAACCTAGACCCCCAGCCAAACCTGGAATATTCAGGAACTATTCTAAGGCTAACCACCTGTTACTAAGTGAGAACCTGGCAAAATGTCATGCCCCCATAAACCCTGAGAACACTGCTGCCTATGCAGAACTGTTCACAGAAACACTGTACAAGCATGGTAATAAAAAATAATGGCAGCTGTACCCACCAGGAAGAAGCACAGAACTAACTCAAAAAACAAGCCACTTTGGTGGAATCACAAAATCAATAGGCTGTATAACAGGAGGAAGAAAATCATGGCAAAAATTAGGAGGTGCAGCACCCAGCAGAATAAAAGCATTCTCATCAAACTAAACAAACAACTCAGAGGAAAAATAAAGTCTGCCAAAGCCAAATTTGAGGTAAGTTTGACCTCCCAGGCCAAGGATAATCACAAAGCATTCTTTAGCTATGTCCGCAACCTCAAAGGCAATACTCAGTTTTGTGCAGCACTCGTAAATGGAGCCACCTATACTGAGCCAGAAATAGCAAACCTCCTGGCTGATGCATTCAGCTCCAACTTTACCCCTCTCTTCCCCTCAACTTTCCCTCATGAAATATAAAATATAACTCCCCCTACAATCACTAGGGAACAGATCCATAATGCTTTCTCTTAAGACCAAGAACACTGTATCAATGGGCCCAGACAATATCCCATGTTGCCTTCTATATGGCATGAAACATGACCTATCAGAGCCTCGAGAATTACTATTTAACTGTAGCCTCCAAAACAGGCTTCGTGCGTCAAGAATGGAGAAAGGCAACAGTCATCCCTCTGCACAAAGGTGGGCCATCTACAGACTCTAGAAACTACAGACCCATTAAGTCTCACTAGTCTTATATGTAAAGCCATGGAAAGAATTAACATGGAAATGATCAACAGAAATGTTGCAAACCTCCATACACTGGACCCAACCCAGTTTGGTTTCATCAAGGGCAGATCATGCCTACTCAATCTGGTGGACTTCTTTGAGAAGGTCACCAAAGCAATGGATGAGGGTAAAATCATTCACACTACCTACCTTGACTTAGCCAAGGCATTTGGCACAATACTGCACTCGGGCATTGTTGACAAACTCAAGAAGTTAGGTACAAGCCCGCATGTCACCTGGTGGATAGCCAACTGGCTCACAGACAGGATCCAGGAAGTTAGAATTGGGGAATCCACCTCTACAAAGAGGCCAGTCAGAAGTGGAGACCCTCAGGGATCAGTCCTTGGACCGCTCCTTTTTGGTATTTACTTCTCAGACGTAAAGGCCAATGTCATTGGTCTCTGGCTTACTAAATTTGCAGATGATTGCAAATTAGGAGCTGTTATTGAATCTCACACTGACACAAATGTTCTCTAGGAGGGGATGACACGGACAAACAACTGGTGTCAGAGCCATGGACTAAAACTAAATGTCAAGAAATGCATAATAGTATCCTTTGGGAAGTCATCTATCCCTTTTAACTATCATATTGATAACATGGGTCTATATCACATAATAGAAATTCCAAAATATCGAACATCATAAGCTCAAACTTGGAATTTTGAAATGTGATAACATCGAACACTCAGAATAGCAATTTTTTTTCCCAGGGAAACAATTTGCTGTTCCGAGTAACATACACACAACACAAGCACACCAAAATAAATAATCCACACACACATACACTTAACAAAACCCTACTTCTAAACCTACACTAAACTGTACATACATTCCTATCTATCCACTAACCTTAACCCGCACCCTAACCCTAAGGTCCGTAACTATTGCACACTTACCGTAAGGAGCTATACACAAACAAACTGAATAATACACACACATACACTTAACAAAACCCTACTTCTAACCCTACACTAAAACCATACACACATTCCTACCTATCCACTTACCTTAACCCGCACCATCATCCTAAGGTCCGTAACTATCGCACTACAGTGGAGGAAATAGCGAAGCCACGGAATGGCCCACCAAAATCTTGCCCTAGGTAAGATTTTGATGTTCCGCAGCTTCGCTATTTTTCAGCCTTTGATGTAGTGGTGTCGATATTATAACATTCGACATTTTGCAACATTGATGTTATAATATAGACCCGATAACATACCCCTTAGAGTTGGCCCAGTAGTCAGGGACTTAGGGGCATACATAGGTAGTAATCTAGCCTTTCATCATCACGTGTCTACAGTGGTGAAGAAATCATTCTATGTTGCACAACTTATTGGCATCTAAGTCAATGTTCCGCAGCTTCGCTATTTTTCAGCCTTTGATGTAGTGGTGTCGATATTATAACATTCGACATTTTGCAACATTGATGTTATAATATAGACCCGATAACATACCCCTTAGAGTTGGCCCAGTAGTCAGGGACTTAGGGGCATACATAGGTAGTAATCTAGCCTTTCATCATCACGTGTCTACAGTGGTGAAGAAATCATTCTATGTTGCACAACTTATTGGCATCTAAGTCCGAGGAAGTCATTGTTCCTCTGTATTTGGCATTCATCAGACCTATCATTGAGTACAATGCCCACTATGGTATGTACCGAACTAGGCATATCCAACAACTGGAATGTCCACAGAGGTTCCTCATTAAAAGAATACAGGGCATAAGTAAAATGTCCTATACAGACTACCTTAAGGTCCTATCCCTGTATTCTGTCTCCTACAGGCTTTTGAGGGGAGATCTATGCCTGGCATATGGGGCATTGTCAGACCCCACTCTGATGGACCTCATACATATCCACAAAACAAACAGCACCAGAATTATCCATTCTAAAGACTTGAACCTTGCCTGTGATATGAATGGGACCTGTTGGAGAGATAGGTATGTATCCCAGAGACTACACCGTCTATGGAACAGGCTCCCCATCATACCTTTCAACCTAGAAACATCAAAAATCTGGACAAAGGCCTATGAAAAATAGGTACAAATCTGTACTTTGATTAACATAAAATCTACATACATAATTACATAACCCCATCCACTCCAATGGAATTGTGGGATACCAACTTTCAAAAGCAAACTGAAGAGCAGACAACCAAAATATGGCCCCAGCCCAGACCGTGTAGTAAATGGTAACCATTGTTTTTTTTTTAATGTGTAGCAGTGATGTTCACTGAGAAGGGGGAATATGATGAACCTTAGGATTTTGTTTTTGGTAACTTGCAGTATGTGGGTTTTGTGGTAAAAGTAGGGCATTTAATGGTAGGCAATATTCTAATCTTAGCAAAAGAATATTATAGTTTGCTAGGACCTCCAAAAGTCATTCTCCATGGCCTACTGATCAGTGGCATAGCTTGAGTTTGTGCCACCTGGGGCAGTTTTTGAGTTTGCCATCCTTCTCCCCCTCACAAAATCATGATCAAATGTGTCCCCCCATACACAGCCCTCCCGCCTGCAGCCATTCTAAAGTCCTATTACTTGACTGTTTCTCCCCAACTGTAATGTGTGTACTGGTTTACTTCTACAATGATTATTTGGATTTCATTTAAAACTTTTATTTTACATTTTATAGCACAAACACTAATAGACATAAAGCAATGCAGTCTCACAATGAAAATAGACTTAGCATTAAAACTTCTCTGCCCTTGAAATTCACATTCATTAAAACAGCATTGAAACCCACATTCAAAGAAAATATGCATCTGACCAGTGGCAGATAAAGATTACATTTGGGCTGCTTTCAAATAATAAGCCCCTTGCACATGAAACATATGTATGTTCTTTGATACACCTTCCTGATTGTATTCAATGACATTCCTTGTATAATACAGCACACTTGTTAGAGCTCATTTTAAATTTATTGTTTTGAACATTTTTCCAGTAAGCAATGAAACAAAATGCATGAACCAATAATGACCAAAAACTGCCCAGTTCAGAACATTTCCATCATAAAAGTCTATTCAAACTTCTACAGTCCACCAGTATCAATAAATATGCACAATCTCTGCAGAAGTAAAGGTCATGTAAATAATTCCACATTAAAGAGATATGTAACATCTGTAACTAATGAAGAGGTTACTGCTAGCAAACAACTTAATATTTCATTGTTTCATCTACAAATAAAGTGCCTGTTGTCCTTGAGGAATACATTGCCTTAACTGCTTTAAAAAATTATAAGCTAGTAATATTGCAATAGGGAACGGATGCAAACTGATAATAGGTTCATAGTTACTAGGTATCTCCACCAACGAGGACATTCTCAGGACTGCAGCATCCAACCCCTTTAGAAGTACAACACAGTACAGTATCAGCAATCCATCTACATACTGTGGGAGGAGAACCCACAACCTTCTGCATCAAGAGCAAGCATTCTACCTCTTGTGCTACTAACAACACAAACAGCACTGGCATAAGCAGCACTAAACTACTCTCCTCCTGAAGAACTATACAGCACAGGAAATCTGGAAAAAGCCAAAATTTATTGGAGGGACAAATCCCCAAAACAGGGACAAATTTTAAACATTGCTTGTATAATCTAGAAAAGTTGCTAGAATAAAACGTTCTGTGTTACCATGTGTTCCTGAAAGATAGGAGGACTGAAACTTAAATGGCTATCATTATTTAGTGAATTTAGTTCTCACTGATTTGCCAGAAAACCACAAATTTTAAGAAGAACAGACCAAATGTATGAGCCAGACATTCTGTAAAACTTTGTACAGTTGAGAACTATGGTTAACTCATTGACTCACAATTGGGTGGTATGGGTAAATAATTTAGGCTCTTGCTCTTTGTACCCAAGGTACAGGGTTTGAGTCTGAGTAACTCTAACCAGCAGTCGTATCTAAATGAGGCATTTACACACACATGGCAGCAGCTGCTACTTACACATGCACTTCTCCAGAAGCAGTCATTACATAAATAAAGCAGAGTTGTGTAAAATCTTACCATAATGGTAGATGTCCTTGCCTTCACCACTGCAGTATTCCTTATGAATGGGATTGCCTGCTGTGAAGCCCTCCGTTGGGCCAGTTTACAAAAGTCTACCATTGCTTTAAGGTATGCTGAACTTCACCTGCATACTCCTTGCATAAGGTAGGGCATAAAGGTGATGTTTAGGCGTACCATCCTTAGAACAGATTGCCCCAGGAGGAATAGCAGTCCAAGGAAAACCAAGGAGAATCTGCACAGCCAGGAAGGGAAAAAAAAAACAGGGGGATGGAGGGAGTGAATACTGCAGTGGTGAAGGCAAGGACATCTCCCATTATGGTAAGATTTTACACAACCGTACTATGTCCTTACATTCACCACTGTAGTATTCCTTACAAATGGGAGAGTGCAACAGCTCAAGAAGAAATCTGGGAGGAGGAAGCAGCAGAGCCCTCCAAGAAGCCATGAAGAATAGCAGCAGCAAAACCAGCTCTACCCCTGGAGATACCATCCAACTGGTAATGTTTGGTAAAGGAAGTCCAGGTAGCAGCTTCAAGAATAGAATTAGCATTTAAACCTTTGAAAAAGTCACCAGAAGAAGCCACAGCTCTAGTGGAATGAGCATTTACAGAAGAAGGAAGGCTGTCACCATGAAAGGTGTAAAAAAAGGAAATAGCCTTTGAAATCCATGTGGAAATAGTCGGCTTGGAAACAGCCAAACCTAAAGACCTAGGATGAAAGGAAACAAATAAATGGTCAGACTTTCTGATAGCATTAGTTTTATCCAAATAAAATCTGAGCTGGCTATGCACATCTAAGGTGTGCAGCACCCTCTCACTGTGAGATTGCAGAGAGGGAAAAAAAGTAGGCAAATTAATAGACTGATTAACTCATTAACTCCGGCTACAGTCTCATAGCGCCTCTGTGCTTACATCCGAGCACGCTATGAGATGATAGTAGTTGCAAGCTGTTACCCCCGAGTGCCTTCCACAGACGCATGAAACTCTAATGTAGGCTTGTAGATCAGCATAGTGTAAAACAAGCTGAAATTGTAACTGAACTTATTTACCAAACATAGTTACGATTCAGCATGTTTTCCTATGCTGCTCACATTAAACTTTTAGAAGAAAATCTCCTTTCAAAAGTGTTTAATCGGATTCCTGCAATCCAAGCCACTACTTGCATAACACCTCCACCCCCATCAAAGTTTCTTTGTCATACCCAAATAAATAGAAGGTCCAGCAGCAGGCATTTCCTTTTTTTTGCTTATATTTGTTGATTTTACCTGCTACTGGATTCCTCTTTTTTATTTGGGTATGGATCGCAAGCATCACTGTTCAGAAACCACCTCGGAAGTTCCCGTTCCCCTTCTGCTGTGCTACTTTGCCCAAGAACTGTTTTTCTTGTCATTCAGGTAAGTAATGTATTGGGTTTAATGTTGTATCTTGAAATAATCTTACCGTGCAGCTGTCTTTATCACAGTTCCATCTTTGCAGGATTTTATGTATTAACTTATCCCTTATGCTTATTTGTGGAGTAAATTTAGAGTAAATAGAGAATGTGAACATTGACAGTGCATTAGTACAAATTTTCTGAGGGTACGAAGTCTGAAACAAAATCGTCTGCTGTTATTTTCTACTTTCTGTCAGTAATGATTTCCCAGTAATTTGCCCAAAAAACACATTTTTATGAAATCGGACCAAAAATATTAGGCTGCGAACAGTAAAAAAATGTTCCAGTTCATCGCAGCAGCTCTCTCATTACGCCTGTACCTCACATCCCATATGTTCAGTAACATTGCGGCACATAGACGGCTTCAGATTTGCTCCTTATATAATTTAGCCCATAATAAGCGTGTGAAGCTTCTCTTACACAAGTCCATGCGTGTTACAGGAAAAGATGATTACTCAAACATGAGATACACCTTACACTCTTTCGTTGAACATCTCGGACGCAAAAAATGTAAGCGAGATGAACCAAAATCGATGCTCAGATTTACTGTTAGAGTCACTGAAACTGCCCACTGTTGTAATGACTGTACAGGCAAGCCAGTCTTAGATAAACTCATTTATTGAAGTAGCTTTTTGTTTGTAACACATACACTGGGATTTTTGCCTCATATTTTCAGACGTTTGCTCATAAACTCTATGGTTTTCTGGCAAAATGCTGAGGATTGAAATCATTAAATGAGTGCTTTTGCTGCAGTATATTTACCATAATAAACTTTTAGTACCCAGTTTATCTGGAATGTTGAGCAGGAAATTGTTGAATGCATCCTATCTTGGAGCCATGTTATCTGTGCCACAAACAGCCTATCAGACAGGGGATAAGGCTTCAAAACAAGAACATTGCATTTCGTATTGCAGTTTCCTAGTATTTTTTTTTATAATCTATAGAGTCCGTAAACTTAAAAACTCTGACTTGGTTTACAGACTTTGGTATTCTTCTGAAATTGTCTGTATAATCTCCCTTGGGGAAAAAAAAAAAGTAATTCAACATTTTTCCCCATGGCCACGGAATAATGTTTGCTGGATCCATCTGCTTTTCCCAAGAAACAAATGTTACACAGCAGTTGTTTGCTTTTACTTAGATTGTAATTCTGTCAGTGTTCTATGAGACCCACATGAGGTAGGAGGTATGCTGCGTTACGCTAGTCACGCCGATAGATGTAGAGGTGGTGAGAGGCTGTGTGAAGTGCAGTTGTGGCTCTGTTATAATTACATGCAAGTAAACAAACTTAGTTATGGGACACAGATGGTGAAGGTAACACTGTTCACGGTATGGTGTCCCAGTCGGACATGAGATAATGTAAAGCATCTTTGGGTTTCTGTTCTACTCCGACAGTCTTCCCCAGAAATCATGAAATAATTGCACACTGCCAGCCTAGTAACATCTACTTCCTAAGTAACTTCCTAAGCCATTTTTTGAAGTACACATTCCGATGGCAATACAGTGCAAATGAGCAGTGTTTTAGTACTCATGGGGAAAAATGCACACCATACAAGAACCTGTGGCCTAGCGGAACACATGTGAATGGGTTATAGCCTCCATGTTGCTGGAATGATGCCTGCATTTGAGCAGCTGTTAAGTCTTTCACTGCCTTGTCTTGTCTGTCTGTACTTCACTTTCCTAATTGGGTCTACATAGCCTTTCTTCTCATGTCCTCAGCATGCCACTTTGTTATTGATAGACTACCCTTGTCAATTGATTATTCAGAGTAGTTACTGAATTTTTAAAGTTGAGATGAATACTGTAACATAAGTAAACAAAGTAATATACCGAAAATGTACCTGATTCCATCTGTGGATCTTAAAGCAGTGGTTACATGCATTGCTACCCTCCATTCTTGACTTTTCCTGTGCCTTGTAACTGAGGCTTCCAGATACAGCAGTTTATTAACTGCCTGCAGTTAGTGGTAATAGCATCATATTTTTATTTATTTATTAGTAATAGCATCATATTATGCTGATCCTGCATAGTCTTTCTTGGCTGCCAGTAAAATTGCATTTCACTTCTTATTCTGGTGTGTCATGGCCTTCATGACTTGCATTCTTCTTAGGAACACCTGTTCAGCTACTGGCCTGCTTGTGTCCTTTGCTGTTCCTCCCTGGGGCTGTTTGAGGTTCCAGGGTTCATTGTGAGTTTTCTGGTGGATGTTATTCACAAAACTCTTATCTTTTGGAGTCGCTTGTCAGACTGTTTCAGGTTGCAGTCTCTAAACAGTCCCTCATATATTTCTCTGTTTAATTTCTCCAAGTCTTTTTTAGTTTCTAAGTCCATGATTGGAATGGACTGCATTCCTAAATCAGGGTATAATTAAAGTTCATGAAATTAGTATTGCTTCAGTCTTTGTTAGCCAAACATGCTCTTCACAGCACCTGTCTTGTGCCCAGAATTGCCTCCTTTTGCAGTTCATATGGGGTTACATGTATTAGTTGCATATCTAAGTATGACTGTAAATTCTTTTTTTTAGACGCAGTGCTTCTACTACTACTGGAACAAAGTATGTGTCTTCCATATTGCTCTCATTTCTGCCTGCAAATCATGGTATTTTATGATTTTGTGTGTCTCTCTGTATGTAAGACTCATCACTGGGTGTAGCAATTCAATAATAAATGCTACTTGTGTTTTTTTTTCTGGGCTACTATATTTGGTTTTCTTACATCTATTTTTTGTACTGGTGGTAATGGGTGATACCATGTGATAGCTTAATTAATTATTCTCTGCAATGCTTTGTGATTCATGTTAGCAGTGCTTCTCAACTACTTCAGTATTCTAGTGTTTGCACAATCCCACGTTATTGTGCCTTTCAGTATACTGGCCCTCTGCTGTGAGCCTATCTCAATCATCAAAAGGTGTGCAACCGTTTTTTTTTTTTTTTTTTTATGGAACTCGCATGTCTGTTTCTCCCATATGTTCAAAGGACTTTGTACATTTTGGTTTACACAGTCCACTGTCATGGGCCACCATTATTAACCATTTGTCTTTTTGTTTCAGTTCACCCCTTCTTAACCATTCCTGAGGCAAATCCTGATCGACAGGATTGTTGTTCAGGAGATCTCTGTACTTGCCACAATACTTGTGCCTTTTTCATAAGTTAATAAAATTCATAAATTAGTAACACTGTAGCTGCCCTTATGGGCTGTTCCTAGCCTAGCCAATTATCCCATGTGAGAATCGAACTTTGCACTTAGTGGTTATGGTGCTCACTCTATAGGCACAATGCCAACCTCCCACCCTTCCTTATTTCCTTCCTTCTCATCCGGTCCTCCTTGTATTCTTTTTGGCGCATTCAGTTGCTGTGAGATTTTTTGTTTATTTCCATTAAACCTTAATACTGATTATGATTTTTCCAAACTAAGCAGAGAAGTTGTCTGAGATGACTGGTCAGTAGATATGTAAGTCCCACAACTGCAGATCTCTACATGTAATCAATTTTCAAGGAGGCCTATACTTCCTTCAGAATGAGGAATATATAATCTTGGTGTAAACTGATATTTTTATGTATCATTTGATAAGCATGAAGCATTTTTATTTTCTGTCCAACTGAACCAGTATTTTGGGGCTAGGCAGTCACCTCAAAACTGTAAGTTAAGACAGGAAGAGCGAATTGGTTTACAGCTTGGACTTTATTCCTAAATGTCAAGGCCGTTTTCAGTATTTAGTTTTCTTAAAGTATTTCTTCCTGAGTTTTATCTGTATTTGTTCACATTTTATTGCCAGTCCTTCGATTCCCAAATATTTGTACACTACCTCCTGCTAAAGTTTGTTTATATATATATATATATATATATATATATATATAATGTGTGTGTGTGTGTCTGCATGTGTGTGTGTATGTGTACATATGTATATATGTGTATGTATACTTGTTCAGCGTCAGAGGGAATCAAACGTTGGACTACAACACAAAGTTTGTTAGCAGCTCATAGTCTAAATTGTCTGAGCAAAATTTCAGAACTATATTCCTAGCTATCATAGTTGTCTAATATCTTCCATAAGAGAATAGGTTTGCTGTGCTGTTATAGAACTGCTTAGGATTGTTTTGACAGACAGTTTATGGCAAATTTGAACATTTCTGGGTATTGCATATTAATGATTTTACATTGTTGTGCAGTTCGATGAATTTTGGAAAAGTCTGGAGTTTCCATCTTCTGATGACGTATTTCTGCAATATAGACAACTTAAGTTCTGTGTTACTATAACCAGAGGCATGGTTGGGTGAGAACTTGAATTACTACTTTTTGGATTAATTCATACAGATCAGCCACATAAGGTTGAGAATTTGTCTAGGCTTATTGCATTTCTGATTATACTCAGTAGTTGCCTGAGTGAGATAAAGGTTACTACTTGCTGACTACTACCAGCATGGAGCTATGTTATATTTTGGGAATTTTTCTTGGCTTTGTCAGTAATGTGTGGAATTTAGGTGGGAGGAAGGGCTCAGTGTACTATTTTACTGAATTACTCAGGTCTTCTCTGTACCGATGATAATGAGTCTGTGTTACATTTGTCAGTAATGTGTGGAATTTAGATGGGAGGAAGGGCTTAGTGTACTATTTTACTGAATTACTTAGGTCTTCTCCGTACCGATGATAATGAGTCTGTTACATAACAACTGTGCAAGGTAATATAATGAATGCCTACTCAGCAGGTTATGTGCAGCAATGATCACCTGTGTCTGAGCATGCATAACTTTGCAGGAATGAAAGGCAGGTCATTATCACATTAACAATAACTGCAGTTACAGTGTAGCGCTGAGTTATTATCACTTTTCAGGTAAAACTCTCAACAGCTGTCACTGTTTTTCACATAAGTAGAAGTCATTATCATTTTGATGAATGCACAAGCCAGATTGTGTTTTTTCTCTGCTTGGAGTCATTGCAAGCCACCCCCTCCCCTCATTCTTCATCAACTACCTACCCTCTGCAACCCCTGATTTTTTATTCCTGTACACACACACACACACACACACACATATATATATATATATATATATATATATATGTATATAGATATAGATATAGATATATATATATATATATATATATATATATATATTTATATATACATTTCTTGCCAGACTGACAACTTCACTTTGTGATCGGTCAGACAGTGGTCTCTCTTGGGAGATAGGGTGATGACTCTGCATAATTTGTCTTTAGTTTATTTAGAGGGGCTTTCTGACTGACCAGCATTTGTGCTATTCAAAACAGTGACTGTATTCTGGTCCCACTTGGTGTATATATTGATTTAATAATTCACTATGGTGTAAAGATTTCTGTTATTTTAATTGTTTTATTTAATTGGACATTTCTTAAACATTATTGTTTGGTGCATGTACAAACATTAGCTAATTGTTGAAAGCACATTTATGTTCCTTTTGTTTATCTGTATTTTCACAAGTAACATACAGATGCAAGTATCCATTTTAGTAATGTGGTTCATATCTTTTTTGAATTAATGTAACTGAACCACTTATGATGAAACAGTGTAATGTCTCAAACAATCACTACATGGTGCCTGTTGTGTTGCTTTGCAGTTGCCTCTGTGCAGGTGAGTAACATTATATTCTATACCATTGTGTTTTTCAGTTTTGCGTTCACCCTTAAAGACATCACACCCCACAGTGAAGACGCTATTTGCTAAGAAGTCAACCAACATTTACTTGGGCAAGGATACTGATTCTGACAATAATACCAGTGGGTCCGAAATGGAATTGGACCTTGATTCACAACGTTGCAAACCAGAGTGAAAATGATGAATGTTAGAGTGTTCAATCTCACCGTTTGTTCTTACACATGGGTTCGGAGCCGATCCTCGGCTCCGAGTCGGCCGAATTGCAAAGCTCTGAATCTCAGAGAAGCTCGAGACCAGCCCATATCCCACAATCCTCCCTGCCATTACTCAGATCTAGTTTGCCGCTGCAACAGATCGGATCGAGGAGAGCTCGGACCAGATAGAAACTTGAGTTGTTGTTGATTTCTTCAGATAAGAATTCAAATTTTTTTCTTGTTGATACTGCCTTATAGTTAGTAGTTATTGTAGAAGTGCTGTGTGTGTGTGATGTATATATATATATATATATATATATATATATATATATATATATATATGTATATATACCCATTTTTCTTCTTCAGGCACCCTTGTGACCTAACCTTTTTTCTTGGGTGTGTTTTTTTTCTGAGAGTTTTTATATATATATATAACCTGTTTAGTATACATATATATTGCTAGGATTAGTAATTTGTTTCCTGTTATTATAGTTATTGTCATTGTAACTGTACAATGTCAGAAAAAGCCAAATCTGGTTTTAAAAGATGTCAGTGTGGGCAGAAAATGTCCATTACTGACAATCATGCTTCCTGTGTCTACTGTCTTGGCCCTCTCCATCTCCAAGAGGATTGCTCTATTTGTCATTCCTTTAGCGGGAGAGTCATGACAGATAGATGCAGGAAGCTTATTGACAGAGGATTGTTGAAGCCAGCCTTTCAAGAGGCTTTGGACAAGTCGGATCAGGCTTCTAAATCCTGGAAGCGGTCGAAGATGTCAGAGCCCATGTCATCGGCTCTGAGTTCATCTTCTCGGGTTCGTTTGCCGGTTCCACAGATCTCGGGGTCAAGCGTTGAACATTTATCTTTTACTGTGCCCCAGATCTTGGAATCGGTGTCGGAACTGCCACCACCATCCATTCTTCGGTCGGTGCCATCTTCGGCCCCTTCGACCCGTTCTTCCAGACCCTTGTCTGACACAGATGTGGATCGTGTCGTGCAGAAACTCATGGAGAACACGGCCCTTTCCAAGTTAATTGCATTTTCTTCCTAGTTGGTGTCGAAACTAGAAGGACTCCCCATATCTCCAGCGGGTCCTCCTTCGAGACCCATCCAGATCTCGGAGCCGGGAGAAGATGACCTGATGATAGTGGAGCCCACGGTGCCGAAACCGTCCATTGCACGATCGACACCTTTGACTTCGACTCCTTCGGAACCGTTAGGGGAGTCGCGGAGCCGACGGTCTTTGCTCGGTTCCGAGACCGAGAGTCGTACCGACCAGTCGGTGCCGACTCTCCCTCTCGGGGCCTCGGCACAGACTGGTTCGGCCCCATCCTTGGGGTCGGAGCCCACGGCACCTGGTTTTGGGATGCTTCCGTGTTCTTCGGAACTGGGGGAGCCCTTAGCCAGGGGTTCGGGGGCCTTTGACCTTATGAGGAAGGTATTGCCTGCACAGACAACCACATCATCAGGGGAATCTTCTCCTTCCCCAAAAGGGCCACTTTCTGTTTCTGCTCCCACGATCCATCTCAAGCGTCGAGCCCAATTGCCTCAGCCACCCACAGAGGGTTCCCCCTGTTCCTTGGAGGCCTCACCAGAAGCCCCCTCTGATGAGGTCCCAAGGAAACGGTTGTGCAAGAGGAGGCACATAGATTCCCCACAGGAATCTTTAACGTCTGACACTGACTTGGATGAGGCAGAGGGGTCCCCCAAATCACCCTCGGAGGATGTGTCATTTGCAGACATCCTGGAGATCTTGAAACAGAGTGGTGATTGGCAGTCCCTAGCCCCCTCTGAGGATGAGTCGGTGCTGCTGAAGGCTTTTGGGGCTCAACCTTCTACCTCCTGGGTGACCCCGCCCTTCGATGAATTAATGGATTTGATTGCTCGAAGGGCATGGGAGACACCTGACACAGTGGAACCAGTACCTAGGAAACCAAACAAGTTCATCACTGCCCCCCAAGATAAATCTTATCTCACCAAGGGAGTCCCTGTCGATGCTATGGTGGTGGCGGCAGCCACGAAAAAGGATATGTCGGAGTCTTCCTCATCTGTTCATCCTCCTAATAAGGATTCTAGGACTATGGACAGATATGGGAAGCGCATTTTTAGTTCAGCGACTTTTTCCATGCGTTCGCTAAACTACCTGACCCATTTCACACGTTTGCAGAGGGATCTCATCAAGGAGCTGACAGATACCCTCCAGGGTAACATAGATGCTGCTGTTTCAGACAAGGTAACAGCACAACTTAACACCCTCACATCCATAGTAAACTCATCCATGAGGCTCATCTCGTATGCAGCCGAGGGATCGAGTAGAGCTGCAGCTTCAGCGATTGCTCTTTGAAGACAATCATGGATGCGGCTGTGCTCCTTTGCGGAAGCCTTCAAGTCTTCCTTTGCCAATGCCCCTTTTGATGGTGCCACACTTTTCGGGCCCAAGGTTAAGGAGACTCTCACTCAGTGCGAGCAAGAGCGAAAGACCCTGTCTGCTGTCGGGGTCCGTTTTTCCGCTCCTACTAGACCATACCCCAAAAGGCAATGAGGCGGAAAAATGTGGTTCCGTAAGAATCAGGGATCTTTCCAGACCACACAGAGTGATACCCCCTCCAGAGGCAGAGGAGGGGGTAGAAATGGAAGGCGCCGCCCAGGTGGCAGAGGGGGTCCGCATAACCAAGGCGACGGGGATTCCGTCCCTGGGAAGCCTTTCCAGCACTCCTGAATGGAGGCCCGGCTGTCCTGCTCTGGAGGTAGTCGGGGGTCGCTTAGCTTTATACCCACTGGCCTGGCTAAACATTACTTCAGATTCTTGGGTAAAAAGCATTATAACCAGAGGATACAAAATCCCCTTCATTTCAACACCACCTCTACAAAGAAAATTTCCAGATGTGCCACCCCGTCTGCGAAAACTAGCAGCTGTAGAAATTTCAAAGCTGCTCAAAAACAGAGTCATCCAACCAGTCCCGGCGGACCAAAGAGGATTCGGAACTTATTCAAGGTTCTTTTTAGTTCCAAAAAAGACAGGGGACTGGAGACCGATCTTAGATCTCAGCCATCTCAACAACTTCGTGAAGAAGGAAAAGTTCCGGATGGTCACGCTTCAATCGATCCTTCCATTCTTACAGAAGTACGATTGGATGTGCTCTATAGATCTCAAAGACGCGTACTACCACATCAAAATGGCCAGACCGTCCAGAGATCACCTGCGCTTCCGGCTGGGGGACAGTCACTTTCAGTTTCGAGCACTGCCCTTTGGACTCACCTCAGCCCCCAGGGTATTCACCAAATGCATGGCAGTAGTTGCGGCTCACTTGAGACGACAAGGATTCCGGGTGTTTCCCTATCTGGATGACTGGCTCCTCACCGCCACCACCGAGCGTCGACTTTTGCAAGCCAGAGACTATACAATCGGCCTTTGTTCCCACTTTAGGGATATCCATAAACTTCAAAAAGTCTTGCTTATCGCCCTCACAGTGTATTTCCTTCATAGGAGCAGATCTAAATAAACGATCGACACTACTAAAACTCCCCCCAGTAAGAGCTTCAACGCTCAAACAGCAGGTCCTACTTCTTCTAGTTAGCAAGAAAGCCCCGGCCAAACTGGTGTTAAAAGTGTTGGGACTGATGGCAGCCGCATTAATTGCAGTCCCTATGGGAAGGTTACACATGAGGGTTCTTCAATGGCTGCTCTTTGCGCAGTGGTCGTTCCAACACCTACCCCTAATGCACGAGATCAGAATAACAGAATCTTGCAGACGGGACCTCTCAAGGTGGGTGTGCGACCAGAACCTCACTGTGGGTCGTCCGTTCATTCTACCCATGTTCAGCATTTCAGACAGACAACATGTCTGTAGTCTGGTACATAAACAAGCAAGGGGGAACCAGGTCTTACCCGTTATGCAGAGAGGCCATGAGAATTTGGCAGTGGGCAGAGTCCACAGGTCGCTTTCTGATAGCAACGCACATCCCGGGGTCATCCAACGTCATTGCGGACAAGGTTGAGCAGAGCCATCCTGTTACCTCACGAGTGGTCCCAGAAATCACAAACGGCGGAAAAGATCTTCCGCAAATGGGGCCAGCCTTGCTGTGATCTGTTTGCTTCCCCATTGAATGCAAAATGCAGAAGCTACTTTGCCCTTCTACCCCCTCCGGGGGATGTCCCCAGGGACGCACTGATACACGATTGGCCCCCGGGTCTCCTAAATTTGAATTCCCTTGAGCCTGCAGTAAGCTACTACTGAAGCCATGCATTTGGTGAAGACCCTGGGCGCAGTAGACAATCCAAAAGGCAACGCAGAGAATTGAAAGTGCCTCGATCCGGTCTTGAACCTGAGGTATTTTCTGCAATCCTGCCTGATGAGAATGTGTAAATATGCCTCCTTTAAATCCAAAGTCACCTTCCATGCATCCTTGGACAGCATTGGAAGTAACTGCTGTAGAGTAAGCATCTTGAATTTTGGAATCTCTAGAAAGGTGTTCAAGACCGACAGATCCAGAATGGGTCTCCATAAATTTTGCTTCCTTGGGACTAGAAAGAGCCTCGAGTAAAACCCTTTTCCCATCTCTGAAAGAGGAACCAGTTATATGGCATTCATAGCCAAAAGAGCTTCCACCTGGTTTAAGGCCTCCGTGCATTGATGTTTTGGAAGGTCTGGCCATCCGCTTGGCCTTGGAAAAGTATGAAAATGGAATTTGTAACCTCTTAAAATCACATCCAAAACCCATTTGTCCTGGGTTATTTGAGTCCAATTTTGATAAAAAAGAGAGAGTTTTCCTCCGAGAGGGGCTTCCAGGCAAGACGTTCCTGCAGCCCAACAGAGGGAGTCATTGGGTTTGTTTCCTCTGAGACTGTGGCCTGTCCTCTCCTCCCCTAGGGGTAGAAGCAGTCCACTGTCTTGGTCTATAAGCAGCTTGTGTTTGAGGCCTCCCTCTGGAGCGTCTATATCTACCCCTTTGAGGCCTGTCTGAAGAGGGAAAGGACCAGTTTTTTGATGGCCAATTCCAGCTAAATCTAGGAGGCTGTACTTGTAAGAAATCTTTAACTGGTTGCATGGATTTCGCCTTATCCTCCATCTTTTTAATCAGCTCTTCAGCTTTAGATCCAAACAAAACATTATGCTGAACAAGAGCATCCAATAATTTAGCCTTTACTTGTTCAGGCAAATTTTGTTCCTTTAGCCATGCATGTCTTCTAATGACTGTGCCAGAGGCCGCAGCCCTACAAGAGGCCTCCAAGGCATCAAATCCACAGTGTAAAACATGCTTCCCAACTTGTTCAGTGGCATGCAATAAGTCATGTAATTCCTTATCATCTGCACAGGCAGAAATGGAAGTAAATTTTTGTTTTAAGACAGACAAGAGAAATTGCTGATATTTAAGCATATGAAACTGACAGTTTAAAGCCCTAATGGACAAAGTAGCAGAAGTGTACACCTTTTTGCCCCATCTTTCCAAGGCTCGAGAATCGTTTTCAGTAGAAATGGGATTTTTAGCAGTAGTGGCCTTAACACCCTTAGGACCCTGAGAAATGGTTTCAGGGTCAGCAGTAGGATTCTTGTATAAAAACTGATGGGAATCAGGAACCCTGTAGTATCTATCAGGCTTAACAGGAGCAGGAGGGAAAGAATCAGGAGTTAAGTTAGCCTCCGAAAAGGCATCATCCACAATATCCAAAACAGGAGGAATAGCCAGGGGTCTATGTTGGGGAAGAAGAAGAAAATCCCTCAGTCTTTTCTTGGATTCTGAATACTCCTGTCCCTCCCAGTGGAAATGTTCCCTCATTTCATGCAGAGTTTCCCCAAAAGAAAAATCCTCAGGAGGAGAAGCTGAAGGAATGGATTCTTCCGCATCAGAATCCTCATAAGGAGGGAAAGAATATTCCTGATCAGAAGAAGAAACTGAGGAAACAGAAGCCTGATCAGAGGAATCATAATAAACATCCTGCCTTGGCCTTTTATCTGGAGGGGGATGAGAACCCCTAATCATTGTAAGTAAATCCTCCGCCATCTTGAGTAACTGTTTCTGTGACTTGGGAGCCGGTTCAGAAGAGACCTGTGTTGAAGTCTTTGATTTAGAAGGAGTCTTTGCCTTTGGCTTTGCCTTTACTTGAAGCTGAGTAGGCCTGAAAACCCCTTCGGAAGCCGGTACCTGCACAGCGGCTCCAGACCCATCCGAAGGAGCATTGTCCGAAGGTCCTGCAACAGAAATATTTAAAGGCCTGGTTGGCTCCTCATGAGAGTCCGTTTCGGCCGTCGGTTCTGAAATGGCCGACGACAGGGGCTGCAAAAGCGCCTCACTGACGACGGCCGAACCTGAAGCTGGCTCCACATGTGCGCTATCATCAGATTTGGACCTCGGAGGCCTGTCTTTATCCTTGCGACGCTTGTGAACTCCGGTAGATGGAACCGTATCCGACGACATTTTGTAGTTAAAGCGCCTACCGAAGTAATGAAAAGCAAAATCGTACCTTCGCTTAATTGTACGTTGATTGAATCTAGCGCAAAACCGACAACTAGCTACATCGTGGTCAGGGCCTAAGCAAGGAATACAGTAAGAATGAAAATCCTTATGAGGTATTTGCTTCCCACATGAAATACAATTATTAACTTTTTCTGACATCGGAGTGGAGCAAGAAAAAAGTTTCCCCAACGGGGTACTTAGCTTTGAGTGGAGAAGAAAGTCTTCGGACTGAAGTAAATAAAAATATTCATCAGGAGTCAACCGACCGGCACTTGCGAATTGCTATCACCGCACGGCAAGAAAGACTGGAGAATATGGCTTCGGCTGTCAGCTTTATACTCCTGGCACTCTGACGTCAGGGAGCAGGGTTGAACAGCCGATGCCGGACCCAGACTTTAGGATTCTGGCCGACCGAGGGCTGCCTGCAGGCAGGGGAGAACCCTACAGTCATGACTGCAACAGTGAAACACGATGAACATCTTAAGTTTTACCTGTTTAAAAAGTTAAGGTTTAGTGGAGAGTTACTATTTTTAAAACAGCAAGATGGGTTGAAAGGGGTGGTCACGTTTGTTTTCTGGTACTATGGAAAACAATAGGATGGCCAATAAATTTAAATAGTTGAAGGGGAGGGGTTTTTGATTTAGTGATTACTCACACAAGCCAGTGAAAGTAGAGAGGAAATGAGATATATGGTCAGATTAACATAAGAGGCAGGCAACTAGAAAGACAGTAGTATTTAACAAGACAACTATGACTGGGTAGGAGGGCGGGAAAAAAATTCTGCCTGACTCAGAAGAGAGAGAGAGCTGTGGTCTCTTTTGAAGTTTTAATATGCTGTTAAAGCAGAATGCAGGTAAAACACAAGGTAAAGAAAACTAACTACAATATTTAAAATATACAAAATACAAAAAATAAAAGCAAACTAACCTTTCCTTCACAGCAAAGTGTAGCAGAGTCTGGATGAGCCTTTCTGGTAAAGCTCAGAAATGTTTTATTTTACCCCTTAAATAGAAGGTTTAGTTCCTAGCTCCACCCCTAGGTTAACAAATGATTAACCTTAAGTGATCTCTTCTATCTTATGAATGAGTCCTTAATTGATCAGTTCTAATTTCTTACTTTGTTTATTACTCTCACACTACATTTTAACCAAAGCAGTACTCTGGCCACTTTTTAAATTTTCAAAGTTAATATTAATAACTGGATGGGCAACTGTGTACTCTGCCCAGGGATTACACTGTGTAGCCCTTGTAGATGGACTAGGTGAAGAGGGTAAACACTACTGAATT